>NC_064922.1:99358917-99668038 GCF_023897955.1 Schistocerca gregaria
TGTGTCAAACAGTCTACGCTTTGATCGTTCCCTGGAAGACCAGTGGTAGCTTACGATGCACATCTATAGGCATTTTGTAATCTGTGGACTATCAGAGTGTTGATGAAACACAGAAATTGCATCGGGATTGAATACAACAGTCACCTTGCGCACTTTCCGCCATGGGAGTAATGTCTCAAACAGTCTACGCTTTGATCGTTCGATGGAAGACCAGTAGTAGTTTCCGATGCACAGCTGGAGGCATTCTGTAATCTGTGGACTATCAGACTGTTGATGAAACACAGAAATTCCATCGGGATTGAATACAACAGTCACCACGCGCATTTTCCTCCATGGGAGTAATGTCTCAAACAGTCTACGCTTTGATCGTTCCCTGGAAGACCAGTAGTAGTTTCCGATGCACATCTGGAGGCATTCTGTAATCTGTGGACTATCAGAGTGTTGTGAACCACAGAAATTGCATTGGGATTAAATACAACAGTCACCATGCGCACATTCCTCCATGGCGATCAATGTCTCAAACAGTCTACGCTTTGATCGTTCCCTGCAAGACCAGTAGTAGTTTCCGATGCACATCTGGAGGCATTCTGTAATCTGTTGACCTTCAAAGTGTTGATTAAACACAGAAATTGCATCGGGATTGAATACAGCGGTCACCATGCGCACTTTCCTCCATGGGAGTAGTGTCTCAGTCTACGCTTTGATCGTTCCCTAGAAGACCAGTGGTAGTTTCCGATGCACATCTGGAGGCATTCTGTAATCTGTGGACTATCAGAGTGTTGATGAAACACAGAAACTGCATCGGGATTGAATACAACAGTCGCCATGCGCACTTTACTCCATGGGAGTAATGTCTCAAACAGTCTACGCTTTGATCGTTCCCTGGAAGACCAGTAGTAGTTTCCGATGCACATCTGGAGGCATTCTGAAATCTGAGGACTATCTGACTGTTGATGAAACACAGAAATTCCATCGGGATTGAATACAACAGTCACCATGCGCAATTTCCTCCATGGGAGTAATGTCTCAAACAGTCTACGCTTTGATCGTTCCCTGGAAGACCAGTAGTAGTTTCCGATGCACATCTGGAGGCATTCTGTAATCTGTGGACTATAAGACTGTTGATGAAACACAGAAATTGCATCGGGATTGAATACAAATGTCACCATGCGCACTTTCCTCCACAGGAGCAATGTCTCAATGAGTGTACGCTTTGCTCGTTCCCTGGAAGACCAGTAGTAGTTCCTGATGCACATCTGGAGGCATTCTGTAATCTGAGGACTATCAGACTGTTGATGAAAAACAGAAATTGCATTGGGATTGAATACAACAGTCACCATGCGCACTTACCTTCAATGGAGCAATGTCTCAAACAGTCTACGATTGATCGTTCCCTGGAAGACCAGTAGTAGTTTCCGATGCACATCTGGTGGCATTCTGTAATCTGTGGACCATCAGAGTGTTGGTGAAACACACAAATTGCATCGGGATTGAATACAACTGTACCATGCAACTTTCCTCCACGGGAGTAATGTCTCAAACAGTTTACGCTTTGATCGATCCCCGGAAGACCACTAGTAGTTTCCAATGCACATCTGGTGGCATTCTGTAATCTGTGGACTATCAGAGTGTTGATGAAACACCGAAATTGCATCGGGATTGATTTCACCATGGGCACTTTCCTAAACGGGAGTAATGTCTCAAACAGTCTACGCTTTGATTGTTCTCTGAAAGACCAGTAGTAGTTTCTGATGCACATCTGCTGGCATTCTGTAATCTGTGGACTATCAGAGTGTTGATGAAACACAGAAATTGCATTGGGATTGAATACAACAGTTACCATGCGCACTTTACTCCATGGGAGTAATGTCTCAAACAGTCTACGCTTTGATCGTTCCCAGGAAGACCAGTTGTAGTTTCCGATGCACTTCTGGAGGCATTCTGTAATCTGTGGACTATCAAAGTGTTGATGAAACACAGAAATTGAATCGGAATTGAATACAACAATCACCATGCGCACTTCCCTAGATGGGAGTAATGTCTCAAACAGTCTACGCTTTGATCGTTCCCTGGAAGACCAGAAGTAGTTTCCGATGCACATCTGGAGGTATTCTGTAATCTGTGGACTATCAGAGTGTTGATGAAACACAGAAATTGCATTGGGATTGAATACAACAGTTACCATGCGCACTTTCCTCCATGGGAGTAGTGCCTCAAACAGTCTACGCTTTGATCGTTCCCTTGAAGACCAGTAGTAGTTTCCGATGCACACCTGGAGGCATTCTGTAATCTGTGGACTATCAGAGTGTTGATGAACCACAGAAATTGCATTGGGATTAAATACAACAGTCACCATGCGCACTTTCCTCCATGGCGAGCAATGTCTCAAACAGTCTACGCATTGATCGTTCCCTGCAAGACCAGTAGTAGTTTCCGATGCACATCTGGAGGCATTCTGTAATCTGTTGACCTTCAAAGTGTGGATTAAACACAGAAATTGCATTGGGATTGAATACAGCGGTCACCATGCGCACTTTCCTCCATGTGAGTAATGTCTCAAACAGTCTACGTTTACATCGTTCCCTGGAAAACCAGTGGTAGCTTAAGATGCACATCTATAGGCATTTTGTAATCTGTGGACTATCAGAGTGTTGATGAAACACAGAAATTGCATCGGGATTGAATACAACAGTCACCTTGAATACTTTCCTCCATGGGAGTAATGTCTCAAACAGTATACGCTTTGATCGTTCCCTGGAAGACCAGTAGTAGTTTCCGATGCACATCTGGAGGCATTCTGTAATCTCTGGACTATCAGACTGTTGATGAAAGACAGAAATTCCATCGGGATTGAATACAACATTCACCATGCGCACTTTCCTCAATGGGAGTAATGTCTCAAACAGTCTACGATTTGATCGTTCCCTGGAAGACCAGTAGTAGTTTGCGATGCACATCTGGAGGCATTCTGTAATCTGTGGACTATAAGACTGTTGATGAAACACAGAAATTGCATCGGGAATGAATACAACAGTCACCATGCGCACTTTCCTCCATGGGAGTAATGTGTCAAACAGTCTACGCTTTGATCGTTCCCTGGAAGACCAGTGGTAGCTTACGATGCACATCTATAGGCATTTTGTAATCTGTGGACTATCAGAGTGTTGATGAAACACAGAAATTGCATCAGGATTGAATACAACAGTCACCATGTGCACTTTCCGCCATGGGAGTAATGTCTCAAACAGTCTACGCTTTGATCGTTCCCTGGAAGACCAGTAGTAGTTTCCAATGCACAGCTGGAGGCATTCTGTAATCTGTGGACTATCAGACTGTTGATGAAACACAGAAATTCCATCGGGATTGAATACAACAGTCACCACGCGCATTTTCCTCCATGGGAGTAATGTCTCAAACAGTCTACGCTTTGATCGTTCCCTGGAAGACCAGTAGTAGTTTCCGATGCACATCTGGAGGCAATCTGTAATCTGTGGACTATCAGAGTGTTGTGAACCACAGAAATTGCATTGGGATTAAATACAACAGTCACCATGCGCACTTTCCTCCATGGCGATCAATGTCCCAAACAGTCTACGCTTTGATCGTTCCCTGCAAGACCAGTAGTAGTTTCCGATGCACATCTAAAGGCATTCTGTAATCTGTTGACCTTCAAAGTGTTGATTAAACACAGAAATTGCATCGGGATTGAATACAGCGGTCACCATGCGCACTTTCCTCCATGGGAGTAGTGTCTCAGTCTACGCTTTGATCGTTCCCTGGAAGACCAGTGGTAGTTTCCGATGCACATCTGGAGGCATTCTGTAATCTGTGGACTATCAGAGTGTTGATGAAACACAGAAATTGCATCGGGATTGAATACAACAGTCGCCATGCGCACTTTCCTCCATGGGAGTAATGTCTCAAACAGTCTACGCTTTGATCGTTCCCTGGAAGACCAGTAGTAGTTTCCGATGCACATCTGGAGGCATTCTGTAATCTGAGGACTATCAGACTGTTGATGAAACACAGAAATTCCATCGGGATTGAATACAACAGTCACCATGCGCAATTTCCTCCATGGGAGTAATGTCTCAAACAGTCTACGCTTTGATCGTTCCCTGGAAGACCAGTAGTAGTTTCCGATGCACATCTGGAGGCATTCTGTAATCTGTGGACTATAAGACTGTTGATGAAACACAGAAATTGCATCGGGATTGAATACAAATGTCACCATGCGCACTTTCCTCCACGGGAGCAATGTCTCAATGAGTGTACGCTTTGCTCGTTCGCTGGAAGACCAGTAGTAGTTTCCGATGCACATCTGGAGGCATTCTGTAATCTGAGGACTATCAGACTGTTGATGAAAAACAGAAATTGCATTGGGATTGAATACAACAGTCACCATGCGCACTTACCTTCAATGGAGCAATGTCTCAAACAGTCTACGATTGATCGTTCCCTGGAAGACCAGTAGTAGTTTCCGATGCACATCTGGTGGCATTCTGTAATCTGTGGACCATCAGAGTGTTGGTGAAACACACAAATTGCATCGGGATTGAATACAACAGTACCACGCAACTTTCCTCCACGGGAGTAATGTCTCAAACAGTTTACGCTTTGATCGATCCCTGGAAGACCACTAGTAGTTTCCGATGCACATCTGGTGGCATTCTGTAATCTGTGGACTATCAGAGTGTTGATGAAACACAGAAATTGCATCGGGATTGAATTCACCATGGGCACTTTCCTAAACGGGAGTAATGTCTCAAACAGTCTACGCTTTGATTGTTCTCTGAAAGACCAGTAGTAGTTTCTGATGCACATCTGCTGGCATTCTGTAATCTGTGGACTATCAGAGTGTTGATGAAACACAGAAATTGCATCGCGATTGAATACAACAGTCACCATCTGGACTTTCCTCCTCGGGAGCAATGTCTCACACAGTCTACGCTTTGATTGTTCTCTGGAAGACCAGTAGTAGTTTCCGATGCACATCTGGTGGCATTCTGTAATCTGTGGAATAACACAGTGTTGATGAAACACAGAAATTGCATTGGGATTGAATACAACAGTTACCATGCGCACTTTACTCCATGGGAGTAATGTCTCAAACAGTCTACGCTTTGATCGTTCCCAGGAAGACCAGTTGTAGTTTCCGATGCACTTCTGGAGGCATTCTGTAATCTGTGGACTATCAAAGTGTTGATGAAACACAGAAATTGAATCGGAATTGAATACAACAATCACCATGCGCACTTCCCTAGATGGGAGTAATGTCTCAAAGAGTCTACGCTTTGATCGTTCCCTGGAAGACCAGAAGTAGTTTCCGATGCACATCTGGAGGTATTCTGTAATCTGTGGACTATCAGAGTGTTGATGAAACACAGAAATTGCATCGGGATTGAATACAACAGTCGCCAAGCGCACTTTCCTCCATGGGAGTAGTGTCTCAAACAGTCTACGCTTTGATCGTTCCCATGAAGACCAGTAGTAGTTTCCGATGCACATCTGGAGGCATTCTGTAATCTGTGGACTATCAGAGTGTTGATGAACCACAGAAATTGCATTGGGATTAAATACAACAGTCACCACGCGCACTTTCCTACATGGCGAGCAATGTCTCAAACAGTCTACGCTTTGATAGTTCCATGGAAGGCCAGTAGTAGTTTCAGATGCACATCTGGAGGAATTCTGTAATCTGTTTACCTTCAAAGTGTTGATTAAACACACAGAAATTGCATCGGGATTGAATACAGCGGTCACCATGCGCACTTTCCTCCATGGGAGTAATGTCTCAAACAGTCTACGTTTTGATCGTTCCCTGGAAAACCAGTGGTAGCTTACGATGCACATCTATAGGCATTCTGTAATCTGTGGATGATCAGAGTGTTGATGAAACACAGAAATTGCATCGGGATTGAATACAACAGTCACCTTGCGCACTTTCCTCCATGGGAGTAATGTCTCAAACAGTCTACGCTTTGATCGTTCCCTGGAAGACCAGTAGTAGTTTCCGATGCACATCTGGAGGCATTCTGTAATCTGTTTACTATCAGACTGATGATGAAACACAGAAATTCCATCGGGATTGAATACAACAGTCACCATGCGCACTTTCCTTCCTGGGGAGTAATGTCTCAAACAGTCTACGCTTTGATCGTTCCCTGGAAGACCAGCAGTAGTTTCCGATGCACATCTGGAGGCATTTTGTAATCTGTGGACTATCAGACCGTTGATGAACCACAGAAATTCCATCGGGATTGAATACAACAGTCACCACACGCATTTCCTCCATGGGAGTAATGTCTCAAACAGTCTACGCTTTGATCGTTCCCTGGAAGACCTGTAGTAGTTTCCGATTCACATCTGGAGGCATTCTGTAATCTGTGGACTAACAGAGTGTTGATGAAACACAGAAATTGCATCGGGATTGAATACAACAGTCACCATGCGCACTTTCCTCCATGGGATTAATGTCTCAAACAGTCTACGCTTTGATCGTTCCCTGGAAGACCAGTAGTAGTTTCCCATGCACATCTGGAGGCATTCTGTAATCTGAGGACTATCAGACTGTTGATGAAACACAGAAATTGCATCGGGATTGAATACAACGCTCACCATGCGCACTTTCCTCCATGGGAATAATGTCTCAAACAGCCTACGCTTTGATCGTTCCCTGGAAGACCAGTAGTAGTTTCCGATGCACATCTGGAGGCATTCTGTAATCTGTGGACTATAAGACTGTTGATGAAACACAGAAATTGCATCGGGATTGAATACAAATGTCACCATGCGCACTTTCCTCCACGGGAGCAATGTCTCAATGAGTGTACGCTTTGCTCGTTCCCTGGAAGACCAGTAGTAGTTTCCGATGCACATCTGGAGGCATTCTGTAATCTGAGGACTATCAGACTGTTGATGAAAAACAAAAATTGCATTGGGATTGAATACAACAGTCACCATGCGCACTTACCTTCAATGGAGCAATGTCTCAAACAGTCTACGATTGATCGTTCCCTGGAAGACCAGTAGTAGTTTCCGATGCACATCTGGTGGCATTCTGTAATCTGTGGACCATCAGAGTGTTGGTGAAACACAGAAATTGCATCGGGATTGAATACAACAGTACCACGCAACTTTCCTCCACGGGAGTAATGTCTCAAACAGTTTACGCTTTGATCGATCCCCGGAAGACCACTAGTAGTTTCCGATGCACATCTGGTGGCATTCTGTAATCTGTGGACTATCAGAGTGTTGATGAAACACCGAAATTGCATCGGGATTGAATTCACCATGGGCACTTTCCTAAACGGGAGTAATGTCTCAAACGGTCTACGCTTTGATTGTTCTCTGAAAGACCAGTAGTAGTTTCTGATGCACATCTGCTGGCATTCTGTAATCTGTGGACTATCAGAGTGTTGATGAAACACAGAAATTGCATCGCGATTGAATACAACAGTCACCATCTGGACTTTCCTCCTCGGGAGTAATGTCTCAAACAGTCTACGCTTTGATTGTTCTCTGGAAGACCAGTAGTAGTTTCCGATGCACATCTGGTGGCATTCTGTAATCTGTGGAATAACACAGTGTTGATGAAACACAGAAATTGCATTGGGATTGAATACAACATTTACCATGCGCACTTTACTCCATGGGAGTAATGTCTCAAACAGTCTACGCTTTGATCGTTCCCAGGAAGACCAGTTGTAGTTTCCGATGCACTTCTGGAGGCATTCTGTAATCTGAGGACTATCAGACTGTTGATGAAACACAGAAATTCCATCGGGATTGAATACAACAGTCACCATGCGCAATTTCCTCCATGGGAGTAATGTCTCAAACAGTCTACGCTTTGATCGTTCCCTGGAAGACCATTAGTAGTTTCCGATGCACATCTGGAGGCATTCTGTAATCTGTGGACTATAAGACTGTTGATGAAACACAGAAATTGCATCGGGATTGAATACAAATGTCACCATGCGCACTTTCCTCCACGGGAGCAATGTCTCAATGAGTGTACGCTTTGCTCGTTCCCTGGAAGACCAGTAGTAGTTTCCGATGCACATCTGGAGGCATTCTGTAATCTGAGGACTATCAGACTGTTGATGAAAAACAGAAATTGCATTGGGATTGAATACAACAGTCACCATGCGCACTTACCTTCAATGGAGCAATGTCTCAAACAGTCTACGATTGATCGTTCCCTGGAAGACCAGTAGTAGTTTCCGATGCACATCTGGTGGCATTCTGTAATCTGTGGACCATCAGAGTGTTGGTGAAACACAGAAATTGCATCGGGATTGAATACAACAGTACCACGCAACTTTCCTCCACGGGAGTAATGTCTCAAACAGTTTACGCTTTGATCGATCCCCGGAAGACCACTAGTAGTTTCCGATGCACATCTGGTGGCATTCTGTAATCTGTGGACTATCAGAGTGTTTATGAAACACCGAAATTGCATCGGGATGAGTTCACCATGGGCACTTTCCTAAACGGGAGTAATGTCTCAAACAGTCTACGCTTTGATTGTTCTCTGAAAGACCAGTAGTAGTTTCTGATGCACATCTGCTGGCATTCTGTAATCTGTGGACTATCAGAGTGTTGATGAAACACAGAAATTGCATCGCGATTTAATACAACAGTCACCATCTGGATTTTCCTCCTCGGGAGTAATGTCTCAAACAGTCTACGCTTTGATTGTTCTCTGGAAGACCAGTAGTAGTTTCCGATGCACATCTGGTGGCATTCTGTAATCTGTGGAATAACACAGTGTTGATGAAACACAGAAATTGCATTGGGATTGAATACAACAGTTACCATGCGCACTTTACTCCATGGGAGTAATGTCTCAAACAGTCTACGCTTTGATCGTTCCCAGGAAGACCAGTTGTAGTTTCCGATGCACCTCTGGAGGCATTCTGTAATCTGTGGAATATCAAAGTGTTGATGAAACACAGAAATTGAATCGGAATTGAATACAACAATCACCATGCGCACTTCCCTAGATGGGAGTAATGTCTCAAAGAGTCTACGCTTTGATCGTTCCCTGGAAGACCAGAAGTAGTTTCCGATGCACATCTGGAGGTATTCTGTAATCTGTGGACTATCAGAGTGTTGATGAAACACAGAAATTGCATCGGGATTGAATACAACAGTCGCCAAGCGCACTTTCCTCCATGGGAGTAGTGCCTCAAACAGTCTACGCTTTGATCGTTCCCTTGAAGACCAGTAGTAGTTTCCGATGCACATCTGGAGGCATTCTGTAATCTGTGGACTATCAGAGTGTTGATGAACCACAGAAATTGCATTGGGATTAAATACAACAGTCACCATGCGCACTTTCCTCCATGGCGAGCAATGTCTCAAACAGTCTACGCTTTGATCGTTCCCTGCAAGACCAGTAGTAGTTTCCGATGCACATCTGGAGGCATTCTGTAATCTGTTGACTTTCAAAGTGTGGATTAAACACAGAAATTGCATCGGGATTGAATACAGCGGTCACCATGCGCACTTTCCTCCATGTGAGTAATGTCTCACACAGTCTACGTTTACATCGTTCCCTGGAAAACCAGTAGTAGTTTCCGATGCACAGCTGGAGGCATTCTGTAATCTGTGGACTATCAGACTGTTGATGAAACACAGAAATTGCATCGGGAATGAATACAACAGTCACCATGCGCACTTTCCTCCATGGGAGTAATGTGTCATACAGTCTACGTTTTGATCGTTCCCTGGAAGACCAGTGGTAGCTTACGATGCACATCTATAGGCATTTTGTAATCTGTGGACTATCAGAGTGTTGATGAAACACAGAAATTGCATCGGGATTGAATACAACAGTCACCTTGCGCACTTTCCGCCATGGGAGTAATGTCTCAAACAGTCTACGCTTTGATCGTTCCCTGGAAGACCAGTAGTAGTTTCCGATGCACAGCTGGAGGCATTCTGTAATCTGTGGACTATCAGACTGTTGATGAAACACAGAAATTCCATCGGGATTGAATACAACAGTCACCACGCGCATTTTCCTCCATGGGAGTAATGTCTCAAACAGTCTACGCTTTGATCGTTCCCTGGAAGACCAGTAGTAGTTTCCGATGCACATCTGGAGGCATTCTGTAATCTGTGGACTATCAGAGTGTTGTGAACCACAGAAATTGCATTGGGATTAAATACAACAGTCACCATGCGCACTTTCCTCCATGGCGATCAATGTCTCAAACGGTCTACGCTTTGATCGTTCCCTGCAAGACCAGTAGTAGTTTCCGATGCACATCTGGAGGCATTCTGTAATCTGTTTACTATCAGACTGATGATGAAACACAGAAATTCCATCGGGATTGAATACAACAGTCACCATGCGCACTTTCCTTCCTGGTGAGTAATGTCTCAAACAGTCTACGCTTTGATCGTTCCCTGGAAGACCAGCAGTAGTTTCCGATGCACATCTGGAGGCATTCTGTAATCTGTGGACTATCAGACTGTTGATGAAACACAGAAATTCCATCGGGATTGAATACAACAGTCACCACGCGCATTTCCTCCATGGGAGTAATGTCTCAAACAGTCTACGCTTTGATCGTTCCCATGAAGACCTGTAGTAGTTTCCGATTCACATCTGGAGGCATTCTGTAATCTGTGGACTCTCAGAGTGTTGATGAAACACAGAAATTGCATCGGGATTGAATACAACAGTCACCATGCGCAATTTCCTCCATGGGAGTAATGTCTCAAACAGTCTACGCTTTGATCGTTCCCTGGAAGACCAGTAGTAGTTTCCGATGCACATCTGGAGGCATTCTGTAATCTGTGGCCTATAAGACTGTTGATGAAACACAGAAATTGCATCGGGATTGAATACCAATGTCAACATGCGCACATTCCTCCACGGGAGCAATGTCTCAATGAGTGTACGCTTTGCTCGTTCCCTGGAAGACCAGTAGTAGTTTCCGATGCACATCTGGAGGCATTCTGTTATCTGAGGACTATCAGACTGTTGATGAAAAACAGAAATTGCATTGGGATTGAATACAACAGTCACCATGCGCACTTACCTTCAATGGAGCAATGTCTCAAACAGTCAACGATTGATCGTTCCCTGGAAGACCAGTAGTAGTTTCCGATGCACATCTGGTGGCATTCTGTAATCTGTGGACCATCAGAGTGTTGGTGAAACACACAAATTGCATCGGGATTGAATACAACAGTACCACGCAACTTTCCTCCACGGGAGTAATGTCTCAAACAGTTTACGCTTTGATCGATCCCCGGAAGACCACTAGTAGTTTCCGATGCACATCTGGTGGCATTCTGTAATCTGTGGACTATCAGAGTGTTGATGAAACACAGAAATTGCATCGGGATTGAATTCACCATGGGCACTTTCCTAAACGGGAGTAATGTCTCAAACAGTCTACGCTTTGATTGTTCTCTGAAAGACCAGTAGTAGTTTCTGATGCACATCTGCTGGCATTCTGTAATCTGTGGACTATCAGAGTGTTGATGAAACACAGAAATTGCATCGCGATTGAATACAACAGTCACCATCTGGACTTTCCTCCTCGGGAGTAATGTCTCAAACAGTCTACGCTTTGATTGTTCTCTGGAAGACCAGTAGTAGTTTCCGATGCACATCTGGTGGCATTCTGTAATCTGTGGAATAACACAGTGTTGATGAAACACAGAAATTGCATTGGGATTGAATACAACAGTTACCATGCGCACTTTACTCCATGGGAGTAATGTCTCAAACAGTCTACGCTTTGATCGTTCCCAGGAAGACCAGTTGTAGTTTCCGATGCACTTCTGGAGGCATTCTGTAATCTGTGGACTATCAAAGTGTTGATGAAACACAGAAATTGAATCGGAATTGAATACAACAATCACCATGCGCACTTCCCTAGATGGGAGTAATGTCTCAAACAGTCTACGCTTTGATCGTTCCCTGCAAGACCAGTAGTAGTTTCCGATGCACATCTGGAGGCATTCTGTAATCTGTTGACCTTCAAAGTGTGGATTAAACACAGAAATTGCATCGGGATTGAATACAGCGGTCACCATGCGCACTTTCCTCCATGTGAGTAATGTCTCAAACAGTCTACGTTTACATCGTTCCCTGGAAAACCAGTGGTAGCTTACGATGCACATCTATAGGCATTTTGTAATCTGTGGACTATCAGAGTGTTGATGAAACACAGAAATTGCATCGGGATTGAATACAACAGTCACCTTGCGCACTTTCCTCCATGGGAGTAATGTCTCAAACAGTATACGCTTTGATCGTTCCCTGGAAGACCAGTAGTAGTTTCCGATGCACATCTGGAGGCATTCTGTAATCTCTGGACTATCAGACTGTTGATGAAAGACAGAAATTCCATCGGGATTGAATACAACATTCACCATGCGCACTTTCCTCAATGGGAGTAATGTCTCAAACAGTCTACGATTTGATCGTTCCCAGGAAGACCAGTAGTAGTTTGCGATGCACATCTGGAGGCATTCTGTAATCTGTGGACTATAAGACTGTTTATGAAACACAGAAATTGCATCGGGAATGAATACAACAGTCACCATGCGCACTTTCCTCCATGGGAGTAATGTGTCAAACAGTCTACGCTTTGATCGTTCCCTGGAAGACCAGTGGTAGCTTACGATGCACATCTATAGGCATTTTGTAATCTGTGGACTATCAGAGTGTTGATGAAACACAGAAATTGCATCGGGATTGAATACAACAGTCACCATGCGCACTTTCCGCCATGGGAGTAATGTCTCAAACAGTCTACGCTTTGATCGTTCCCTGGAAGACCAGTAGTAGTTTCCGATGCACAGCTGGAGGCATTCTGTAATCTGTGGACTATCAGACTGTTGATGAAACACAGAAATTCCATCGGGATTGAATACAACAGTCACCACGCGCATTTTCCTCCATGGGAGTAATGTCTCAAACAGTCTACGCTTTGATCGTTCCCTGGAAGACTAGTAGTAGTTTCCGATGCACATCTGGAGGCATTCTGTAATCTGTGGACTATCAGAGTGTTGTGAACCACAGAAATTGCATTGGGATTAAATACAACAGTCACCATGCGCACTTTCCTCCATGGCGATCAATGTCTCAAACAGTCTACGCTTTGATCGTTCCCTGCAAGACCAGTAGTAGTTTCCGATGCACATCTGGATGCATTCTGTAATCTGTTGACCTTCAAAGTGTTGATTAAACACAGAAATTGCATCGGGATTGAATACAGCGGCCACCATGCGCACTTTCCTCCATGGGAGTAGTGTCTCAGTCTACGCTTTGATCGTTCCCTGGAAGACCAGTGGTAGTTTCCGATGCACATCTGGAGGCATTCTGTAATCTGTAGACTATCAGAGTGTTGATGAAACACAGAAATTGCATCGGGATTGAATACAACAGTCGCCATGCGCACTTTCCTCCATGGGAATAATGTCTCAAACAGTCTACGCTTTGATCGTTCCCTGGAAGACCAGTAGTAGCTTCCCATGCACATCTGGAGGCATTCTGTAATCTGAGGACTATCAGACTGTTGATGAAACACAGAAATTCCATCGGGATTGAATATAACAGTCACCATGCGCAATTTCCTCCATGGGAGTAATGTCTCAAACAGTCTACGCTTTGATCGTTCCCTGGAAGACCAGTAGTAGTTTCCGATGCACATCTGGAGGCATTCTGTAATCTGTGGACTATAAGACTGTTGATGAAACACAGAAATTGCATCGGGATTGAATGCAAATGTCACCATGTGCACTTTCCTCTATGGGAGCAATGTCTAAATGAGTGTACGCTTTGCCCGTTCCCTGGAAGACCAGTAGTAGTTTCCGATGCACATCTGGAGGCATTCTGTAATCTGAGGACTATCAGACTGTTGATGAAAAACAGAAATTGCATTGGGATTGAATACAACAGTCACCATGCGCACTTACCTTCAATGGAGCAATGTCTCAAACAGTCTACGATTGATCCTTCCCTGGAAGACCAGTAGTAGTTTCCGATGCACATCTGGTGGCATTCTGTAATCTGTGGACCATCAGAGTGTTGGTGAAACACAGAAATTGCATCGGGATTGAATACAACAGTACCACGCAACTTTCCTCCACGGGAGTAATGTCTCAAACAGTTTACGCTTTGATCGATCCCCGGAAGACCACTAGTAGTTTCCGATGCACATCTGGTGGCATTCTGTAATCTGTGGACTATCAGAGTGTTGATGAAACACCGAAATTGCATCGGGATTGAATTCACCATGGGCACTTTCCTAAACGGGAGTAATGTCTCAAACAGTCTACGCTTTGATTATTCTCTGAAAGACCAGTAGTAGTTTCTGATGCACATCTGCTGGCATTCTGTAATCTGTGGACTATCAGAGTGTTGAAGAAACACAGAAATTGCATCGCGATTGAATACAACAGTCACCATCTGGACTTTCCTCCTCGGGAGTAATGTCTCAAACAGTCTACGCTTTGATTGTTCTCTGGAAGACCAGTAGTAGTTTCCGATGCACATCTGGTGGCATTCTGTAATCTGTGGAATAACACAGTGTTGATGAAACACAAAAATTGCATTGGGATTGAATACAACAGTTACCATGCGCACTTTACTCCATGGGAGTAATGTCTCAAACAGTCTACGCTTTGATCGTTCCCAGGAAGACCAGTTGTAGTTTCCGATGCACTTCTGGAGGCATTCTGTAATCTGTGGACTATCAAAGTGTTGATGAAACACAGAAATTGAATCGGAATTGAATACAACAATCACCATGCGCACTTACCTAGATGGGAGTAATGTCTCAAACAGTCTACGCTTTGATCGTTCCCTGGAAGACCAGAAGTAGTTTCCGATGCACATCTGGAGGTATTCTGTAATCTGTGGACTATCAGAGTGTTGATGAAACACAGAAATTGCATCGGGATTGAATACAACAGTCGCCAAGCGCTCTTTCCTCCATGGGAGTAGTGTCTCAAACAGTCTACGCTTTGATCGTTCCCTTGAAGACCAGTAGTAGTTTCCGATGCACATCTGGAGGCATTCTGTAATCTGTGGACTATCAGAGTGTTGATGAACCACAGAAATTGCATTAGGATTAAACACAACAGTCACCATGCGCACTTTCCCACATGGCGAGCAATGTCTCAAACAGTCTACGCTTTAATAGATCCATGGAAGGCCAGTAGTATTTTCAGATGCACATCTGGAGGCATTCTGTAATCTGTTTACCTTCAAAGTGTTGATTAAACACACAGAAATTGCATCGGGATTGAATACAGCGGTCACCATGCGCACTTTCCTCCATGGGAGTAATGTCTCAAACAGTCTACGTTTTGATCGTTCCCTGGAAAACCAGTGGTAGCTTACGATGCACATCTATAGGCATTCTGTAATCTGTGGATGATCAGAGTGTTGATGAAACACAGAAATTGCATCGGGATTGAATACAACAGTCACCTTGCGCACTTTCCTCCATGGGAGTAATGTCTCAAACAGTCTACGCTTTGATCGTTCCCTGGAAGACCAGTAGTAGTTTCCGATGCACATCTGGAGGCATTCTGTAATCTGTTTACTATCAGACTGATGATGAAACACAGAAATTCCATCGGGATTGAATACAACAGTCACCATGCGCACTTTCCTTCCTGGGGAGTAATGTCTCAAAAAGTCTACGCTTTGATCGTTCCCTGGAAGACCAGCAGTAGTTTCCGATGCACATCTGGAGGCATTCTGTAATCTGTGGACTATCAGACTGTTGATGAAACACAGAAATTCCATCGGGATTGAATACAACAGTCACCACGCGCATTTTCCTCCATGGGAGTAATGTCTCAAACAGTCTACGCTTTGATCGTTCCCTGGAAGACCTGTAGTAGTTTCCGATTCACATCTGGAGGCATTCTGTAAACTGTGGACTCTCAGAGTGTTGATGAAACACAGAAATTGCATCGGGATTGAATACAACAGTCACCATGCGCACTTTCCTCCATGGGATTAATGTCACAAACAGTCTACGCTTTGATCGTTCCCTGGAAGACCAGTAGTAGTTTCCGATGCACATCTGGAGGCATTCTGTATTCTGAGGACTATCAGACTGTTGATGAAACACAGAAATTCCATCGGGATTGAATACAACGCTCACCATGCGCACTTTCCTCCATGGGAATAATGTCTCAAACAGCCTACGCTTTGATCGTTCCCTGGAAGACCAGTAGTAGTTTCCGATGCACATCTGGAGGCATTCTGTAATCTGTGGACTATAAGACTGTTGATGAAACACAGAAATTGCATCGGGATTGAATACAAATGTCACCATGCACACTTTCCTCCACGGGAGCAATGTCTCAATGAGTGTACGCTTTGCTCGATCCCTGGAAGACCAGTAGTAGTTTCCGATGCACATCTGGAGGCATTCTGTAATCTGAGGACTATCAGACTGTTGATGAAAAACATAAATTGCATTGGGATTGAATACAACAGTCACCATGCGCACTTACCTTCAATGGAGCAATGTCTCAAACAGTCTACGATTGATCGTTCCCTGGAAGACCAGTAGTAGTTTCCGATGCACATCTGGTGGCATTCTGTAATCTGTGGACCATCAGAATGTTGGTGAAACACAGAAATTGCATCGGGATTGAATACAACAGTACCACGCAACTTTCCTCCACGGGAGTAATGTCTCAAGCAGTTTACGCTTTGATCGATCCCCGGAAGACCACTAGTAGTTTCCGATGCACATCTGGTGGCATTCTGTAATCTGTGGACTATCAGAGTGTTGATGAAACACCGAAATTGCATCGGGATTGAATTCACCATGGGCACTTTCCTAAACGGGAGTAATGTCTCAAACAGTCTACGCTTTGATTGTTCTCTGAAAGACCAGTAGTAGTTTCTGATGCACATCTGCTGGCATTCTGTAATCTGTGGACTATCAGAGTGTTGATGAAACACAGAAATTGCATCGCGATTGAATACAACAGTCACCATCTGGACTTTCCTCCTCGGGAGTAATGTCTCAAACAGTCTACGCTTTGATTGTTCTCTGGAAGACCAGTAGTAGTTTCCGATGCACATCTGGTGGCATTCTGTAATCTGTGGCATAACACAGTGTTGATGAAACACAGAAATTGAATCGGACTTGAATACAACAATCACCATGCGCACTTCCCTAGATGGGAGTAATGTCTCAAACAGTCTACGCAATGATCGTTCCCTGGAAGACCAGAAGTAGTTTCCGATGCACATCTGGAGGTATTCTGTAATCTGTGGACTATCAAAGTGTTGATGAAACACAGAAATTGAATCGGACTTGAATACAACAATCACCATGCGCACTTCCCTAGATGGGAGTAATGTCTCAAACAGTCTACGCAATGATCGTTCCCTGGAAGACCAGAAGTAGTTTCCGATGCACATCTGGAGGTATTCTGTAATCTGTGGACTATCAGAGTGTTGATGAAACACAGAAATTGCATCGGGATTGAATACAACAGTCGCCAAGCGCACTTTCCTCCATGGGAGTAGTGTCTCAAACAGTCTACGTTTTGATCGTTCCCTTGAAGACCAGTAGTAGTTTCCGATGCACATCTGGTGGCATTCTGTAATCTGTGGACTATCAGAGTGTTGATGAACCACAGAAATTGCATTGGGATTAAATACAACAGTCACCATGCGCACTTTCCTACATGGCGAGCAATGTCTCAAACAGTCTGCGCTTTGATCGTTCCATGGAAGGCCAGTAGTAGTTTCAGATGCACATCTGGAGGCATTCTGTAATCTGTTTACCTTCAAAGTGTTGATTAAACACACAGAAATTGCATCGGGATTGAATACAGCGGTCACCATGCGCACTTTCCTACATGGGAGTAATGTCTCAAACAGTCTACGTTTTGATCGTTCCCTGGAAAACCAGTGGTAGCTTACGATGCACATCTATAGGCATTCTGTAATCTGTGGATGATCAGAGTGTTGATGAAACACAGAAATTGCATCGGGATTGAATACAACAGTCACCTTGCGCACTTTCCTCCATGGGAGTAATGTCTCAAACAGTCTACGCTTTGATCGTTCCCTGGAAGACCAGTAGTAGTTTCCGATGCACATCTGGAGGCATTCTGTAATCTGTTTACTATCAGACTGATGATGAAACACAGAAATTCCATCGGGATTGAATACAACAGTCACCATGCGCACTTTCCTTCCTGGGGAGTAATGTCTCAAACAGTCTACGCTTTGATCGTTCCCTGGAAGACCAGCAGTAGTTTCCGATGCACATCTGGAGGCATTCTGTAATCTGTGGACTTTCAGACTGTTGATGAAACACAGAAATTCCATCGGGATTGAATACAACAGTCACCACGCGCATTTTCCTCCATGGGAGTAATGTCTCAAACAGTCTACGCTTTGATCGTTCCCTGGAAGACCTGTAGTAGTTTCCGATTCACATCTGGAGGCATTCTGTAATCTGTGGACTCTCAGAGTGTTGATGAAACACAGAAATTGCATCGGGATTGAATACAACAGTCACCATGCGCACTTTCATCCATGGGATTAATGTCTCAAACAGTCTACGCTTTGATCGTTCCCTGGAAGACCAGTAGTAGTTTCCGATGCACATCTGGAGGCATTCTGTAATCTGAGGACTATCAGACTGTTGATGAAACACAGAAATTCCATCGGGATTGAATACAACGCTCACCATGCGCACTTTCCTCCATGGGAATAATGTCTCAAACAGCCTACGCTTTGATCGTTCCCTGGAAGATCAGTAGTAGTTTCCGATGCACATCTGGAGGCATTCTGTAATCTGTGGACTATAAGACTGTTGATGAAACACAGTAATTGCATCGGGATTGGATACAAATGTCACCATGCGCACTTTCCTCCACGGGAGCAATGTCTCAAAGAGTTTACGATTTGCTCGTTCCCTGGAAGACCAGTAATAGTTTCCGATGCACATCTGGAGGCATTCTGTAATGTGAGGACTATCAGACTGTTGATGAACCACAGAAATTGCATTGGGATTGAATACAACAGTCACCACGCGCACTTTCCTCCACGGGAGTAATGTCTCAAACAGTCTACGCTTTGATCGATCCCTGGAAGACCAGTAGTAGTTTCCGATGCACATCTGGTGGCATTCTGAAATCTGTGGACTTTCAGAGTGTTGATGAAAAACAGAAATTGCAATGGGATTGAATACAACAATCACCATTCGCACTTTCGTCCATGGGAGTAATGTCTCAAACAGTCCACGCTTTGATCGTTCCCCGGAAGACCACAAATAGCTTCCGATGCACATCTGGTGGCCTTCTGTAATCTGTGGACTATCAGAGTGTGGATGAAACACAGAAATTGCATCGGGATTGAATACAACAGTCACCATGCGCACTTTTCTCAATGTGAGTAATGTCTCAAACAATTTACGACTTGATCGTTCCCTGGAAGACCAGTAGTAGTTTCCGATGCACAGCTGGTAGCATTCTGTAATCTGTGGACTATCAGAGTGTTGATGAAACACAGAAATTACATCGGGATTGAATTCACCAAGCGCACTTTCCTAAACAGAAGTAATGTCTCAAACAGTCTACGCTTTTATTGTTCTCTGAAAGACCAGTAGTAGTTTCTGATGCACATCTGCTGGCATTCTGTAATCTGTGGACTATCAGAGTGTTGATGAAACACAGAAATTGCATCGGGATTGAATACAACAGTTACCATGCGCACTTTACTCCATGGGAGTAATGCCTCAAACAGTCTACGCTTTGATCGTTCCCAGGAAGACCAGTTGTAGTTTCCGATGCACTTCTGGAGGCATTCTGTAATCTGTGGACTATTAAAGTGTTGATGAAACACAGAAATTGAATCGGAATTGAATGCAACAATCACCACGCGCACTTCCCTAGAGGGGAGTAATGTCTCAAACAGTCTACGCTTTGATCGTTCCCTGGAAGACCAGAAGTAGTTTCCGATGCACATCTGGAGGTATTCTGTAATCTGTGGACTATCAGAGTGTTGATGAAACACAGAAATTGCATCGGGATTGAATACAACAGTCGCCAAGCGCACTTTCCTCCATGGGAGTAGTGTCTCAAACAGTC
Organism: Schistocerca gregaria; assembly: GCF_023897955.1. Lineage (NCBI taxonomy): Eukaryota > Metazoa > Arthropoda > Insecta > Orthoptera > Acrididae > Schistocerca > Schistocerca gregaria. The sequence goes on from NC_064922.1 coordinate 99,379,033, forward strand.
TACGCTTTGATCGTTCCCTTGAAGACCAGTAGTAGTTTCCGATGCAGATCTGGAGGCATTCTGTAATCTGTGGACTATCAGAGTGTTGATGAACCACAGAAATTGCATTGGGATTAAATACAACAGTCACCATGCGCACTTTCCTACATGGCGAGAAATGTCTCAAACAGTCTACGCTTTGATCGTTCCATGGAAGACCAGTAGTATTTTCAGATGCACATCTGAAGGGATTCTGTAATCTGTTGACCTTCAAAGTGTTGATTAAACACAGAAATTGCATCGGGATTGAATACAGCGGTCACCATGCGCACTTTCCTCCATGGGAGTAAAGTCTCAAACAGTCTACGTTTTGATGGTTCCCTGGAAAACCAGTGGTAGCTTACGATGCACATCTATAGGCATTTTGTAATCTGTGGACTATCAGAGTGTTGATGAAACACAGAAATTGCATCGGGATTGAATACAACAGTCACCTTGCGCACTTTCCTCCATGGGAGTAATGTCTCAAACAGTCTACGCTTTGATCGTTCCCTGGAAGACCAGTAGTAGTTTCCGATGCACATCTGGAGGCATTCTGTAATCTGTTTACTATCAGACTGTTGATGAAACACAGAAATTCCATCGGGATTGAACACAACAGTCACCATGCGCACTTTCCTCCATGGGAGTAATGTGTCAAACAGTCTACGCTTTGATCGTTCCCTGGAAGACCAATAGTAGTTTCCGATGCACATCTGGAGGCATTCTGTAATCTGTGTACTATCAGACTGTTGATGAAACACAGAAATTCCATCGGGATTGAATACAACAGTCACCACGCGCATTTTCCTCCATGGGAGTAATGTCTCAAACAGTCTACGCTTTGATCGTTCCCTGGAAGACCAGTAGTAGTTTCCGATTCACATCTGGAGGCATTCTGTAATCTGTGGACTCTCAGAGTGTTAATGAAACACAGAAATTGCATCGGGATTGAATACAACAGTCACCATGCGCACTTTCCTCCATGGGATTAATGTCTCAAACAGTCTACGCTTTGATCGTTCCCTGGAAGACCAGTAGTAGTTTCCGATGCACATCTGGAGGCATTCTGTAATCTGAGGACTATCAGACTGTTGATGAAACACAGAAATTCCATCGCGATTGAATACAACAGTCACCATGCGCACTTTCCTCCATGGGAATAATGTCTCAAACAGCCTACGCTTTGATCGTTCCCTGGAAGACCAGTAGTAGTTTCCGATGCACATCTATAGGCATTCTGTAATATGTGGACTATAAGACTGTTGATGAAACACAGAAATTGCATCGGGATTGGATACAAATGTCACCATGCGCACTTTCCTCCACGGGAGCAATGTCTCAAAGAGTTTACGTTTTGCTCGTTCCCTGGAAGACCAGTAGTAGTTTCCGATGCACATCTGGAGGCATTCTGTAATGTGAGGACTATCAGACTGTTTATGAACCACAGAAATTGCATTGCGATTGAATACAACAGTCACCACGCGCACTTTCCTCCACGGGAGTAATGTCTCAAACAGTCTACGCTTTGATCGATCCCTGGAAGACCAGTAGTAGTTTCCGATGCACATCCGGTGGCATTCTGAAATCGGTGGACTTTCTGAGTGTTGATGAAAAACAGAAATTGCAATGGGATTGAATACAACATTCACCATTCGCACTTTCGTCCATGGGAGTAATGTCTCAAACAGTCCACGCTTTGATCGTTCCCCGGAAGACCACAAATCGCTTCGGATGCACATCTGGTGGCCTTCTGTAATCTGTGGACTATCAGAGTGTAATGAAACACAGAAATTGCATCGGGATTGAATTCACCAAGCGCACTTTCCTAAACGGGAGTAATGTCTCAAGCAGTCTACGTTTTGATTGTTCTCTGGAAGACCAGTAGTAGTTTCCGATGCACATCAGGTGGCATTCTGTAATCTGTGGACTAACAGAGTGTTGATGAAACACAGAAATTGCTTCGGGATTGAGTACAACAGTCACCATGCGCACTTTACTCCATGGGAGTAATGTCTCAAACAGTCTACGCCTTGATCGTTCCCAGGAAGACCAGTAGTAGTTTCCGATGCACTTCCGGAGGCATTCTGTAATCTGTGGACTATCAAAGTGTTGATGAAACACAGAAATTTAATCGGAATGGAATACAACAATCACCATGCGCACTTCCCTCCATGGGAGTAATGTCTCAAACAGTCTACGCTTTGATCGTTCCCTGGAAGACCAGAAGTAGTTTCCGATGCACATCTGGAGGTATTCTGTAATCTGTGGACTATCAGAGTGTTGATGAAACACAGAAATGGCATCGGGATTGAATACAACAGTCGCCATGCGCACTTTCCTCCATGGGAGTAGTGCCTCAAACAGTCTACGCTTTGATCGTTCCCTTGAAGACCAGTAGTAGTTCCCGATGCACATCTGGATCCATTCTGTAATCTGTGGACTATCAGAGTGTTGATGAACCACAGAAATTGCATTGGGATAAAATACAACAGTCACCATGCGCACTTTCCTCCATGGCGAGCAATGTCTCAAACAGTCTACGCTTTGATCGTTCCCTGGAAGACCAGTAGTAGTTTCCGATGCACATCTGGAGGCATTCTGTAATCTGTTGACCTTCAAAGTGTTGATTAAACACAGAAATTGCATCGGGATTAAATACAGCGGTCACCATGCGCACTTTCCTCCATGGGAGTAATGTCTCAAACAGTCTACGTTTTGATCGTTCCCTGGAAAACCAGTGGTAGCTTACAATGCACATCTATAGGCATACTGTAATCTGTGGACTATCAGAGTGTTGATGAAACACAGAAATTGCATCGGGATTGAATACAACAGTCACCATGCGCACTTTCATCCATGGGATTAATGTCTCAAACAGTCTACGCTTTGATCGTTCCCTGGAAGACCAGTAGTAGTTTCCGATGCACATCTGGAGGCATTCTGTAATCTGAGGACTATCAGACTGTTGATGAAACACAGAAATTCCATCGGGATTGAATACAACGCTCACCATGCGCACTTTCCTCCATGGGAATAATGTCTCAAACAGCCTACGCTTTGATCGTTCCCTGGAAGATCAGTAGTAGTTTCCGATGCACATCTGGAGGCATTCTGTAATCTGTGGACTATAAGACTGTTGATGAAACACAGTAATTGCATCGGGATTGGATACAAATGTCACCATGCGCACTTTCCTCCACGGGAGCAATGTCTCAAAGAGTTTACGATTTGCTCGTTCCCTGGAAGACCAGTAATAGTTTCCGATGCACATCTGGAGGCATTCTGTAATGTGAGGACTATCAGACTGTTGATGAACCACAGAAATTGCATTGGGATTGAATACAACAGTCACCACGCGCACTTTCCTCCACGGGAGTAATGTCTCAAACAGTCTACGCTTTGATCGATCCCTGGAAGACCAGTAGTAGTTTCCGATGCACATCTGGTGGCATTCTGAAATCTGTGGACTTTCAGAGTGTTGATGAAAAACAGAAATTGCAATGGGATTGAATACAACAATCACCATTCGCACTTTCGTCCATGGGAGTAATGTCTCAAACAGTCCACGCTTTGATCGTTCCCCGGAAGACCACAAATAGCTTCCGATGCACATCTGGTGGCCTTCTGTAATCTGTGGACTATCAGAGTGTGGATGAAACACAGAAATTGCATCGGGATTGAATACAACAGTCACCATGCGCACTTTTCTCAATGTGAGTAATGTCTCAAACAATTTACGACTTGATCGTTCCCTGGAAGACCAGTAGTAGTTTCCGATGCACAGCTGGTAGCATTCTGTAATCTGTGGACTATCAGAGTGTTGATGAAACACAGAAATTACATCGGGATTGAATTCACCAAGCGCACTTTCCTAAACAGAAGTAATGTCTCAAACAGTCTACGCTTTTATTGTTCTCTGAAAGACCAGTAGTAGTTTCTGATGCACATCTGCTGGCATTCTGTAATCTGTGGACTATCAGAGTGTTGATGAAACACAGAAATTGCATCGGGATTGAATACAACAGTTACCATGCGCACTTTACTCCATGGGAGTAATGCCTCAAACAGTCTACGCTTTGATCGTTCCCAGGAAGACCAGTTGTAGTTTCCGATGCACTTCTGGAGGCATTCTGTAATCTGTGGACTATTAAAGTGTTGATGAAACACAGAAATTGAATCGGAATTGAATGCAACAATCACCACGCGCACTTCCCTAGAGGGGAGTAATGTCTCAAACAGTCTACGCTTTGATCGTTCCCTGGAAGACCAGAAGTAGTTTCCGATGCACATCTGGAGGTATTCTGTAATCTGTGGACTATCAGAGTGTTGATGAAACACAGAAATTGCATCGGGATTGAATACAACAGTCGCCAAGCGCACTTTCCTCCATGGGAGTAGTGTCTCAAACAGTCTACGCTTTGATCGTTCCCTTGAAGACCAGTAGTAGTTTCCGATGCAGATCTGGAGGCATTCTGTAATCTGTGGACTATCAGAGTGTTGATGAACCACAGAAATTGCATTGGGATTAAATACAACAGTCACCATGCGCACTTTCCTACATGGCGAGAAATGTCTCAAACAGTCTACGCTTTGATCGTTCCATGGAAGACCAGTAGTATTTTCAGATGCACATCTGAAGGGATTCTGTAATCTGTTGACCTTCAAAGTGTTGATTAAACACAGAAATTGCATCGGGATTGAATACAGCGGTCACCATGCGCACTTTCCTCCATGGGAGTAAAGTCTCAAACAGTCTACGTTTTGATGGTTCCCTGGAAAACCAGTGGTAGCTTACGATGCACATCTATAGGCATTTTGTAATCTGTGGACTATCAGAGTGTTGATGAAACACAGAAATTGCATCGGGATTGAATACAACAGTCACCTTGCGCACTTTCCTCCATGGGAGTAATGTCTCAAACAGTCTACGCTTTGATCGTTCCCTGGAAGACCAGTAGTATTTTCCGATGCACATCTGGAGGCATTCTGTAATCTGTTTACTATCAGACTGTTGATGAAACACAGAAATTCCATCGGGATTGAACACAACAGTCACCATGCGCACTTTCCTCCATGGGAGTAATGTGTCAAACAGTCTACGCTTTGATCGTTCCCTGGAAGACCAATAGTAGTTTCCGATGCACATCTGGAGGCATTCTGTAATCTGTGTACTATCAGACTGTTGATGAAACACAGAAATTCCATCGGGATTGAATACAACAGTCACCACGCGCATTTTCCTCCATGGGAGTAATGTCTCAAACAGTCTACGCTTTGATCGTTCCCTGGAAGACCAGTAGTAGTTTCCGATTCACATCTGGAGGCATTCTGTAATCTGTGGACTCTCAGAGTGTTAATGAAACACAGAAATTGCATCGGGATTGAATACAACAGTCACCATGCGCACTTTCCTCCATGGGATTAATGTCTCAAACAGTCTACGCTTTGATCGTTCCCTGGAAGACCAGTAGTAGTTTCCGATGCACATCTGGAGGCATTCTGTAATCTGAGGACTATCAGACTGTTGATGAAACACAGAAATTCCATCGCGATTGAATACAACAGTCACCATGCGCACTTTCCTCCATGGGAATAATGTCTCAAACAGCCTACGCTTTGATCGTTCCCTGGAAGACCAGTAGTAGTTTCCGATGCACATCTATAGGCATTCTGTAATATGTGGACTATAAGACTGTTGATGAAACACAGAAATTGCATCGGGATTGGATACAAATGTCACCATGCGCACTTTCCTCCACGGGAGCAATGTCTCAAAGAGTTTACGTTTTGCTCGTTCCCTGGAAGACCAGTAGTAGTTTCCGATGCACATCTGGAGGCATTCTGTAATGTGAGGACTATCAGACTGTTTATGAACCACAGAAATTGCATTGCGATTGAATACAACAGTCACCACGCGCACTTTCCTCCACGGGAGTAATGTCTCAAACAGTCTACGCTTTGATCGATCCCTGGAAGACCAGTAGTAGTTTCCGATGCACATCCGGTGGCATTCTGAAATCGGTGGACTTTCTGAGTGTTGATGAAAAAACAGAAATTGCAATGGGATTGAATACAACATTCACCATTCGCACTTTCGTCCATGGGAGTAATGTCTCAAACAGTCCACGCTTTGATCGTTCCCCGGAAGACCACAAATCGCTTCGGATGCACATCTGGTGGCCTTCTGTAATCTGTGGACTATCAGAGTGTAATGAAACACAGAAATTGCATCGGGATTGAATTCACCAAGCGCACTTTCCTAAACGGGAGTAATGTCTCAAGCAGTCTACGTTTTGATTGTTCTCTACAAGACCAGTAGTAGTTTCCGATGCACATCAGGTGGCATTCTGTAATCTGTGGACTAACAGAGTGTTGATGAAACACAGAAATTGCTTCGGGATTGAGTACAACAGTCACCATGCGCACTTTACTCCATGGGAGTAATGTCTCAAACAGTCTACGCCTTGATCGTTCCCAGGAAGACCAGTAGTAGTTTCCGATGCACTTCCGGAGGCATTCTGTAATCTGTGGACTATCAAAGTGTTGATGAAACACAGAAATTTAATCGGAATGGAATACAACAATCACCATGCGCACTTCCCTCCATGGGAGTAATGTCTCAAACAGTCTACGCTTTGATCGTTCCCTGGAAGACCAGAAGTAGTTTCCGATGCACATCTGGAGGTATTCTGTAATCTGTGGACTATCAGAGTGTTGATGAAACACAGAAATGGCATCGGGATTGAATACAACAGTCGCCATGCGCACTTTCCTCCATGGGAGTAGTGCCTCAAACAGTCTACGCTTTGATCGTTCCCTTGAAGACCAGTAGTAGTTCCCGATGCACATCTGGATCCATTCTGTAATCTGTGGACTATCAGAGTGTTGATGAACCACAGAAATTGCATTGGGATAAAATACAACAGTCACCATGCGCACTTTCCTCCATGGCGAGCAATGTCTCAAACAGTCTACGCTTTGATCGTTCCCTGGAAGACCAGTAGTAGTTTCCGATGCACATCTGGAGGCATTCTGTAATCTGAGGACTATCAGACTGTTGATGAAACACAGAAATTCCATCGCGATTGAATACAACAGTCACCATGCGCACTTTCCTCCATGGGAATAATGTCTCAAACAGCCTACGCTTTGATCGTTCCCTGGAAGACCAGTAGTAGTTTCCGATGCACATCTATAGGCATTCTGTAATATGTGGACTATAAGACTGTTGATGAAACACAGAAATTGCATCGGGATTGGATACAAATGTCACCATGCGCACTTTCCTCCACGGGAGCAATGTCTCAAAGAGTTTACGTTTTGCTCGTTCCCTGGAAGACCAGTAGTAGTTTCCGATGCACATCTGGAGGCATTCTGTAATGTGAGGACTATCAGACTGTTTATGAACCACAGAAATTGCATTGCGATTGAATACAACAGTCACCACGCGCACTTTCCTCCACGGGAGTAATGTCTCAAACAGTCTACGCTTTGATCGATCCCTGGAAGACCAGTAGTAGTTTCCGATGCACATCCGGTGGCATTCTGAAATCGGTGGACTTTCTGAGTGTTGATGAAAAAACAGAAATTGCAATGGGATTGAATACAACATTCACCATTCGCACTTTCGTCCATGGGAGTAATGTCTCAAACAGTCCACGCTTTGATCGTTCCCCGGAAGACCACAAATCGCTTCGGATGCACATCTGGTGGCCTTCTGTAATCTGTGGACTATCAGAGTGTAATGAAACACAGAAATTGCATCGGGATTGAATTCACCAAGCGCACTTTCCTAAACGGGAGTAATGTCTCAAGCAGTCTACGTTTTGATTGTTCTCTGGAAGACCAGTAGTAGTTTCCGATGCACATCAGGTGGCATTCTGTAATCTGTGGACTAACAGAGTGTTTATGAAACACAGAAATTTAATCGGAAATTGAATACAACAATCACCATGCGCACTTCCCTCCATGGGAGTAATGTCTCAAACAGTCTACGATTTGATCGTTCCCTGGAAGACCAGACGTAGTTTCCGATGCACATCTGGAGGCATTCTGTAATGTGAGGACTATCAGACTGTTTATGAACCACAGAAATTGCATTGGGATTGAATACAACAGTCACCACGCGCACTTTCCTCCACGGGAGTAATGTCTCAAACAGTCTACGCTCTGATCGATCCCTGGAAGACCAGTAGTAGTTTCCGATGCACATCTGGTGGCATTCTGAAATCGGTGGACTTTCTGAGTGTTGATGAAAAACAGAAATTGCAATGGGATTGAATACAACATTCACCATTCGCACTTTCGTCCATGGGAGTAATGTCTCAAACAGTCCACGCTTTGATCGTTCCCCGTAAGACCACAAATCGCTTCGGATGCACATCTGGTGGCCTTCTGTAATCTGTGGACTATCAGAGTGTAATGAAACACAGAAATTGCATCGGGATTGAATTCACCAAGCGCACTTTCCTAAACGGGAGTAATGTCTCAAGCAGTCTACGTTTTGATTGTTCTCTGGAAGACCAGTAGTAGTTTCCGATGCACATCAAGTGGCATTCTGTAATCTGTGGACTAACAGAGTGTTGATGAAACACAGAAATTGCATCGGGATTGAGTACAACAGTCACCATGCGCACTTTACTCCATGGGAGTAATGTCTCAAACAGTCTACGCCTTGATCGTTCCCAGGAAGACCAGTAGTAGTTTCCGATGCACTTCCGGAGGCATTCTGTAATCTGTGGACTATCAAAGTGTTGATGAAACACAGAAATTTAATCGGAATGGAATACAACAATCACCATGCGCACTTCCCTCCATGGGAGTAATGTCTCAAACAGTCTACGCTTTGATCGTTCCCTGGAAGACCAGAAGTAGTTTCCGATGCACATCTGGAGGTATTCTGTAATCTGTGGACTATCAGAGTGTTGATGAAACACAGAAATGGCATCGGGATTGAATACAACAGTCGCCATGCGCACTTTCCTCCATGGGAGTAGTGCCTCAAACAGTCTACGCTTTGATCGTTCCCTTGAAGACCAGTAGTAGTTCCCGATGCACATCTGGAGGCATTCTGTAATCTGTGGACTATCAGAGTGTTGATGAACCACAGAAATTGCATTGGGATAAAATACAACAGTCACCATGCGCACTTTCCTCCATGGCGAGCAATGTCTCAAACAGTCTACGCTTTGATCGTTCCCTGGAAGACCAGTAGTAGTTTCCGATGCACATCTGGAGGCATTCTGTAATCTGTTGACCTTCAAAGTGTTGATTAAACACAGATATTGCATCGGGATTAAATACAGCGGTCACCATGCGCACTTTCCTCCATGGGAGTAATGTCTCAAACAGTCTACGTTTTGATCGTTCCCTGGAAAACCAGTGGTAGCTTACAATGCACATCTATAGGCATACTGTAATCTGTGGACTATCAGAGTGTTGATGAAACACAGAAATTGCATCGGGATTGAATACAACAGTCACCATGCGCACTTTCCTCCATGGGATTAATGTCTCAAACAGTCTACGCTTTGATCGTTCCCTGGAAGACCAGTAGTAGTTTCCGATGCACATCTGGAGGCATTCTGTAATCTGAGGACTATCAGACTGTTGATGAAACACAGAAATTCCATCGGGATTGAATACAACAGTCACCATGCGCACTTTCCTCCATGGGAATAATGTCTCAAACAGGCTACGCTTTGATCGTTCCCTGGAAGACCAGTAGTAGTTTCCGATGCACATCTGGAGGCATTCTGTAATGTGAGGACTATCAGACTGTTTATGAACCACAGAAATTGCATTGCGATTGAATACAACAGTCACCACGCGCACTTTCCTCCACGGGAGTAATGTCTCAAACAGTCTACGCTTTGATCGATCCCTGGAAGACCAGTAGTAGTTTCCGATGCACATCCGGTGGCATTCTGAAATCGGTGGACTTTCTGAGTGTTGATGAAAAAACAGAAATTGCAATGGGATTGAATACAACATTCACCATTCGCACTTTCGTCCATGGGAGTAATGTCTCAAACAGTCCACGCTTTGATCGTTCCCCGGAAGACCACAAATCGCTTCGGATGCACATCTGGTGGCCTTCTGTAATCTGTGGACTATCAGAGTGTAATGAAACACAGAAATTGCATCGGGATTGAATTCACCAAGCGCACTTTCCTAAACGGGAGTAATGTCTCAAGCAGTCTACGTTTTGATTGTTCTCTGGAAGACCAGTAGTAGTTTCCGATGCACATCAGGTGGCATTCTGTAATCTGTGGACTAACAGAGTGTTGATGAAACACAGAAATTGCTTCGGGATTGAGTACAACAGTCACCATGCGCACTTTACTCCATGGGAGTAATGTCTCAAACAGTCTACGCCTTGATCGTTCCCAGGAAGACCAGTAGTAGTTTCCGATGCACTTCCGGAGGCATTCTGTAATCTGTGGACTATCAAAGTGTTGATGAAACACAGAAATTTAATCGGAATGGAATACAACAATCACCATGCGCACTTCCCTCCATGGGAGTAATGTCTCAAACAGTCTACGCTTTGATCGTTCCCTGGAAGACCAGAAGTAGTTTCCGATGCACATCTGGAGGTATTCTGTAATCTGTGGACTATCAGAGTGTTGATGAAACACAGAAATGGCATCGGGATTGAATACAACAGTCGCCATGCGCACTTTCCTCCATGGGAGTAGTGCCTCAAACAGTCTACGCTTTGATCGTTCCCTTGAAGACCAGTAGTAGTTCCCGATGCACATCTGGATCCATTCTGTAATCTGTGGACTATCAGAGTGTTGATGAACCACAGAAATTGCATTGGGATAAAATACAACAGTCACCATGCGCACTTTCCTCCATGGCGAACAATGTCTCAAACAGTCTACGCTTTGATCGTTCCCTGGAAGACCAGTAGTAGTTTCCGATGCACATCTGGAGGCATTCTGTAATCTGTTGACCTTCAAAGTGTTGATTAAACACAGAAATTGCATCGGGATTAAATACAGCGGTCACCATGCGCACTTTCCTCCATGGGAGTAATGTCTCAAACAGTCTACGTTTTGATCGTTCCCTGGAAAACCAGTGGTAGCTTACAATGCACATCTATAGGCATACTGTAATCTGTGGACTATCAGAGTGTTGATGAAACACAGAAATTGCATCGGGATTGAATACAACAGTCACCATGCGCACTTTCCTCCATGGGATTAATGTCTCAAACAGTCTACGCTTTGATCGTTCCCTGGAAGACCAGTAGTAGTTTCCGATGCACATCTGGAGGCATTCTGTAATCTGAGGACTATCAGACTGTTGATGAAACACAGAAATTCCATCGGGATTGAATACAACAGTCACCATGCGCACTTTCCTCCATGGGAATAATGTCTCAAACAGGCTACGCTTTGATCGTTCCCTGGAAGACCAGTAGTAGTTTCCGATGCACATCTATAGGCATTCTGTAATCTGTGGACTATAAGACTGTTGATGAAACACAGAAATTGCATCGGGATTGGATACAAATGTCACCATGCGCACTTTCCTCCACGGGAGCAATGTCTCAAAGAGTTTACGTTTTGCTCGTTCCCTGGAAGACCAGTAGTAGTTTCCGATGCACATCTGGAGGCATTCTGTAATGTGAGGACTATCAGACTGTTTATGAACCGCAGAAATTGCATTGGGATTGAATACAACAGTCACCACGCGCACTTTCCTCCACGGGAGTAATGTCTCAAACAGTCTACGCTTTGATCGATCCCTGGAAGACCAGTAGTAGTTTCCGATGCACATCTGGTGGCATTCTGAAATCGGTGGACTTTCAGAGTGTTGATAAAAAACAGAAATTGCAATGGGATTGAATACAACATTCACCATTCGCACTTTCGTCCATGGGAGTAATGTCTCAAACAGTCCACGCTTTGATCGTTCCCCGGAAGACCACAAATCGCTTCGGATGCACATCTGGTGGCCTTCTGTAATCTGTGGACTATCAGAGTGTTGATGAAACACAGAAATTGCATCGGGATTGAATTCACCAAGCGCACTTTCCTAAACGGGAGTAATGTCTCAAGCAGTCTACGTTTTGATTGTTCTCTGGAAGACCTGTAGTAGTTTCCGATGCACATCAGGTGGCATTCTGTAATCTGTGGACTAACAGAGTGTTTATGAAACACAGAAATTTAATCGGAAATTGAATACAACAATCACCATGCGCACTTCCCTCCATGGGAGTAATGTCTCAAACAGTCTACGATTTGATCGTTCCCTGGAAGACCAGACGTAGTTTCCGATGCACATCTGGAGGCATTCTGTAATGTGAGGACTATCAGACTGTTTATGAACCACAGAAATTGCATTGGGATTGAATACAACAGTCACCACGCGCACTTTCCTCCACGGGAGTAATGTCTCAAACAGTCTACGCTCTGATCGATCCCTGGAAGACCAGTAGTAGTTTCCGATGCACATCTGGTGGCATTCTGAAATCGGTGGACTTTCTGAGTGTTGATGAAAAACAGAAATTGCAATGGGATTGAATACAACATTCACCATTCGCACTTTCGTCCATGGGAGTAATGTCTCAAACAGTCCACGCTTTGATCGTTCCCCGTAAGACCACAAATCGCTTCGGATGCACATCTGGTGGCCTTCTGTAATCTGTGGACTATCAGAGTGTAATGAAACACAGAAATTGCATCGGGATTGAATTCACCAAGCGCACTTTCCTAAACGGGAGTAATGTCTCAAGCAGTCTACGTTTTGATTGTTCTCTGGAAGACCAGTAGTAGTTTCCGATGCACATCAAGTGGCATTCTGTAATCTGTGGACTAACAGAGTGTTGATGAAACACAGAAATTGCATCGGGATTGAGTACAACAGTCACCATGCGCACTTTACTCCATGGGAGTAATGTCTCAAACAGTCTACGCCTTGATCGTTCCCAGGAAGACCAGTAGTAGTTTCCGATGCACTTCCGGAGGCATTCTGTAATCTGTGGACTATCAAAGTGTTGATGAAACACAGAAATTTAATCGGAATGGAATACAACAATCACCATGCGCACTACCCTCCATGGGAGTAATGTCTCAAACAGTCTACGCTTTGATCGTTCCCTGGAAGACCAGAAGTAGTTTCCGATGCACATCTGGAGGTATTCTGTAATCTGTGGACTATCAGAGTGTTGATGAAACACAGAAATGGCATCGGGATTGAATACAACATTCACCATTCGCACTTTCGTCCATGGGAGTAATGTCTCAAACAGTCCACGCTTTGATCGTTCCCCGGAAGACCACAAATCGCTTCGGATGCACATCTGGTGGCCTTCTGTAATCTGTGGACTATCAGAGTGTTGATGAAACACAGAAATTGCATCGGGATTGAATTCACCAAGCGCACTTTCCTAAACGGGAGTAATGTCTCAAGCAGTCTACGTTTTGATTGTTCTCTGGAAGACCAGTAGTAGTTTCCGATGCACATCAGGTGGCATTCTGTAATCTGTGGACTAACAGAGTGTTTATGAAACACAGAAATTTAATCGGAATTGAATACAACAATCACCATGCGCACTTCCCTCCATGGGAGTAATGTCTCAAACAGTCTACGATTTGATCGTTCCCTGGAAGACCAGACGTAGTTTCCGATGCACATCTGGAGGTATTCTGTAATCTGTGGACTATCAGAGTGTTGATGAAACACAGAAATTGCATCGGGATTGAATACAACAGTCGCCATGCGCACTTCCCTCCATGGGAGTAATGTCTCAAACAATCTACGTTTTGATCGTTCCCTGGAAAACCAGTGGTAGCTTACAATGCACATCTATAGGCATTCTGTAATCTGTGGACTATCAGAGTGTTGATGAAACACAGAAATTCCATCGGGATTGAATACAACATTCACCACGCGCACTTTCCTCAATGGGAGTAATCTCTCAAACAGTCTACAATTTGATCGTTCCCTGGAAGACCAGTAGTAGTTTGCGATGCACATCTGGAGGCATTCTGTAATCTGTGGACTATAAGACTGTTGATGAAACACAGAATTTGCATCGGGATGGAATACAACAGTCACCATGCGCACTTTCCTCCACGGGAGAAATGTCTCAAACAGTCTACGCTTTGATCGTTCCCTGGAAGACCACTAGTAGTTTCCGATGCACATCTGGAGGCATTCTGTAATCTGTGGACTATCAGACTGTTGATGAAACACAGGAACTCCATTGGGATTGAATACAACAGTCACCACGCGCATTTTCCTCCATGAGAGTAATGTCTCAAACAGTCTACGCTTTGATCGTTCCCTGGAAGACCAGTAGTAGTTTCCGATGCACATCTGGAGGCATTCTGTAATCTGTGGACTATAAGACTGTTGATGAAACACAGAAATTGCATCGGGATTGAATACAAATGTCACCATGCGCACTTTCCTCCACGGGAGCAATGTCTCAATGAGTGTACGCTTTGATCGTTCCCTGGAAGACCAGTAGTAGTTTCCGATGCACATCTGGAGGCATTCTGTAATCTGAGGACTATCAGACTGTTGATGAAAAACAAAAATTGCATTGGGATTGAATACAACAGTCACCATGCGCACTTACCTTCAATGGAGCAATGTCTCAAACAGTCTACGATTGATCGTTCCCTGGAAGACCAGTAGTAGTTTCCGATGCACAACTGGTGGCATTCTGTAATCTGTGGACCATCAGAGTGTTGGTGAAACACAGAAATTGCATCGGGATTGAATACAACAGTACCACGCAACTTTCCTCCACGGGAGTAATGTCTCAAACAGTTTACGCTTTGATCGATACCCGGAAGACCACTAGTAGTTTCCGATGCACATCTAGTGGCATTCTGTAATCTGTGGACTATCAGAGTGTTGATGAAACACCGAAATTGCATCGGGATTGAATTCACCATGGGCACTTTCCTAAACGGGAGTAATGTCTCAAACATTCTACGCTTTGATTGTTCTCTGAAAGACCAGTAGTAGTTTCTGATGCACATCTGCTTGCATTCTGTAATCTGTGGACTATCAGAGTGTTGATGAAACACAGAAATTGCATCACGATTGAATACAACAGTCACCATCTGGACTTTCCTCCTCGGGAGTAATGTCTCAAACAGTCTACGCTTTGATTGTTCTCTGGAAGACCAGTAGTAGTTTCCGATGCACATCTGGTGGCATTCTGTAATCTGTGGCATAACACAGTGTTGATGAAACACAGAAATTGCAATGGGATTGAATACAACAGTTACCATGCGCACTTTACTCCATGGGAGGAATGTCTCAAACAGTCTACGCTTTGATCGTTCCCAGGAAGACCAGTTGTAGTTTCCGATGCACTTCTGGAGGCATTCTGTAATCTGTTGACTATCAAAGTGTTGATGAAACACAGAAATTGAATCGGAATTGAATACAACAATCACCATGCGCACTTCCCTAGATGGGAGTAATGTCTCAAACAGTCTACGCATTGATCGTTCCCTGGAAGACCAGAAGTAGTTTCCGATGCACATCTGGAGGTATTCTGTAATCTGTGGACTATCAGAGTGTTGATGAAACACAGAAATTGCATCGGGATTGAATACAACAGTCGCCAAGCGCACTTTCCTCCATGGGAGTAGTGTCTCAAACAGTCTACGATTGATCGATCCCTGGAAGACCAGTAGTAGTTTCCGATGCACATCTGGAGGCATTCTGTAATCTGTGGACTATCAGAGTGTTGATGAACCACAGAAATTGCATTGGGATTAAATACAACAGTCACCATGCGCACTTTCCTCCATGGCGAACAATGTCTCAAACAGTCTACGCTTTGATCGTTCCCTGGAATACCAGTAGTAGTTTCCGATGCACATTTGGTTTGCATTCTGTAATCTGTGGACTATCAGAGAGTTGATGAAACACAGAAATTGCATTGGGATGAATTCAACATGCGCACTTTCCTCCACTAGCGTAATGCCTCAAACAGTCTACGATTTTATTGTTCTCTGGAAGACCAGTAGTAGTTTCCGATGCACATCTGGTAGCATGTTGTAATCTGTGGACTATCAGAGTGTTGATGAAACACAGAAATTGCATCGGGATTAAATACAACAGTCACCATGCGCACCTTCCTCCATGGCGAGCAATGTCTCAAACAGTCTACGCTTTGATCGTTCCCTGGAAGACCAGTAGTAGTTTCCGATGCACATCTGGAGGCATTCTGTAGTCTGTGGACTATCAGACTGTTGATGAAACACAGAAATTGCATTGGGATTAAATACAACAGTCACCATGCGCACTTTCCTCCATGGCGAGCAATGTCTCAAACAGTCTACGCTTTGTATGTTCCCTGCAAGACCAGTAGTAGTTTCCGATGCACATCTGGAGGCATTCTGTAATCTGTTGACCTTCAAAGTGTTGATTAAACACAGAAATTGCATCGGGATTGATAACAGCGGTCAACATGCGCACTTTCCTCCATGGGAGTAATGTCTCAAACAGTCTACGTTTTGATGCTTCCCTGGAAAACCAGTGGTAGCTTACGATGCACATCTATAGGCATTTTGTAATCTGTGGACTATCAGAGTGTTGATGAAACACAGAAATTGCATCGGGATTGAATACAACAGTCACCTTGCGCACTTTCCTCCATGGGAGTAATGTCTCAAACAGTCTACGCTTTGATCGTTCCCTGGAAGACCAGTAGTAGTTTCCGATGCACTTCTGGAGGCATTCTGTAATCTGTGGACTATCAGACTGTTGATGAAACACAGAAATTCCATCGGGATTGAATACAGCGGTCACCATGCGCACTTTCCTCCATGGGAGTAATGTCTCAAACAGTCTACGTTTTGATCGTTCCCTGGAAAACCAGTGGTAGCTTACGATGCACATCTATAGGCATTCTGTAATCTGTGGACCATCAGAGTGTTGATGAAACACAGAA
Source organism: Schistocerca gregaria (assembly GCF_023897955.1). NCBI lineage: Eukaryota > Metazoa > Arthropoda > Insecta > Orthoptera > Acrididae > Schistocerca > Schistocerca gregaria. Next base: position 99,395,990 of record NC_064922.1, read on the forward strand.
ATTGCATCGGGATTGAATACAACAGTCACCATGCGCACCTTCCTCAATGTGTGTAATGTCTCAAACAATTTACGCTTTGATCGTTCCCTGGAAGACCAGTATTAGTTTCCGATGCACATCTGGTGGCATTCTGTAATCTGTGGACCATCAGAGTATTGATGAAACACAGAAATTGCATCGGGATTAAATACAACAGTCACCACGCGCACTTTCCTCCACGGGAGTAATGTCTCAAACAGTCTACGCTTTGATCGTTCCCTGGAAAACCAGTAGGAGTTTCCGATGCACATCTGGTGGCATTCTGTAATCTGTGGTCTATCAGAGTGTTGATGAAACACAGAAAATGCATCGGGATTAAATACAACAGTCACCATGCGCACTTTCCTCCATGGGAGTAATGTCTCAAACAGTATACGATTTGATCGTTCCCTGGAAGACCAGTAGTAGTTTCCGATGCACATCTGGAGGCATTCTGTAATCTGTGGACTATAAGACTGTTGATGAAACACAGAAATTGCATCGGGATGGAATACAACAGTCACCATGCGCACTTTCCTCCATGGGAGTAATGTCTCAAACAGTCTACGCTTTGATCGTTCCCTGGAAGACCAGTAGTAGTTTCCGATGCACATCTGGAGGCATTCTGTAATCTGTGGACTATAAGACTGTTGATGAAACACAGAAATTGCATCGGGATTGAATACAAACGTCACCATGCGCACTTACCTTCAAGGGAGCAATGTCTCAAACAGTCTACGATTGATCGTTCGCTGGAAGACCAGTAGTAGTTTCCGATGCACATCTGGTGGCATTCTGTAATCTGTGGACCATCAGAGTGTTGGTGAAACACAGAAATTCCATCGGGATTGAATATAATAGTCACCACGCACAATTTTTCTCCACGGGAGTAATGTCTCAAACAGTCTACGCTTTGATCGATCCCTGGAAGACCAGTAGTAGTTTCCGATGCACATCTGGTGGCATTCTGTAATCTGTGGACTATCAGAGTGTTGATGAACCACAGAAATTGCATTGGGATTAAATACAACAGTCACCATGCGCACTTTCCTCCATGGCGAACAATGTCTCAAACAGTCTACGCTTTGATCGTTCCCTGCAAGACCAGTAGTAGTTTCCGATGCACATCTGGAGGCATTCTGTAATCTGTTGACCTTCAAAGTGTTGATTAAACACAGAAATTGCATCGGGATTGAATACAGCGGTCACCATGCGCACTTTCCTCCATGGAAGTTATGTCTCAAACAGTCTACGTTTTTATCGTTCCCTGGAAAACCAGTGGTAGCTTACGATGCACATCTATAGGCATTCTGTAATCTGTGGACCATCAGAGTGTTGATGAAACACAGAAATTGCATCATGATTGAATACAACAGTCACCATGCGCACCTTCCTCAATGTGTGTAACGTCTCAAACAATTTACGCTTTGATCGTTCCCTGGAAGACCAGTAGTAGTTTCCGATGCACATTTGGTTTGCATTCTGTAGTCTGTGGACTATCAGAGAGTTGATGAAACACAGAAATTGCATTGGGATGAATTCAACATGCGCACTTTCCTCCACTAGCGTAATGCCTCAAACAGTCTACGATTTTATTGTTCTCTGGAAGACCAGTAGTAGTTTCCGATGCACATCTGGTAGCATTTTGTAATCTGTGGACTATCAGAGTGTTGATGAAACACAGAAATTCCATCGGGATTGAATACAATAGTCACCATGAGCACTTTCCTCCACCGGAGTAATGTCTCAAACAGTCTACGCTTTGATCGTTCCCTGGAAGACCAGTAGTAGTTTCCGATGCACATTTGGTGGCATTCTGTAATCTGTGGACTATCAGAGAGTTGATGGAACACAGAAATTGCATTGGGATGAATTCAACATGCGCACTTTCCTCCACTGGCGTAATGCCTCAAACAGTCAACGATTTTATTGTTCTCTGGAAGACCAGTAGTAGTTTCAGATGCACATCTGGTAGCATTTTGTAATCTGTGGACTATCAGAGTGTTGATGAAACACAGAAATTGCATCGGGATTGAACACAATAGTCACCATGCGCACTTTCCTCCACCGGAGTAATGTCTCAAACAGTCTACGCTTTGATCGTTCCCTGGAAGACCAGCAGTAGTTTCCGATGCACATCTGGTGGCATTCTGTAATCTATGGACTATCAGAGTGTTGATGAAACAAAGAAATTGCATCGGCATTGAATACAACAGTCACCATGCGCACTTTCCTCCATGGAAGTAATGTCTCAAACAGTCTACACTTTGATCGTTCCCTGGAAGACCAGTATTAGTTTCCGATGCACATCTGGTGGCATTCTGTAATCTGTGGACCATCAGAGTATTGATGAAACACAGAAATTGCATCGGGATTAAATACAACAGTCACCACGTGCACTTTCCTCCACTGGAATAATGTCTCAAACAGTCTACGCTTTGATCGTTCCCTGGAAGACCATTAGGAGTTTCCGATGCACATCTGGTGGCATTCTGTAATCTGTGGTCTATCAGAGTGTTGATGAAACACGGAAAATGCATCGGGATTAAATACAACAGTCACCATGCGCACTTTCCTCCGTGGGAGTAATGTCTCAAACAGTCTACGATTTGATCGTTCCCTGGAAGACCAGTAGTAGTTTCCGATGCACACCTGGAGGCATTCTGTAATCTGTGGACTATAAGACTGTTGATGAAACACAGAAATTGCATCGGGATGGAATACAACAGTCACCATGCGCACTTTCCTCCATGGGAGTAATGTCTCAAACAGTCTACGCTTTGATCGTTCCCTGGAAGACCAGTAGTAGTTTCCGATGCACATCTGGAGGCATTCTGTAATCTGTGGACTATCAGGCTGTTGATGAAACACAGAAATTCCAACGGAATTGAATACAACAGTCACCATGCGCACTTTCCTCAAAGGGAGTAATGTCTCCAACAGTCTACGATTTAATCGTTCCCTGGAAGACCAGAAGTAGTTTCCGATGCACAACTGGAGGCATTCTGTAATCTGTGGACTATCACAGTCTTGATGAAACACAGAAATTGCATCGGGAATGAATACAACAGTCACCATGCGCACTTTCCTCCATGGGAGTAATGTCTCAAACAGTCTACGCTTTGATCGTTCCATGGAAGACCAGTATTAATTTCCGATGGACATCTGGTGGCATTCTGTAATCTGTGGAACATCAGAGTGTTGATGAAACACAGAAATTGGATCGGGATTGAATACAACAGTCACCACGCGCACTTTCCTCCACGGGAGTAATGTCTCAGACAGTCTACGCTTTGATCGTTCCCTGGAAGACCAGTAGTAGTTTCCGATGCACATCTGGTGGCATTCTGTAATCTGTGGACTATCAGAGTGTTGATGAAACACAGAAATTGCATCGGGATTGAATGCAACAGTCACCATTCGCACTTTCCTCCATGGGAGTAATGTCTCAAATAGTCTACGCTTTGATCGTTCCCTGGCTGACCAGTAGTAGTTTTCGATGCACATCTGGTGGCATTCTGTAATCTGTGGACTATCAGAGTATTGATGAAACACAGAAATTGCATCGGGATTAAATACAACAGTCACCATGCGCACTTTCCTCAATGTGAGTAATGTCTCAAACAATTTACGTTTTGATCGTTCCCTGGAAGACCAGTAATAGTTTCTGGTGCACATCTGGTGGCATTCTGTAATCTGTGGACTATCAGAGTGTTGATGAAACATAGAAATTGCATCGGGATTGAATTCACCATGCCCACTTTCCTCCACCGGAGTAATGTCTCAAACAGTCTACGCTTTGATTGTTCTCTGGAAGACCAGTAGTAGTTTCCGATGCACATCTGGTTGCATTCTGTAATCTGTGGACTATCGGAGTGTTGATGAAACACAGAATTTGAATCGGGATTGAATACAACAGTCACCATGCGCACATTCCTCCACAGGAGTAATGTCTCAAACAGTCTACGCTTTGATCGCTCCCTGGAAGACCAGTAGTAGTTTCCGATGCACATCTGGTGGCATTCTGCAGTCTGTGGACTATCAGAGTATTGATGAAACACAGAAATTGCATCGGCATTGAATACAACAGTCACCATGCGCACTTTCCTCCATGGGAGTAATTTCTCAAACAGTCTACGCTTTGATCGTTCCTGGAAGACCAGTAGTAGTTTCCGGTGCACATCTGGTGGCATTCTGTAATCCATGGACTATGAGAGTGTTGATGAAACACAGAAATTGCATCGGGATTGAATACAACAGTCACCATGCACACTTTCCTCCACGGGAATAATGTCTCAAACAGTCTACGCTTTGATCGTTCCCTGGAAGACCAGTAGTAGTTTCAGATGCACGTCTGGTGGCATTCTGTAATCTGTGGACTATCAGACTATTGATGAAACACAGAAATTGCATCGGGATTGAATACAACAGTCACCATGCACACTTTCCTTCATGGGAGTAATGTCTCAAACAGTCTACGATTTGATCGTTCCCTGGAAGACCAGTAGTAGTTTCTGATGCACATCTGGAGGCATTCTGTAATCTGTGGACTATAAGACTGTTGATGAAACACAGAAATTGCACCGGGATTGAATACAACAGTCACCATGCGCACTTTCTTCCATGGGAGCAATGTCTCAAAGAGTTTAGGCTCTGATCGTTCCCTGGAAGGCCAGTAGTAGATTCCGATGCACATCTGGTGGCATTCTGTAATCTGTGGACTATCAGAGAGTTGATGAAACACAGAAATTGCATCGGGATTGAATACAACAGTCACCATGCGCACTGTCCTCCACCGGAGAAATGTCTCAAACAGTCTACCCTTTGATCGTTCCCATTAAGACCAGTAGTAGTTTCCAATGCACATCTGGTGGCATTTTGTAATCTGTGGACTATCAGAGTGTTGATGAAACACAGAAAATGCATCGGCATTAAATACAACAGTCACCATGCGCACTTTCCTCCATGGGAGTAATGTCTCAAACAGTCTACGCTCTGATCGTTCCTGGAAGACCAGTAGTAGTTTCCGGTGCACATCTGGTGGCATTCTGTAATGTGTCGACTATCAGAGTGTTAATGAAACACAGAAATTGCATTTGGATTGAATACAACAGTCACCACCCGCACTTTCCTCCATGGGAATAATGTCTCAAACAGTCTACGATTTGATCGTTCCCTGGAAGACCAGTAGTAGTTTCCGATGCACATCTGGAGGCATTCTGTAATCTGTTGACTATAAGACTGTTGATGAATCACAGAAATTGCATCGGGATTGAATACAACAGTCACCATGCGCACTTTCCACCATGGGAGTAATGTCTCAAACAGTCTACGCTTTGATCGTTCCCTGGAAGACCAGTAGTAGTTTCCAATGCACATCTGGAGGCATTCTGTAATCTGTGGACTATCAGACTGTTGATGAAACACAGAAATTCCATCGGGATTAAATACAACAGTCACCATGCGCACTTCCCTCCATGGGAGTAATGTCTCAAACAGTCTACGCTTTGATCGTTCCCTGAAAGACCAGAAGTAGTTTCCGATGCACAACTGGAGGCATTCTGTAATCTGTGGACTATCAGAGAGTTGACGAAACACAGAAATTGCATTGGGATGAATTCAACATGCGCACTTTCCTCCACTGGCGTAATGCCTCAAACAGTCTACGATTTTATTGTTCTCTGGAAGACCAGTAGTAGTTTCCGATGCACAACTGGTAGCATTTTGTAATCTGTGGACTATCAGAGTGTTGATGAAACACAGAAATTGCATCGGGATTGAATACAATAGTCACCATGAGCACTTTCCTTAACCGGAGTAATGTCTCAAACAGTCTACGCTTTGATCGTTCCCTGGAAGACCAGCAGTAGTTTCCGATGCACATCTGGTGGCATTCTGTAATCTATGGACTATCAGAGTGTTGATGAAACAATGAAATTGCATCGGCATTGAATACAACAGTCACCATGCGCACTTTCCTCCATGGAAGTAATGTCTCAAACAGTCTACACTTTGATCGTTCCCTGGAAGTCCAGTATTAGTTTCCGATGCACATCTGGTGACATTCTGTAATCTGTGGACCATCAGAGTATTGATGAAACACAGAAATTGCATCGGGATTAAATATAACAGTCACCACGCGCACTTTCCTCCACGGGAGTAATGTCTCAAACAGTCTACGCTTTGATCGTTCCCTGGAAGACCAGTAGTAGTTTCCGATGCACATCTGGAGGCATTCTGTAATCCGTGGACTATGAGAGTGTTGATGAAACACAGAAATTGCATCGGGATTGAATACAACAGTCACAATGCTCACTTTCCTCCACGGGAATAATGTCTCAAACAGTCTACGCTTTGATCGTTCCCTGGAAGACCAGTAGTAGTTTCAGATGCACATCTGGTGGCATTCTGTAATCTGTGGACTATCAGAGTGTTGATGAAACACAGAAATTAAATCGGGAATGAATACAACAGTCACCATGCGCCCTTTCCTCCATGGGAGTAATGTCTCAAACAGTCTACGCTTTTATCGTTCCATGGAAGACCAGTATTAATTTCCGATGGACATCTGGTGGCATTCTGTAATCTGTGGACCATCAGAGTGTTGATGAAACACAGAAATTGCATCGGGATTGAATACAACAGTCACCACGCGCACTTTCCTCCACGGGAGTAATGTCTCAGACAGTCTACGCTTTGATCGTTCCCTGGAAGACCAGTAGTAGTTTCCGATGCACATCTGGTGGCATTCTGTAATCTGTGGACTATCAGAGTGTTGATGAAACATCGAAATTGCATCGGGATTGAATGCAACAGTCACCATTCGCACTTTCCTCCATGGGAGTAATGTCTCAAATAGTCCACGCTTTGATCGTTCCCTGGCTGACCAGTAGTAGTTTCCGATGCACATCTGGTGGCATTCTGTAATCTGTGGACTATCAGCGTATTGATGAAACACAGAAATTGCATCGGGATTGAATACAACTGTCACCATGCGCACTTTCCTCAATGTGAGTAATGTCTCAAACAATTTACGTTTTGATCGTTCCCTTGAAGACCAGTAGTAGTTTCTGATGCACATCTGTGGCATTCTGTAATCTGTGGACTATCAGAGTGTTGATGAAACAAAGAAATTGCATCGGGATTGAATTCAACATGCCCACTTTCCTCCACCGGAGTAATGTCTCAAACAGTCTACGCTTTGATTGTTCTCTGGAAGACCAGTAGTAGTTTCCGATGCACCACTGGTTGCATTCTGTAATCTGTGGACTATCGGAGTGTTGATGAAACTCAGAATTTGAATCGGGATTGAATACAACAGTCACCATGCGCACTTTCCTCCACGGGAGTAATGTCTCAAACAGTCTACGCTTTGATCGTACCCTGGAAGACCAGTAGTAGTTTCCGATGCACATCTGGTGGCATTCTGCAATCTGTGGACTATCAGAGTATTGATGAAACACAGAAATTGCATCGGCATTGAATACAACAGTCACCATGCGCACTTTCCTCCATGGGAGTAATTTCTCAAACAGTCTACGCTTTGATCGTTCCTGGAAGACCAGTAGTAGTTTCCGGTGCACATCTGGTGGCATTCTGTAATCCGTGGACTATGAGAGTGTTGATGAAACACAGAAATTGCATCGGGATTGAATACAACAGTCACCATGCGCACTTTCCTCCACGGGAATGATGTCTCAAACAGTCTACGCTTTGATCGTTCCCTGGAAGACCAGTAGTAGTTTCAGATGCATGTCTGGTGGCATTCTGTAATCTGTGGACTATCAGACTGTTGATGAAACACAGAAATTGCATCGGGATTGAATACAACAGTCACCATGCACACTTTCCTTCATGGGAGTAATGTCTCAAACAGTCTACGATTTGATCGTTCCCTGGAAGACCAGTAGTAGTTTCTGATGCACACCTGGAGGCATTCTGTAATCTGTGGAAGATAAGACTGTTGATGAAACACAGAAATTGCATCGGGATTGAATGCAACAGTCACCATGCGCACTTTCCTCCATGGGAGCAATGTCTCAAAGAGTTTAGGCTCTGATCGTTCCCTGGAAGACCAGTAGTAGTTTCCGATGCACATCTGGTGGCATTCTGTAATCTGTGGACTATCAGAGTATTGATGAAACACAGAAATTGCATCGGGATTGAATTCACCATGCGCACCTTCCTCCACCAGAGTAATGTCTCAAACAGTCTACGCTTTGATTGTTCTCTGGAAGACCAGTAGTAGTTTCCAATGCACATCTGGTGGCATTTTGTAATCTGTGGACTATCAGAGAGTTGATGAAACACAGAAATTGCATCGGGATTGAATACAACAGTCACCATGCGCACTTTCCTCCACCGGAGAAATGTCTCAAACAGTCTACCCTTTGATCGTTCCCTTTAAGACCAGTAGTAGTTTCCGATGCACATCTGGTGGCATTCTGTAATCTGTGGACTATCAGAGTGTTGATGAAACACAGAAATTACATCGGCATTAAATACAACAGTCACCACGCGCACTTTCCTCAATGGGAGTAATGTCTCAAACAGTCTACGCTCTGATCGTTCCTGGAAGACCAGTAGTAATTTCCGGTGCACATCTGGTGGCATTCTGTAATGTGTGGACTATCAGAGTGTTAATGAAACACAGAAATTGCATTTGGATTGAATACAACAGTCAACATCCGCACTTTCCTCCATGGGAGTAATGTCTCAAACAGTCTACGCTTTGATCGTTCCCTGGAAGACCAGAAGTAGTTACCGATGCACAACTGGAGGCATTCTGTAATCTGTGGACTATAAGACTGTTGATGAAACACAGAAATTGCATCGTGATTGAATACAACAGTCACCATGCGCACTTTCCTCCATGGGAGTAATGTCTCAATCAGTCTACGCTTTGATCGTTCCCTGGAAGACCAGTAGTAGTTTCCAATGCACATCTGGAGGCATTCTGTAATCTGTGGACTATCAGACTGTTGATGGAACACAGAAATTCCATCGGGATTAAATACAACAGTCACCATGCGCCCTTCCCTCAATGGGAGTAATGTCTCAAACAGTCTACGCTTTGATCGTTCCCTGGAAGACCAGAAGTAGTTTCCGATGCACAACTGGAGGCATTCTGTAATCTGTGGACTATCAGAGTGTTGATGAAACACAGAAATTGCATCGGGATTGAATACAAAAGTCACCATACGCACTTTCCTCCATGGGAGTGATGTCTCAAACAGTCTACGCTTTGATCGTTCCCTGGAAGACCAGTATTAGTTTGCGATGGTCATCTGGTTTCATTCTGTAATCTGTGGACCATCAGAGTGTTGATGAAACACAGAAATAGCATCGGGATTGAATACAACAGTCACCACGCGCACCTCCCTCCTTGGGAGTAATGTCTCAAACAGTCTACGCTTTGATCGTTCCCTGGAAGACCACTATTAGTTACCGATGCACATCTGGTGGCATTCTGTAATCTGTGGACCATCAGAGTGTTGATGAAACACAGAAATTCCATCGGGATTGAATACAACAGTCACCACGCGCACTTTCCTCCACGGGAGTAATGTCTCAGACAGTCTACGCTTTGATCGTTCCTGGAAGACCAGTAGTAGTTTCCGATGCACATCTGGTGGCATTCTGTAATCTGTGGACTATCAGAGTGTTGATGAAACACAGAAATTGCATCGGGATTGAATGCAACAGTCACCATTCGCACTTTCCTCCATGGGAGTAATGTCTCAAATAGTCCACGCTTTGAACGTTCCCTGGCTGACCAGTAGTAGTTTCCGATGCACATCTGGTGGCATTCTGTAATCTGTGGACTATCAGAGTATTGATGAAACACAGAAATTGCATCGGGATTGAATACAACTGTCACCATGCGCACTTTCCTCAATGTGAGTAATGTCTCAAACAATTTACGTTTTGATCTTTCCCTGGAAGACCAGTAGTAGTTTCTGATGCACATCTGGTGGCATTCTGTAATCTGTGGACTATCAGAGTGTTGATGAAACAAAGAAATTGCATCGGGATTGAATTCACCATGCCCACTTTCCTCTACCAGAGTAATGTCTCAAACAGTCTACGCTTTGATTGTTCTCTGGAAGACCAGTAGTAGTTTCCTATGCACATCTGGTTGCATTCTGTAATCTGTGGACTATCGGAGTGTTGATGAAACTCAGAATTTGAATCGGGATTGAATACAACAGTCACCATGCGCACTTTCCTCCACGGGAGTAATGTCTCAAACAGTCTACGCTTTGATCGTTCCCTGGAAGACCAGTAGTAGTTTCCGATGCACATCTGGTGGCATTCTGCAATCTGTGGACTATCAGAGTATTGATGAAACACAGAAATTGCATCGGCATTGAATACAACAGTCACCATGCGCACTTTCCTCCATGGGAGTAATTTCTCAAACAGTCTACGCTTTGATCGTTCCTGGAAGACCAGTAGTAGTTTCCGGTGCACATCTGGTGGCATTCTGTAATCCGTGGACTATGAGAGTGTTGATGAAACACAGAAATTGCATCGGGATTGAATACAACAGTCACCATGACCACTTTCCTCCACGGGAATAATGTCTCAAACAGTCTACGCTTTGATCGTTCCCTGGAAGACCAGTAGTAGTTTCAGATGCATGTCTGGTGGCATTCTGTAATCTGTGGACTATCAGACTGTTGATGAAACACAGAAATATCATCGGGATTGAATACAACAGTCACCATGCAAACTTTCCTTCATGAGAGTAATGTCTCAAACAGTCTACGATTTGAGCGTTCCCTGGAAGACCAGTAGTAGTTTCTGATGCACATCTGGAGGCATTCTGTAATCTGTGGACAATAAGACTGTTGATGAAACACAGAAATTGCATCGGGATTGAATACAACAGTCACCATGCGCACTTTCGTCCATGGGAGCAATGTCTCAAACAGTCTACGCTTTGATCGTTCCCTGGAAGACCAGTATTAGTTTGCGATGGACATCTGGTTTCATTCTGTAATCTGTGGACTATCGGAGTGTTGATGAAACTCAGAATTTGAATCGGGATTGAATACAACAGTCACCATGCGTACTTTCCTCCACGGGAGTAATGTCTCAAACAGTCTACGCTTTGATCGTTCCCTGGAAGACCAGTATTAGTTTGCGATGGACATCTGGTTTCATTCTGTAATCTGTGGACCATCAGAGTGTTGATGAAACACAGAAATAGCAATGGGATTGAATACAACAGTCACCACGCGCACCTTCCTCCTTGGGAGTAATGTCTCAAACAGTCTACGCTTTGATCGTTCCCTGGAAGACCACTATTAGTTTCCGATGCACATCTGGTGGCATTCTGTAATCTGTGGACTATCAGAGTGTCGAAGGAACACAGAAATTGCATCGGGTTTGAATACAACAGTCACCATTCGCACTTTCCTCCATGGGAGTAATGTCTCAAACAGTCTACGCTTTGATCGTTCCCTGGAAGACCAGTAGTAGTTTCCGATGCACATCTGGTTGCATTCTGTAATCTGTGGACTATCAGAGTGTTGATGAAACACAGAAATTACATCGGCATTAAATACAACAGTCACCACGCGCACTTTCCTCCATGGGAGTAATGTCTCAAACAGTCTACGCTCTGATCGTTCCTGGAAGACCAGTAGTAATTTCCGGTGCACATCTGGTGGCATTCTGTAATGTGTGGACTATCAGAGTGTTAATGAAACACAGAAATTGCATTTGGATTGAATACAACAGTCAACATCCGCACTTTCCTCCATGGGAGTAATGTCTCAAACAGTCTACGCTTTGATCGTTCCCTGGAAGACCAGAAGTAGTTACCGATGCACAACTGGAGGCATTCTGTAATCTGTGGACTATAAGACTGTTGATGAAACACAGAAATTGCATCGTGATTGAATACAACAGTCACCATGCGCACTTTCCTCCATGGGAGTAATGTCTCAAACAGTCTACGGTTTGATCGTTCCCTGAAAGACCAGTAGTAGTTTCCAATGCACATCTGGAGGCATTCTGTAATCTGTGGACTATCAGACTGTTCATGGAACACAGAAATTCCATCGGGATTAAATACAACAGTCACCATGCGCACTTTCCTCCATGGGAGTAATGTCTCAAACAGTCTACGCTTTGATCGTTCCCTGGAAGACCAGAAGTAGTTTCCGATGCACAACTGGAGGCATTCTGTAATCTGTGGACTATCAGAGTGTTGATGAAACACAGAAATTGCATCGGGATTGAATACAAAAGTCACCATACGCACTTTCCTCCATGGGAGTGATGTCTCAAACAGTCTACGCTTTGATCGTTCCCTGGAAGACCAGTATTAGTTTGCGATGGACATCTGGTTTCATTCTGTAATCTGTGGACCATCAGAGTGTTGATGAAACACAGAAATAGCATCTGGATTGAATACAACAGTCACCACGCGCACCTTCCTCCTTGGGAGTAATGTCTCAAACAGTCTACGCTTTGATCGTTCCCTGGAAGACCACTATTAGTTTCCGATGCACATCTGGTGGCATTCTGTAATCTGTGGACCATCAGAGTGTTGATGAAACACAGAAATTGCATCGGGATTGAATACAACAGTCACCACGCGCACTTTCCTCGACGGGAGTAATGTCTCAGACAGTCTACGCTTTGATCGTTCCCTGGAAGACCAGTAGTAGTTTCCGATGCACATCTGGTGGCATTCTGTAATCTGTGGACTATCAGAGTGTTGATGAAACACAGAAATTGCATCGGGATTGAATGCAACAGTCACCATTCGCACTTTCCTCCATGGGAGTAATGTCTCAAATAGTCCACGCTTTGATCGTTCCCTGGCTGACCAGTAGTAGTTTCCGATGCACATCTGGTGGCATTCTGTAATCTGCGGACTATCAGAGTATTGATGAAACACAGAAATTGCATCGGGATTGAATACAACTGTCACCATGCGCACTTTCCTCAATGTGAGTAATGTCTCAAACAATTTACGTTTTGATCTTTCCCTGGAAGACCAGTAGTAGTTTCTGATGCACATCTGGTGGCATTCTGTAATCTGTGGACTATCAGAGTGTTGATGAAACAACGAAATTGCATCGGGATTGAATTCACCATGCCCACTTTCCTCTACCAGAGTAATGTCTCAAACAGTCTACGCTTTGATTGTTCTCTGGAAGACCAGTAGTAGTTTCCTATGCACATCTGGTTGCATTCTGTAATCTGTGGACTATCGGAGTGTTGATGAAACTCAGAATTTGAATCGGGATTGAATACAACAGTCACCATGCGCACTTTCCTCCACGGGAGTAATGTCTCAAACAGTCTACGCTTTGATCGTTCCCTGGAAGACCAGTAGTAGTTTCCGATGCACATCTCGTGGCATTCTGCAATCTGTGGACTATCAGAGTATTGATGAAACACAGAAATTGCATCGGCATTGAATACAACAGTCACCATGCGCACTTTCCTCCATGGGAGTAATTTCTCAAACAGTCTACTCTTTGATCGTTCCTGGAAGACCAGTAGTAGTTTCCGGTGCACATCTGGTGGCATTCTGTAATCCGTGGACTATGAGAGTGTTGATGAAACACAGAAATTGCATCGGGATTGAATACAACAGTCACCATGCTCACTTTCCTCCACGGGAATAATGTCTCAAACAGTCTACGCTTTGATCGTTCCCTGGAAGACCAGTAGTAGTTTCAGATGCATGTCTGGTGGCATTCTGTAATCTGTGGACTATCAGACTGTTGATGAAACACAGAAATATCATCGGGATTGAATACAACAGTCACCATGCAAACTTTCCTTCATGAGAGTAATGTCTCAAACAGTCTACGATTTGAGCGTTCCCTGGAAGACCAGTAGTAGTTTCTGATGCACATCTGGAGGCATTCTGTAATCTGTGGACAATAAGACTGTTGATGAAACACAGAAATTGCATCGGGATTGAATACAACTGTCACCATGCGCACTTTCCTCCATGGGAGCAATGTCTCAAAGAGTTTAAGCTCTGATCGTTCCCTGGAAGACCAATAGTAGTTTCCGATGCACATCTGGTGGCATTCTGTAATCTGTGGACTATCGGAGTGTTGATGAAACTCAGAATTTGAATCGGGATTGAATACAACAGTCACCATGCGCACTTTCCTCCACGGGAGTAATGTCTCAAACAGTCTACGCTTTGATCGTTCCCTGGAAGACCAGTATTAGTTTGCGATGGACACCTGGTTTCATTCTGTAATCTGTGGACCATCAGAGTGTTGATGAAACACAGAAATAGCAATGGGATTGAATACAACAGTCACCACGCGCACCTTCCTCCTTGGGAGTAATGTCTCAAACAGTCTACGCTTTGATCGTTCCCTGGAAGACCACTATTAGTTTCCGATGCACATCTGGTGGCATTCTGTAATCTGTGGACTATCAGAGTGTCGAAGGAACACAGAAATTGCATCGGGTTTGAATACAACAGTCACCATTCGCACTTTCCTCCATGGGAGTAATGTCTCAAACAGTCTACGCTTTGATCGTTCCCTGGAAGACCAGTAGTAGTTTCCGATGCACATCTGGTTGCATTCTGTAATCTGTGGACTATCAGAGTATTGATGAAACACAACAAATGTCATCGGGATTGAATACAACAGTCACCATGCGCACTTTCCTCAATGTGAGTAATGTCTCAAACAATTTACGTTTTGATCGTTCCCTGGAAGACCAGTATTGGTTTCCGATGCACATCTGGTGGCATTCTGTAATCTGTGGACTATCATTGTGTTGATGAAACAGAGAAATTGCATCGGCATTGAATTCATCATGAGCACTTTCCTCCACCAGAGGATTGTCTCAAACAGTCTACGCTTTGATTGTTCTCTGGAAGACCAGTAGTAGTTTCCGATGCACATCTGGTGGCATTTTGTAATCTTTAGACTATCAGAGTGTTGATGAAACACAGAAATTGCATCGGGATTGAATACAACAGTCACCATCCGCACTTTCCTCAATGTGAGTAATGTCTCAATCAATTTACGCTTTGATCGTTCCCTGGAGGACCAATAGTAGTTTCCGATGCACATCTGGTGGCATTCTGTAATCTGTGGACTATCAGAGTGTTGATGAAACACAGAAATTGCATCGGGATTGAATTCACCATGCGCACCTTCCTCCACCAGAGTAATGTCTCAAACAGTCTACGCTTTGATTGTTCTCTGGAAGACCAGTAGTAGTTTCCAATGCACATCTGGTGGCATTTTGTAATCTGTGGACTATCAGAGAGTTGATGAAACACAGAAATTGCATCGGGATTGAATACAACAGTCACCATGCGCACTTTCCTCCACCGGAGAAATGTCTCAAACAGTCTACCCTTTGATCGTTCCCTTTAAGACCAGTAGTAGTTTCCGATGCACATCTGGTGGCATTCTGTAATCTGTGGACTATCAGTGTGTTGATGAAACACAGAAATTGCATCGGCATTAAATACAACAGTCACCATGCGCACTTTCCTCCATGGGAGTAATGTCTCAAACAGTCTACGCTCTGATCGTTCCTGGAAGACCAGTAGTAGTTTCCGGTGCACAACTGGAGGCATTCTGTAATCTGTGGACTATCAGAGTGTTGATGAAACACAGAAATTGCATCGGGATTGAATACAAAAGTCACCATACAAACTTTCCTCCATGGGAGTGATGTCTCAAACAGTCTACGCTTTGATCGTTCCCTGGAAGACCAGTATTAGTTTGCGATGGACATCTGGTTTCATTCTGTAATCTGTGGACCATCAGAGTGTTGATGAAACACAGAAATTGCATCGGGATTTAATACAACAGTCACCACGCGCACCTTCTTCCTCGGGAGTAATGTCTCAAACAGTCTACGCTTTGATCGTTCCCTACAAGACCACTATTAGTTTCCGATGCACATCTGGTGGCATTCTGTAATCTGTGGACTATCAGAGTATTGATGAAACACAGAAATTGCATCGGGATTGAATTCACCATGCGCACCTTCCTCCACCAGAGTAATGTCTCAAACAGTCTACGCTTTGATTGTTCTCTGGAAGACCAGTAGTAGTTTCCAATGCACATCTGGTGGCATTTAGTAATCTGTGGACTATCAGAGAGTTGATGAAACACAGAAATTGCATCGGGATTGAATACAACAGTCACCATGCGCACTTTCCTCCACCGGAGAAATGTCTCAAACAGTCTACCCTTTGATCGTTCCCTTTAAGACCAGTAGTAGTTTCCGATGCACATCTGGTGCCATTCTGTAATCTGTGGACTATCAGAGTGTTGATGAAACACGGAAATTGCATCGGCATTAAATACAACAGTCACCATGCGCACTTTCCTCCATGGGAGTAATGTCTCAAACTGTCTACGCTCTGATCGTGCCTTGAAGACCAGTAGTAGTTTCCGGTGCACATCTGGTGGCATTCTGTAATGTGTGGACTATCAGAGTGTTAATGAAACACAGAAATTGCATTTGGATTGAATACAACAGTCACCATCCGCACTTTCCTCCATGGGAATAATGTCTCAAACAGTCTACGATTTGATCGTTCCCTGGAAGACCAGTAGTAGTTTCCGATGCACATCTGGAGGCATTCTGTAATCTGTGGACTATAAGACTGTTGATGAAACACAGAAATTGCATCGGGATTGAATACAACAGTCACCATGCGCACTTTCCTCCATGGGAGTAATGTCTCAAACAGTCTACGCTTTGATCGTTCCCTGGAAGACCAGTAGTAGTTTCCAAAGCACATCTGGAGGCATTCTGTAATCTGTGGACTATCTGACTGTTGATGAAACACAGAAATTCCATCAGGATTAAATACAACAGTCACCATGCGCACTTCCCTCCATGGGAGTAATGTCTCAAACAGTCTACGCTTTGATCGTTCCCTGGAAGACCAGAAGTAGTTTCCGATGCACAACTGGATGCATTCTGTAATCTGTGGACTATCAGAGTGTTGATGAAACACAGAAATTGCATCGGGATTGAATACAAAAGTCACCATACGCACTTACCTCCATGGGAGTGATGTCTCAAACAGTCTACGCTTTGATCGTTCCCTGGAAGACCAGTATTAGTTTGCGATGGACATCTGGTTTCATTCTGTAATCTGTGGACCATCAGAGTGTTGATGAAACACAGAAATTGCATGGGGATTGAATACAACAGTCACCACGCGCACCTTCCTCCTCGGGAGTAATGTCTCAAACAGTCTACGCTTTGATCGTTCCCTGGAAGTCCACTATTAGCTTCCGATGCACATCTGGTGGCATTCTGTAATCTGTGGACTATCAGAGTGTCGATGAAACACAGAAATTGCATCGGGTTTGAATACAACAGTCACCATTCGCACTTTCCTCCATGGGAGTAATGTCTCAAACAGTCCACGCTTTGATCGTTCCCTGGAAGACCAGTAGTAGTTTCCGATGCACATCTGGTGGCATTCTGTAATCTGTGGACTGTCAGAGTATTGATGAAACACAAAAAATGGCATCGTGATTGAATACAACAGTCAGCAAGCGCACTTTCCTCATTGTGAGTAATGTCTCAAACAATTTACGTTTTGATCGTTCCCTGAAAGACCAGTAGTAGTTTCTGATGCACATCTGGTGGCATTTTGTAATCTGTGGACTATCAGAGTGTTGATGAAACACAGAAATTGCATCGGGATTGAATACAACAGTCACCATGCGCACTTTCCTCCACCGGAGTAATGTCGCAAACAGTCTACGCTTTGATCGTTCCCTGGAAGACCAGTAGTAATTTCCGATGCACATCTGGTGGCATTCTGTAATCTGTGGACTATCAGAGTGTTGATGAAACACAGAAATTGCATCGGGATTGAATACAACAGTCGCCATGCGCACTTTCCTCTTTAGGAGTAGTGTCTCAAACAGTCTACGCTTTTATCGTTCCCTTCAAGACCAGTAGTACTTTCCGATGCACATCTGGAGGCATTCTGTGGTCTGTGGACTATCAGAGTGTTGATGAACCACAGAAATTGCATTTTGATTAAATACAACAGTCACCATGCGCACTTTCCTCCATGGCGAGCAATGTCTCAAACAGACTACGCTTTGATCGTTCCCTGGAAGACCAGTAGTAGTTTCCGATGCACATCTGGAGGCATTCTGTAATCTGTTGACCTTCAAAGTGTTGATTAAACACAGAAATTGCATCGGGATTGAATACAGCAGTCACCATGCGCACTTTCCTTCATGGGAGTAATGTTTCAAACAGTCTACGTTTTGATCGTTCCCTGGAAAACCAGTGGTAGCTTACGATGCACATCTATAGGCATTCTGTAATCTGTGGACTATCAGAGTGCTGATGAAACACAGAAATTGCATCGGGATTGAATACAACAGTCACCTTGTGCACTTTCCTCCATGGGAGTAATGTCTCAAACAGTGTACGCTTTGATCGTTCCCTGGAAGACCAGTAGTAGTTTCCGATGCACATCTGGAGGCATTCTGTAATCTGTGGACTATCAGACTGTTGATGAAACAGAGAAATTCCATCGGGATTGAAACAACATTCACCATGCGCACTTTCCTCCATGGGAGTAATGTCTCAAACAGTCTACGATTAGATCGTTCCCTGGAAGACCAGTAGTAGTTTCGATGCACATCTGGAGGCATTCTGTAATCTGTGGACTATAAGACTGTTGATGAAACGCAGAAATTGCATCGTGATTGAATACAACAGTCACCATGGGCACTTTCGTCCACTGGCGTAATGTCTCAAACAGTCTACGCTTTGATTGTTCTCTGGAAGACCAGTAGTAGTTTCCGATGCACATCTGGTAGCATTTTGTAATCTGTGGACAATCAGAGTGTTGATGAAACACAGAAATATCATCGGGATTGAATACAATAGTCACCATGCGCACTTTCCTCCACCGGAGTAATGTCTCAAACAGTCTACGCTTTGATCGTTTCCTGGAAGACCAGCAGTAGTTTCTGATGCACATCTGGGGGCATTCTGTAATCTATGGACTATCAGAGTGTTAATGAAACAAAGAAATTGCATCGGCATTGAATACAACAGTCACCATGCGCTCTTTCCTCCATGGAAGTAATGTCTCAAACAGTCTACACTTTGATCGTTCCCTGGAAGACCAGTATTAGTTTCCGATGCACATCTGGTGGCATTCTGTAATCTGTGGACCATCAGAGTATTGATGAAACGCAGAAATTGCATCGGGATTAAATACAACAGTCACCACGCGCACTTTCCTCCACGGGAGTAATGTCTCAAACAGTCTACGCTTTGATCGTTCCCTGGAAGACCAGTAGGAGTTTCCGATGCACATCTGGTGGCATTCTGTAATCTGTGATCTATCAGAGTGTCGATGAAACACAGAAAATGCATCGGGATTAAATACAACAGTCACCATGCGCACTTTTCTCCATGGGAGTAATGTCTCAAACAGTCTACGATTTGATCGTTCCCTGGAAGACCAGTAGTAGTTTCCGATGCACATCTGGAGGCATTCTGTAATCTGTGGACCATAAGACTGTTGATGAAACACAGAAATTGCATCGGGATGGAATACAACAGTCACCATGCGCACTTTCCTACATGGGAGTAATGTCTCAAACAGTCTACGCTTTGATCGTTCCCTGGAAGACCAGTAGTGGTTTCCGATGCACATCTGGAGGCATTCTGTAATCTGTGGACTATCAGACTGTTGATGAAACACAGAAATTCCATCGGAATTGAATACAACAGTCACCATGCGCACTTTCCTCCAATTGAGTAATGTCTCCAACAGTCTACGATTTAATCGTTCCCTGGAAGACCAGAAGTAGTTTCCGATGCACAACTGGAGGCATTCTGTAATCTGTGGACTATCAGAGTGTTGACGAAACACAGAAATTGCATCGGGAATGAATACAACAGTCACCATGCGCACTTTCCTCCATGGTAGTAATGTCTCAAACAGTCTACGCTTTAATCGTTCCATGGAAGACCAGTATTAATTTCCGATGGACATCTGGTGGCATTCTGTAATCTGTGGACCATCAGAGTGTTGATGAAACACAGAAATTGCATCGGGATTGAATACAACAGTCACCACGCGCACTTTCCTCCACGGGAGTAATGTCTCAGACAGTCTACGCTTTGATCGTTCCCTGGAAGACCAGTAGTAGTTTCCGATGCACATCTGGTGGCATTCCGTAATCTGTGGACTATCAGAGTGTTGATGAAACACAGAAATTGCATCGGGATTGAATGCAACAGTCACCATTCGC
Organism: Schistocerca gregaria; assembly: GCF_023897955.1. NCBI lineage: Eukaryota > Metazoa > Arthropoda > Insecta > Orthoptera > Acrididae > Schistocerca > Schistocerca gregaria. The sequence continues at coordinate 99,416,287 of NC_064922.1, forward strand.
ACTTTCCTCCATGGGAGTAACGTCTCAAATAGTCCACGCTTTGATCGTTCCCTGGCTGACCAGTAGTAGTTTCCGATGCACATCTGGTGGCATTCTGTAATCTGTGGACTATCAGAGTATTGATGAAACACAGATTGCATCAGGATTGAATAAAACTGTCACCATGCGCACTTTCCTCGATGTGAGTAATGTCTCAAACAATTTACGTTTTGATCGTTCCCTGGAAGACCAGTAGTAGTTTCAGATGCACATCTGGTTGCATTCTGTAGTCTGTGGACTATCAGAGTGTTGATGAAACATAGAAATTGCATCGGGATTGAATTCACCATTCCCACTTTCCTCGTCCGGAGTAATGTCTCAAACAGTCTACGCTTTGATTGTTCTCTGGAATACCAGTAGTAGTTTCCGATGCACATCTGGTGGCATTCTGCAATCTGTGGACTATCAGAGTATTGATGAAACACAGAAATTGCATCGGCATTGAATACAACAGTCACCATGCGCACTTACCTCCATGGGAGTAATTTCTCAAAGAGTCTACGCTTTGATGGTTCCTGGAAGACCAGTAGTAGTTTCCGGTGCACATCTGGTGGCATTCTGTAATCCGTGGACTATGAGAGTGTTGATGAAACACAGAAATTGCATCGGGATTGAATACAACAGTCACCATGCACACTTTCCTGCACGAGAATAATCTCTCAAACAGTCTACGCTTTGATCGTTCCCTGGAAGACCAGTAGTAGTTTCTGATGCACATCTGGAGGCATTCTGTAATCTGTGGACTATAAGACTGTTGATGAAACACAGAAATTGCATCGGGATTGAATACAACAGTCACCATGCGCACTTTCCTTCATGGGAGCAATGTCTCAAAGAGTTTAGGCTCTGATCGTTCCCTGGAAGACCAGCAGTAGTTTCCGATGCACATCTGGTGGCATTCTGTAATCTGTGGACTATCAGAGTGTCGATGATACACAGAAATTGCATCGGGTTTGAATACAACAGTCACCATTCGCACTTTCCTCCATGAGAGTAATGTCTCAAACAGTCCACGCTTTGATCTTTCCCTGGAAGACCAGTTGTAGTTTCCGATGCACATCTGGTGGCATTCTGTAATCTGTGAACATTCAGAGTATTGATGAAACACAAAAAATGGCATCGGGATTGAATACAACAGTCACCATGCGCACTTTCCTCAATGTGAGTAATGTCTCAAACAATTTACGTTTTGATCGTTCCCTGGAAGACCAGTAGTAGTTTCCGATGCACATCTGGTGGCATTCTGTAATCTGTGGGCTATCAGAGTATTGATGAAACACAGAAATTGCATCGGGATGAATACAACTGTCACCATGTGCACTTTCCTCAATGTGAGTAATGTCTCAAACAATTTACGTTTTGATCGTTCCCTGGAAGACCAGTAGTAGTTTCCGGTGCACATCTGGTGGCATTCTGTAATCCGTGGACTATGAGAGTGTTGATGAAACACAGAAATTGCATCGGGATTGAATACAACAGTCACCATGCGCACTTTCCTGCACGGGAATAATGTCTCAAACAGTCTACGCTTTGATCGTTCCCTGGAAGACCAGTAGTGGTTTCAGATGCACGTCTGGTGGCATTCTGTAATCTGTGGACTATCAGACTGTTGATGAAACACAGAAATTGCATCGGGATTGAATACAACAGTCACCATGCGCACTTTCCTCCACCGGAGTAATGTCGCAAACAGTCTACGCTTTGATCGTTCCCTGGAAGACCAGTAGTAGTTTCAGATGCACGTCTGGTGGCATTCTGTAATCTGTGGACTATCAGACTGTTGATGAAACACAGAAATAGCATCGGGATTGAATACAACATTCACCATGCACTCTTTCCTCCATGGGAGTAATGTCTCAAATAGTCCACGCTTTGATCTTTCCCTGGAAGACCAGTTGTAGTTTCCGATGCACATCTGGTGGCATTCTGTAATCTGTGAACTATCAGAGTATTGATGAAACACAAAAAATGGCATCGGGATTGAATACAACAGTCACCATGCGCACTTTCCTCAATGTGAGTAATGTCTCAAAGAATTTACGTTTTGATCGTTCCCTGGAAGACCAGTAGTAGTTTCCGATGCACATCTGGTGGCATTCTGTAATCTGTGGACTATCAGAGTATTGATGAAACACAGAAATTGCATCGGGATTGAATACAACTGTCACCATGCGCACTTTCCTCAATGTGAGTAATGTCTCAAACAATTTACGTTTTGATCGTTCCCTGGAAGACCAGTAGTAGTTTCCGATGCACATCTGGTGGCATTCTGTAATCTGTGGACTATCATTGTGTTGATGAAACAGAGAAAATGCATCGGGATTGAATTCACCATGCGCACTTTCCTCCACCAGAGGATTGTCTCAAACAGTCTACGCTTTGATTGTTCTCTGGAAGACCAGTAGTAGTTTCCGATGCAGATCTGGTGGCATTCTGTAATCTTTAGACTATCAGAGTGTTGATGAAATACAGAAATTGCATCGGGATTGAATACAACAGTCACCATCCGCACTTTCCTCAGTGTGAGTAATGTCTCAATCAATTTACGCTTTGATCGTTCCTGGAAGACCAGTAGTAGTTTCCGGTGCACATCTGGTGGCATTCTGTAATCCGTGGACTATGAGAGTGTTGATGAAACACAGAAATTGCATCGGGATTGAATACAACAGTCACCATGCGCACTTTCCTGCACGGGAATAATGTCTCAAACAGTCTACGCTTTGATCGTTCCCTGGAAGACCAGTAGTAGTTTCAGATGCACGTCTGGTGGCATTCTGTAATCTGTGGACTATCAGACTGTTGATGAAACACAGATATTGCATCGGGATTGAATACAACAGTCACCATGCGCACTTTCCTCCACCGGAGTAATGTCGCAAACAGTCTACGCTTTGATCGTTCCCTGGAAGACCAGTAGTAGTTTCCGATGCACATCTGGTGGCATTCTGTAATCTGTGGACTATCAGAGTGTTGATGAAACACAGAAATTGCATCGGGATTGAATACAACAGTCGCCATGCGCACTTCCCTCCATGGGAGTAGTGTCTCAAACAGTCTACGATTTGATCGTTCCCTTCAAGACCAGTAGTAGTTTCCGATGCACATCTGGAGGCATTCTGTAGTCTGTGGACTATCAGAGTGTTGATGAACCACAGGAACTGCAATGGTATTAAATACAACAGTCAACATGCGCAATTTCCTCCATGGGAGTAATGTCTCAAGCAGTCTACGATTTGATCGTTCCCTGGAAGACCAGTAGTAGTTTCCGATGCAAATCTGGAGGCATTCTGTAATCTGTGGACTATAAGACTGTTGATGAAACACAGAAATTGCATCGGGATGGAATACAACAGTCACCATGAGCACTTTCCTCCATGGGAGTAATGTCTCAAACAGTCTACGCTTTGATCGTTCCCTGGAAGACCAGTAGTAGTTTCCGATGCACATCTGGAGGCATTCTGTGACCTGTGGACTATCAGACTGTTGACGAAACACAAAAATTCCATCGGAATTGAATACAACAGTCACCATGCGCACTTTCCTCCAAGAGAGTAATGTCTCCAACAGTCTACAATTTAATCGTTCCCTGGAAGACCAGAAGTATTTTCCGATGCACATCTGGAGGCATTCTGTAGTCTGTGGACTATCAGAGTGTTGATGAACCACAGGAACTGCAATGGTATTAAATACAACAGTCAACATGCGCAATTTCCTCCATGGGAGTAATGTCTCAAACAGTCTACGATTTGATCGTTCCCTGGAAGACCAGTAGTAGTTTCCGATGCAAATCTGGAGGCATTCTGTAATCTGTGGACTATAAGACTGTTGATGAAACACAGAAATTGCATCGCGAATGAATACAACAGTCACCATGCGCACTTTCCTGCATGGGAGTAATGTCTCAAACAGTCTACGCTTTGATGGTTCCATGGAAGACCAGTATTAATTTCCGATGTCCATCTGGTGGCATTCTGTAATATGTGGACCATCAGAGTGTTGATGAAACACAGAAATTACATCGGGATTGAATACAACAGTCACCACGCGCACTTTCCTCCACGGGAGTAATATCTCAAACAGTCTACGCTTTGATCGTTCCCTTGAAGACCACTAGTAGTTTCCGATGCACATCTGGTGGCATTCTGTAATCTGTGGACTATCAGAGTGTTGATGAAACACAGAAATTTCATCGGGATTGAATACAACAGTCATCATTCGCACTTTCTTATATGGGAGTAATGTCTCAAATAGTCCACGCTTTGATCGTTCCCTGGCCGACCAGTAGTAGATTCCGATGCACAGCTGGTGGCATTCTGTAATCTGTGGAGTATCAGAGTATTGATGAAACACAGAAATTGCATCGGGATTGAATACAACAGTCACCATGCGCACTTTCCTCCATAGGAGCAATGTCTCAAAGAGTTTAGGCTCTGATCGTTCCCTTTAAGACCAGTAGTAGTTTCCGATGCACATCTGGTGGCATTCTGTAATCTGTGGACTATCAGAGTGTTGATGAAACACAGAAATTGCATCGGCATTAAATACAACAGTCACCATGCACACTTTCCTCCATGGGAGTAATATCTCAAACAGTCTACGCTCTGATCGTTCCTGGAAGACCAGTAGTAGTTTCCGGTGCACATCTGGTATCATTCTGTAATGTGTGGACTATCAGAGTGTTAATGAAACACAGAAATTGCATTTGGATTGAATACAACAGTCACCATCCGCACTTTCCTCCATGGGAATAATCTCTCAAACAGTCTACGATTTGATCGTTCCCTGGAAGACCAGTAGTAGTTTCCGATGCAGATCTGGTGGCATTCTGTAATCTTTAGACTATCAGAGTGTTGATAAAACACAGAAATTGCATCGGGATTGAATACAACAGTCACCATGCGCACTTTCCTCCATGGGAGTAATGTCTCAAACAGTCTACGCTCTGATCGTTCCTGGAAGACCAGTAGTAGTTTCCGGTGCACATCTGGTGGCATTCCTTAATGTGTGGACTATCAGAGTGTTAATGAAAAACAGAAATTGCATTTGGATTGAATACGTCACCATCCGCACTTTCCTCCATGGTAATAATCTCTCAAACAGTCAACGATTTGATCGTTCCCTGGAAGACCAGTAGTAGTTTCCGATGCAGATCTGGTGGCATTCTGTAATCTTTAGACTATCAGAGTGTTGATAAAACACAGAAATTGCATCGGGATTGAATACAACAGTCACCATCCGCACTTTCCTCAGTGTGAGTAATGTCTCAATCAATTTACGCCTTGATCGTTCCTAGAAGACCAGTATTAGTTTCCGGTGCACATCTGGTGGCATTCTGTAATCCGTGGACTATGAGAGTGTTGATGAAACACAGAAATTGCATCGGGATTGAATACAACAGTCACCATGCGCACTTTCCTGCCCGGGAATAATGTCTCAAACAGTCTACGCTTTGATCGTTCCCTGGAAGACCAGTAGCAGTTTCCGATGCACATCTGGAGGCATTCTGTGGTCTGTGGACTATCAGAGTGTTGATGAACCGCAGAAATTGCATTGGTATTAAATACAACAGTCACCTTGTGCACTTTCCTCCATAGGAGTAATGTCTCAAACAGTCTACGCTTTGATCGTTCCCTGGAAGACCAGTAGTAGTTTCCGATGCACATCTGGAGGCATTCTGTAATCTGTGGACTATCAGACTGTTGATGAAACAGAGAAATTCCATCGGGATTGAATACAACATTCACCATGCGCACTTTCCTCCATGGGAGTAATTCTCAAACAGTCTACGATTTGATCGTTTCCTGGAAGACCAGTAGTAGTTTGCGATGCACATCTGGAGGCATTCTGTAATCTGTGGACTATAAGACTGTTGATGAAACACAGAAATTGCATCGGCATTGAATACAACAGTCACCATGCGCACTTTCCTCCATGGGAATAATGTCTCAAACAGTCTACGATTTGATCGTTCCTGGAAGACCAGTAATAGTTTTCTATGCACATCTGGTGGCATTCTGTAATCTGTGGACTATCAGACTGTTGACGAAACACAAAAATTCCATCCAAATGGAATACAACAGTCACCATGCGCACTTTCCTCCAAGGGAGTAATGTCCCCAACAGTCTACAATTTAACCGGTCCCTGGAAGACCAGAAGTATTTTCCGATGCACAACTGGAGGCATTCTGTAATCTGTGGACCATCAGAGTGTCGATGAAACACAGGAATTGCATCGCGAATGAATACAACAGTCACCATGCGCACTTTCCTCCATGGGAGTAATGTCTCAAACAGTCTACGCTTTGATCGTTCCATGGAAGACCAGTATTAATTTCCGATGTCCATCTGGTGGCATTCTGTAATCTGTGGACCATCAGAGTGTTGATGAAACAAAGAAATTGCTTCGGGATTGAATACAACAGTCACCATGCGCACTTTCCTCCATGGGAGCAATGTCTCAAAGAGTTTAGGGTCTGATCGTTCCCTGGAAGACCAGTAGTAGTTTCCGATGCACATCTGGTGGCATTCTGTAATCTGTGGACTATCAGAGTATTGATGAAACACAGAAATTGCATCGGGATTGAATTCACCATGCGCACCTTCCTCCACCGGAGTAATGTCTCAAACAGTCTACGCTTTGAATGTTCTCTGGAAGACCAGTAGTAGTTTCCAATGCACATCTGGTGGCATTCTGTAATCTGTGGACTATCAGAGAGTTGATGAAACACAGAAATTGCATCAGGATTGAATACAACAGTCACCATGCGCACTTTCCTCCACCGGAGAAATGACTCAAACAGTCTACCTTTGATCGTTCCCTTTAAGACCAGTAGTAGTTTCCGATGCACATCTGGTGGCATTCTGTAATCTGTGGACTATCAGAGTGTTGATGAAACACAGAAATTTCATCGGGATTGAATACAACAGTCACCATTCGCACTTTCTTATATGGGAGTAATGTCTCAAATAGTCCACGCTTTGATCGTTCCCTGGCCGACCAGTAGTAGTTTCCGATGCACAGCTGGTGGCATTCTGTAATCTGTGGAGTATCAGAGTATTGATGAAACACAGAAATTGCATCGGGATTGAATACAACAGTCACCATGCGCACTTTCCTCCATAGGAGCAATGTCTCAAAGAGTTTAGGCTCTGATCGTTCCCTGGAAGACCAGTAGTAGTTTCCGATGCACATCTGGTGGCATTCTGTAATCTGTGGACTATCAGAGTATTGATGAAACATAGAAATTGCATCGGGATTGAATTCACCATGCGCACCTTCCTCCACCGGAGTAATGTCTCAAACAGTCTACGCTTTGATTGTTCTCTGGAAGACCAGTAGTAGTTTCCAATGCACATCTGGTGGCATTTTGTAATCTGTGGACTATCAGAGAGTTGATGAAACACAGAAATTGCATCGGGAATGAATACAACAGTCACCATGCGCACTTTCCTCCACCGGAGAAATGACTCAAACAGTCTACTCTTTGATCGTTCCCTTTAAGACCAGTAGTAGTTTCCGATGCACATCTGGTGGCATTCTGTAATCTGTGGACTATCAGAGTGTTGATGAAACACAGAAATTTCATCGGGATTGAATACAACAGTCACCATTCGCACTTTCTTATATGGGAGTAATGTCTCAAATAGTCCACGCTTTGATCGTTCCCTGGCCGACCAGTAGTAGTTTCCGATGCACAGCTGGTGGCATTCTGTAATCTGTGGAGTATCAGAGTATTGATGAAACACAGAAATTGCATCGGGATTGAATACAACAGTCACCATGCGCACTTTCCTCCATAGGAGCAATGTCTCAAAGAGTTTAGGCTCTGATCGTTCCCTGGAAGACCGGTAGTAGTTTCCGATGCACATCTGGTGGCATTCTGTAATCTGTGGACTATCAGAGTATTGATGAAACATAGAAATTGCATCGGGATTGAATTCACCATGCGCACCTTCCTCCACCGGAGTAATGTCTCAAACAGTCTACGCTCTGATCGTCCCTGGAAGACCAGTAGTAGTTTCCGGTGCACATCTGGTATCATTCTGTAATGTGTGGACTATCAGAGTGTTAATGAAACACAGAAATTGCATTTGGATTGAATACAACAGTCACCATCCGCACTTTCCTCCATGGGAATAATCTCTCAAACAGTCTACGATTTGATCGTTCCCTGGAAGACCAGTAGTAGTTTCCGATGCACATCTGGAGGCATTCTGTAATCTGTGGACTATAAGACTGTTGATGAAACACAGAAATTGCATCGGGATTGAATACAACAGTCACCATGCGCACTTTCCGCCATGGGAGTAATGTCTCAAACAGTCTACGCTCTGATCGTTCCTGGAAGACCAGTAGTAGTTTCCGGTGCACATCTGGTGGCATTCTGTAATGTGTGGACTATCAGAGAGTTGATGAAACACAGAAATTGCATCGGGATTGAATACAACAGTCACCATGCGCACTTTCCTCCACCGGAGAAATGTCTCAAACAGTCTACCCTTTGATCGTTCCCATTAAGACCAGTAGTAGTTTCCAATGCACATCTGGTGGCATTTTCTAATCTGTGGACTATCAGACTGTTGATAAAACACAGAAACTTCATCGGCATTAAATACAACAGTCACCATGCGCACTTTCCTCCATGGGAGTAATGTCTCAAACAGTCTACGCTCTGATCGTTCCTGGAAGACCAGTAGTAGTTTCCGGTGCACATCTGGTGGCATTCTGTAATGTGTCGACTATCAGAGTGTTAATGAAACACAGAAATTGCATTTGGATTGAATACAACAGTCACCATCCGCACTTTCCTCCATGGGAATAATGTCTCAAACAGTCTACGATTTGATCGTTCCCTGGAAGACCAGTAGTAGTTTCCGATGCACATCTGGAGGCATTCTGTAATCTGTTGACTATAAGACTGTTGATGAAACACAGAAATTGCATCGGGATTGAATACAACAGTCACCATGCGCACTTTCCACCATGGGAGTAATGTCTCAAACAGTCCACGCTTTGATCTTTCCCTGGAAGACCAGTTGTAGTTTCCGATGCACATCTGGTGGCATTCTGTAATCTGTGAACTATCAGAGTATTGATGAAACACAAAAAATGGCATCGGGATTGAATACAACAGTCACCATGCGCACTTTCCTCAATGTGAGTATGTCTCAAACAATTTACGTTTTGATCGTTCCCTGGAAGACCAGTAGTAGTTTCCGATGCACATCTGGTGGCATTCTGTAATCTGTGGACTATCATTGTGTTGATGAAACAGAGAAATTGCATCGGGATTGAATTCACCATGCGCACTTTCCTCCACCAGAGGATTGTCTCAAACAGTCTACGCTTTGATTGTTCTCTGGAAGACCAGTAGTAGTTTCCGATGCAGATCTGGTGGCATTCTGTAATCTTTAGACTATCAGAGTGTTGATAAAACACAGAAATTGCATCGGGATTGAATACAACAGTCACCATCCGCACTTTCCTCAGTGTGAGTAATGTCTCAATTAATTTACGCTTTGATCGTTCCTAGAAGACCAGTATTAGTTTCCGGTGCACATCTGGTGGCATTCTGTAATCCGTGGACTATGAGAGTGTTGATGAAACACAGAAATTGCATCGGGATTGAATACAACAGTCACCATGCGCACTTTCCTGCACGGGAATAATGTCTCAAACAGTCTACGCTTTGATCGTTCCCTGGAGGACCAGTAGTAGTTTCCGATGCACATCTGGAGGCATTCTGTAGTCTGTGGACTATCAGAGTGTTGATGAACCACAGAAATTGCATTGGTATTAAATACAACAGTCACCTTGTGCACTTTCCTCCATAGGAGTAATGTCTCAAACAGTCTACGCTTTGATGGTTCCCTGGAAGACCAGTAGTAGTTTCCGATGCACATCTGGAGGCATTCTGTAATCTGTGGACTATCAGACTGTTGATGAAACAGAGAAATTCCATCGGGATTGAATACAACATTCACCATGCGCACTTTCCTCCATGGGAGTAATTCTCAAACAGTCTACGATTTGATCGTTTCCTGGAAGACCAGTAGTAGTTTGCGATGCACATCTGGAGGCATTCTGTAATCTGTGGACTATAAGACTGTTGATGAAACACAGAAATTGCATCGGCATTGAATACAACAGTCACCATGCGCACTTTCCTCCATGGGAATAATGTCTCAAACAGTCTACGATTTGATCGTTCCTGGAAGACCAGTAATAGTTTTCTATGCACATCTGGTTGCATTCTGTAATCTGTGGACTATCAGACTGTTGACGAAACACAAAAATTCCATCCAAATGGAATACAACAGTCACCATGCGCACTTTCCTCCAAGGGAGTAATGTCCCCAACAGTCTACAATTTAACCGGTCCCTGGAAGACCAGAAGTATTTTCCGATGCACAACTGGAGGCATTCTGTAATCTGTGGACTATCAGAGTGTCCATGAAACACAGGAATTGCATCGCGAATGAATACAACAGTCACCATGCGCACTTTCCTCCATGGGAGTAATGTCTCAAACAGTCTACGCTTTGATCGTTCCATGGAAGACCAGTATTAATTTCCGATGTCCATCTGGTGGCATTCTGTAATCTGTGGACCATCAGAGTGTTGATGAAACACAGAAATTGCATCGGGATTGAATACAACAGTCACCATGCGCACTTTCCTCCATGGGAGCAATGTCTCAAAGAGTTTAGGCTCTGATCGTTCCCTGGAAGACCAGTAGTAGTTTCCGATGCACATCTGGTGGCATTCTGTAATCTGTGGACTATCAGAGTATTGATGAAACACAGAAATTGCATCGGGATTGAATTCACCATGCGCACCTTCCTCGACCGGAGTAATGTCTCAAACAGTCTACGCTTTGATTGTTCTCTGGAAGACCAGTAGTAGTTTCCAATGCACATCTGGTGGCATTCTGTAATCTGTGGACTATCAGAGAGTTGATGAAACACAGAAATTGCATCGGGATTGAATACAACAGTCACCATGCGCACTTTCCTCCACCGGAGAAATGACTCAAACAGTCTACCCTTTGATCGTTCCCTTTAAGACCAGTAGTAGTTTCCGATGCACATCTGGTGGCATTCTGTAATCTGTGGACTATCAGAGTGTTGATGAAACACAGAAATTGCATTGGGATGAATTCACCATGCGCACTTTCCTCCACCGGAGTAATGTCTCAAACAGTCTACGCTTTGATTGTTCTCTGGAAGACCAGTAGTGGTTTCCGATGCAGATCTGGTGGCGATCTGTAATCTTTAGACTATCAGAGTGTTGATGAAACACAGAAATTGCATCGGAATTGAATACAACAGTCACCATCCGCACTTTCCTCAATGTGAGTAATGTCTCAATCAATTTACGCTTTGATCGTTCCCTGGAAGACCAATAGTAGTTTCCGATGCACATCTGGTGACATTCTGTAAACTGTGGACTATCAGAGTGTTGATGAAACACAGAAATTGCATTGGGATGAATTCACCATGCGCACTTTCCTCCACCGGAGTAATGTCTCAAACAGTCTACGCTTTGATTGTTCTCTGGAAGACCAGTAGTAGTTTCCGATGCACATCTGGTGGCATTTTGTAATCTGTGGACTAACAGAGTGTTGATTAAACGCATAAATTGCATCGGGATTGAATACAACAGTCACCATGCGCACTTTCCTCCACCGGAGTAATGTCGCAAACAGTCTACGCTTTGGTCGTTCCCTGGAAGACCAGTAGTAGTTTCCGATGCACATCTGGTGGCATTCTGTAATCTGTGGACTATCAGAGTGTTGATGAAACACAGAAATTGCATCGGGATTGAATACAACAGTCGCCATGCGCACTTTCCTCCATGGGAGTAGTGTCTCAAACAGTCTACGCTTTGATCGTTCCCTTCAAGACCAGTAGTAGTTTCCGATGCACATCTGGAGGCATTCTGTAGTCTGTGGACTATCAGAGTGTTGATGAACCACAGAAATTGCATTGGGATGAAAAACAACAGTCACCTTGTGCACTTTCCTCCATGGGAGTAATGTCTCAAACAGTCTACGCTTTGATCGTTCCCTGGAAGACCAGTAGTAGTTTCCGATGCACATCTGGAGGCATTCTGTAATCTGTGGACTATCAGACTGTTGATGAAACAGAGAAATTCCATCGGGATTGAATACAAAATTCACCATGCGCACTTTCCTCCATGGGAGTAATGACTCAAACAGTCTAGGATTTGATCGTTCCCTGGAAGACCAGTAGTAGTTTGCGATGCACATCTGGAGGCATTCTGTAATCTGTGGACTATAAGACTGTTGATGAAACACAGAAATTGCATCGGCATTAAATACAACAGTCACCATGCGCACTTTCCTCCATGGGTGTAATGTATCAAACAGTCTACGATTTGATCGTTCCTGGAAGACCAGTAGTAGTTTCCGATTCACATCTGGTGGCATTCTGTAATCTGTGGACTATCAGAGTGTTGATGAAACACAGAAATTGCATCGGGATTGAATACAACAGTCACCTTCCGCACTTTCCTCCATGGGAGTAATGTCTGAAACAGTCTACGCTTTGATCGTGCAGTGGAAAACCAGTAGGAGTTTCCGATGCACATCTGGTGGCATTCTGTAATCTGTGGACTATCAGAGAGTTGATGAAACACAGAAATTGCATCGGGATTGAATACAACAGTCACCATGCGCACTTTCCTCCACCGGAGAAATGTCTCAAACAGTCTACCCTTTGATCGTTCCCTTTAAGACCAGTAGTAGTTTCCGATGCACATCTGGTGGCATTCTGTAATCTGTGGACTATCAGAGTGTTGATGAAACACAGAAATTGCATGGCATTAAATACAACAGTCACCATGCGCACTTTCCTCCATGGGAGTAATGTCTCAAACAGTCTACGCTCTGATCGTTCCTGGAAGACCAGTAGTAGTTTCCGGTGCACATCTGGTGGCATTCTGTAATGTGTGGACTATCAGAGTGTTAATGAAACACAGAAATTGCATTTGGATTGAATACAACAGTCACCATCCGCACTTTCCTCCATGGGAATAATGTCTCAAACAGTCTACGAATTGATCGTTCCCTGGAAGACCAGTAGTAGTTTCCGATGCACATCTGGAGGCATTCTGTAATCTGTGGACTATAAGACTGTTGATGAAACACAGAAATTGCATTGGGATTGAATACAACAGTCACCATGCGCACTTTCCTCAATGTGAGTAATGTCTCAAACAGTCTACGCTTTGATCGTTCCCTTGAAGACCAGTAGTAGTTTCCAAAGCACATCTGGAGGCATTCTGTAATCTGTGGACTATCAGACTGTTGATGAAACACAGAAATTCCATCGGGATTAAATACAACAGTAACCATGCGCACTTCCCTCCATGGGAGTAATGTGTCAAACAGTCTACGCTTTGATCGTTCCCTGGAAGACCAGAAGTAGTTTCCGATGCACAACTGGAGGCATTCTGTAATCTGTGGACTATCAGAGTGTTGATGAAACACAGAAATTGCATCGGGATTGAATACAAAAGTCACCATATGCACTTTCCTCCATGGGAGTGATGTCTCAAACAGTCTACGCTTTGATCGTTCCCTGGAAGACCAGTATTAGTTTGCGATGGACATCTGGTTTCATTCTGTAATCTGTGGACCATCAGAGTGTTGATGAAACACAGAAATTGTATCGGGATTGAATACAACAGTCACCACGCGCACCTTCCTCCTCGGGAGTAATGTCTCAAACAGTCTACGCTTTGATCGTTCCCTGAAAGACCACTATTAGTTTCCGATGCACATCTGGTGGCATTCTGTAATCTGTGGACTATCAGAGTGTCGATGAAACACAGAAATTGCATCGGGTTTGAATACAACAGTCACCATTCGCACTTTCCTCCATGGGAGTAATGTCTCAAACAGTCCACGCTTTGATCGTTCCCTGGAAGACCAGTAGTAGTTTCCGATGCACATCTGGTGGCATTCTGTAATCTGTGGACTATCAGAGTATTGATGAAACACAAAAAATGGCATCGGGATTGAATACAACAGTCACCATGCGCACTTTCCTCAATGGAGTAATGTCTCAAACAATTTACGTTTTGATCGTTCCCTGGAAGACCAGTAGTAGTTTCCGATGCACATCTGGTGGCATTTTGTACTCTGTGGACTATCAGAGAGTTGATGAAACACAGAAATTGCATCGGGATTGAATACAACAGTCACCATGCGCACTTTCCTCCACCGGAGAAATGTCTCAAACAGTCTACCCTTTGATCGTTCCCTTTAAGACCAGTAGTAGTTTCCGATGCACATCTGGTGGCATTCTGTAATCTGTGGACTATCAGAGTGTTGATGAAACACAGAAATTGCATCGGCATTAAATACAACAGTCACCATGCGCACTTTCCTCCATGGGAGTAATGTCTCAAACAGTCTACGCTTTGATCGTTCCCAGAAAGACCAGTAGTTGTTTTCGATGCACGTCTGGTGGCATTCTGTAATCTTTGGACTATCAGACTGTTGATGAAACACAGAAATTGCATCGGGATTGAATACAACAGTCACCATGCTCACTTTCCTTCATGGGAGTAATGTCTCAAACAGTCTACGATTTGATCGTTCCCTGGAAGACTAGTAGTAGTTTCCGATTCACATCTGGAGGCATTCTGTAATCTGTGGACTATAAGACTGTTGATGAAACACAGAAATTGCATCGGGATTGAATACAACAGTCACCATGCGCACTTTCCTCCATGGGAGTAATGTCTCAAACAGTCTACGCTTTGATCGTTCCCTGGAAGACCAGTAGTAGTTTCCAAAGCACATCTGGAGGCATTCTGTAATCTGTGGACTATCAGACTGTTGATGAAACACAGAAATTCCATCGGGATTAAATACAACAGTCACCATACGCACTTTCCTCCATGGGAGTGATGTCTCAAACAGTCTACGCTTTGATCGTTCCCTGGAAGACCAGTATTAGTTTGCGATGGACATCTGGTTTCATTCTGTAATCTGTGGACCATCAGAGTGTTGATGAAACACAGAAATTGCATCGGGATTGAATACAACAGTCACCACGCGCACCTTTCTCCTCGGGATTAATGTCTCAAACAGTCTACGCTTTGATCGTTCCCTGGAAGAACACTATTAGTTTCCGATGCACATCTGGTGGCATTCTGTAATCTGTGGACTATCAGAGTGTCGATGAAACACAGAAATTGCATCGGGTTTGAATACAACAGTCACCATTCGCACTTTCCTCCATGGGAGTAATGTCTCAAACAGTCCACGCTTTGATCGTTCCCTGGAAGACCAGTAGTAGTTTCCGATGCACATCTGGTGGCATTCTGTAATCTGTGGACTATCATTGTGTTGATGAAACAGAGAAATTGCATCGGGATTGAATTCATCATGAGCACTTTCCTCCACCAGAGGATTGTCTCAAACAGTCTACGCTTTGATTGATCTCTGGAAGACCAGTAGTAGTTTCCGATGCACATCTGGTGGCATTCTGTAATCTTTAGACTATCAGAGTGTAGATGAAACACAGAAATTGCATCGGGATTGAATACAACAGTCACCATCCGCACTTTCCTCAATGTGAGTAATGTCTCAATCAATTTACGATTTGATCGTTCCCTGGAAGACCAATGCTAGTTTCCGATGCACATCTGGTGGCATTCTGTAATCTGTGGACTATCAGAGTGTTGATGAAAAACAGAAATTGCATTGGGATGAATTCACCATGCGCACTTTCCTCCACCGGAGTAATGTCTCAAACAGTCTACGCTTTGATTGTTCTCTGGAAGACCGGTAGTAGTTTCCGATGCACATCTGGTGGCATTTTGTAATCTGTGGACTATCAGAGTGTTGATGAAACACAGAAATTGCATCGGGATTGAATACAACAGTCACCATGCGCACTTTCCTCCACCGGAGTAATGTCGCAAACAGTCTACGCTTTGATCGTTCCCTGGAAGACCAGTAGTAGTTTCCGATGCACATCTGGTGGCATTCTGTAATCTGTGGACTATCGGAGTGTTGATGAAACACAGAAATTGCATCGGGATTGAATACAACAGTCGCCATGCGCACTTTCCTCCATGGGAGTAGTGTCTCAAACAGTCTACGCTTTTATCGTTCCCTTCAAGACCAGTAGTAGTTTCCGATGCACATCTGGAGGCATTCTGTAATCTGTGGACTATCTGACTGTTGATGAAACAGAGATATTCCATCGGGATTGAATACAACATCCACCATGCGCACATTCCTTCATGGGAGTAATGTCTCAAACAGTCTACGATTTGATCGTTCCCTGGAAGACATGTAGTAGTTTGCGATGCACATCTGGAGGCATTCTGTAATCTGTGGACTATAAGACTGTTGATGAAACACAGAAATTGCATCGGGATTGAATACAACAGTCATCATGCGCACTTTCCTCCATGGGAGCAATGTCTCAAAGAGTTTAGGCTCTGATCGTTCCCTGGAAGACCACTATTAGTTTCCGAAGCACATCTGGTGGCATTCTGTAATCTGTGGACTATCAGAGTGTCGATGAAACACAGAAATTGCATCGGGTTTGAATACAACAGTCACCATTCGCACTTTCCTCCATGGGAGTAATGTCTCAAGCAGTCCACGCTTTGATCGTTCCCTGGAAGACCAGTGGTAGTTTCCGATGCACATCTGGTGGCATTCTGTAATCTGTGGACTATCAGAGTATTGATGAAACACAAAAAATGGCATCGTGATTGAATACAACAGTCACCATGCGCACTTTCCTCAATGTGAGTAATGTCTCAAACAACTTACGTTTTGATCGTTCCCTGGAAGACCAGTAGTAGTTTCCGATGCACATCTGGTGGCATTCTGTAATCTGTGGACTATCATTGTGTTGATGAAACAGAGAAATTGCATCGGGATTGAATTCACCATGAGCACCTTCCTCCACCAGAGGATTGTCTCAAACAGTCTACGCTTTGATTGTTCTCTGGAAGACCAGTAGTAGTTTCCAATGCACATCTGGTGGCATTCTGTATTCTTTAGACTATCAGAGTGTTGATGAAACACAGAAATTGCATCGGGATTGAATACAACAGTCACCATCCGCACTTTCCTCAATGTGAGTAATGTCTCAATCAATTTACGATTTGATCGTTCCCTGGAAGACCAATACTAGTTTCCGATGCACATCTGGTGGCATTCTGTAATCTGTGGACTATCAGAGTGTTGATGAAAAACAGAAGTTGCATTGGGATGAATTCACCATGCGCACTTTCCTCCACCGGAGTAATGTCTCAAACAGTCTACGCTTTGATTGTTCTCTGGAAGACCAGTAGTAGTTTCCGATGCTTATCTGGTGGCATTTTGTAAACTGTGGACTATCAGAGTGTTGATGAAACACAGAAATTGCATCGGGATTGAATACAACAGTCACCATGCGCACTTTCCTCCACCGGAGTAATGTCGCAAACAGTCTACGATTTGATCGTTCCCTGGAAGACCAGTAGTAGTTTCCGATGCACATCTGGTGGCATTCTGTAATCTGTGGACTATCGGAGTGTTGATGAAACACAGAAATTGCATCGGGATTGAATACAACAGTCGCCATGCGCACTTTCCTCCATGGGAGTAGTGTCTCAAACAGTCTACGCTTTTATCGTTCCCTTCAAGACCAGTAGTAGTTTCCGATGCACATCTGGAGGCATTCTGTAGTCTGTGGACTATCAGAGTGTTGATGAACCACAGAAATTGCATTTTGATTAAATACAACAGTCACCATGCGCACTTTCCTCCATGGCGAGCAATGTCTCAAACAGACTACGCTTTCATCGTTCCCTGGAAGACCAGTAGTAGTTTCCGATGCACATCTGGAGGCATTCTGTAATCTGTTGACCTTCAAAGTGTTGATTAAACACAGAAATTGCATCGGGATTGAATACAGCAGTCATCATGCTCACTTTCCTCCATTTGAGTAATGTTTCAAACAGTCTACGTTTTGATCGTTCCCTGGAAAACCAGTGGTAGCTTACGATGCACATCTATAGGCATTCTGTAATCTGTGGACTATCAGAGTGTTGATGAAACACAGAAATTGCATCGGGATTGAATACAACATTCACCATGCGCACATTCCTCCATGGGAGTAATGTCTCAAACAGTCTACGATTTGATCGTTCCCTGGAAGACCAGTAGTGGTTTGCGATGCACATCTGGAGGCATTCTGTAATCTGTGGACTATAAGACTGTTGATGAAACACAGAAATTGCATCGGGATTGAATACAACAGTCACCATGGGCACTTTACTCCACTGGCGTAATGTCTCAAGCAGTCTACGCTTTGATTGTTCTCTGGAAGACCAGTAGTAGTTTCCGATGCACATCTGGTAGCATTTTGTAATCTGTGGACTATCAGAGTGTTGATGAAACACAGAAATATCATCGGGATTGAATACAATAGTCACCATGCGCACTTTCCTCCACCGGAGTAATGTCTCAAACAGTCTACGCTTTGATCGTTCCCTGGAAGACCAGCAGTAGTTTCCGATGCACATCTGGTGGCATTCTGTAATCTATGGACTATCAGAGTGTTAATGAAACAAAGAAATTGCATCATCATTGAATACAACAGTCACCATGCGCACTTTCCTCCATGGAAGTAATGTCTCAAACAGTCTACGCTTTAATCGTTCCATGGAAGACGAGTATTAATTTCCGATGGACATCTGGTGGCCTTCTGTAATCTGTGGACCATCAGAGTGTTGATGAAACACAGAAATTGCATCGGGATTGAATACAACAGTCACCACGCGCACTTTCCTCCACGGGAGTAATGTCTCAGACAGTCTACGCTTTGATCGTTCCCTGGAAGACCAGTAGTAGTTTCCGATGCACATCTGGTGGCATTCTGTAATCTGTGGACTATCAGAGTGTTGATGAAACACAGAAATTGCATCGGGATTGAATGCAACAGTCACCATTCGCACTTTCCTCCATGGGAGTAACGTCTCAAATTGTCCACGATTTGATTGTTCTCTGGAATACCAGTTGTAGTTTCCGATGCACATCTGGTGGCATTCTGCAATCTGTGGACTATCAGAGTATTCATGAAACAAAGAAATTGCATCGGCATTGAATACAACAGTCACCATGCGCACTTTCCTCCATGGGAGTAATTTCTCAAACAGTCTACGCTTTGATCGTTCCATGGAAGACCAGTAGTAGTTTCCGGTGCACATCTGGTGGCATTCTGTAATCCGTGGACTATGAGAGTGTTGATGAAACACAGAAATTGCATCGGGATTGAATACAACAGTCACCATGCGCACTTTCCTCCACGGGAATAATGTCTCAAACAGTCTATGCTTTGATCGTTCCCTGGAAGACCAGAAGTAGTTTCAGACGCACGTCTGGTGTCATTCTGTAATCTGTGGACTATCAGACTGTTGATGAAACACAGAAATTGCATCGGGATTGAATACCACAGTCACCATGCACACTTTCCTTCATGGGAGTAATGTCTCAAACAGTCTACGATTTGATCGTTCCCTGGAAGACCAGTAGTAGTTTCTGATGCACATCTGGGGGCATTCTGTAATCTGTGGACTATCAGAGTGTCGATGAAACACAGAAATTGCATCGGGTTTGAAAACAACAGTCACCATTCGCACTTTACTCCATGGGAGTAATGTCTCAAACAGTCCACGCTTTGATCGTTCCCTGGAAGACCAGTTGTAGTTTCCGATGCACATCTGGTGGCATTCTGTAATCTGTGAACTATCAGAGTATTGATGAAACACAAAAAATGGCATCGGGATTGAATACAACAGTCACCATACGCACTTTCCTCAATGTGAGTAATGTCTCAAACAATTTACGTTTTGATCGTTCCCTGGAAGACCAGTAGTAGTTTCCGATGCACATCTGGTGGCATTCTGTAATCTGTGGACTATCATTGTGTTGATGAAACAGAGAAATTGCATCGGGATTGAATTCACCATGCGCACTTTCCTCCACGGGAGTAATGTCTCAGACAGTCTACGCTTTGATCGTTCCCTGGAAGACCAGTAGTAGTTTCCGATGCACATCTGGTGGCATTCTGTAATCTGTGGACCATCAGAGTGTTGATGAAACACAGAAATTGCATCGGGATTGAATACAACAGTCACCATTCGCACTTTACTCCATGGGAGTAATGTCTCAAACAGTCCACGCTTTGATCGTTCCCTGAAAGACCACTATTAGTTTCCGATGCACATCTGGTGGCATTCTGTAATCTGTGAACTATCAGAGTATTGATGAAACACAAAAAATGGCATCGGGATTGAATACAACAGTCACCATGCGCACTTTCCTCCATGGGAGCAATGTCTCAAAGAGTTTAGGCTCTGATCGTTCCCTGGAAGACCAGTAGTAGTTTCCGATGCACATCTGGTGGCATTCTGTAATCTGTGGACTATCAAAGTGTCGATGAAACACAGAAATTGCATCGGGTTTGAAAACAACAGTCACCATTCGCACTTTACTCCATGGGAGTAATGTCTCAAACAGTCCACGCTTTGATCGTTCCCTGGAAGACCAGTTGTAGTTTCCGATGCACATCTGGTGGCATTCTGTAATCTGTGAACTATCAGAGTATTGATGAAACACAAAAAATGGCATCGGGATTGAATACAACAGTCACCATGCGCACTTTCCTCAATGTGAGTAATGTCTCAAACAATTTACGTTTTGATCGTTCCTTGGAAGACCAGTAGTAGTTTCCGATGCACATCTGGTGGCATTCTGTAATCTGTGGACTATCATTGTGTTGATGAAACAGAGAAATTGCATCGGGATTGAATTCACCACGCGCACTTTCCTCCACGGGAGTAATGTCTCAGACAGTCTACGCTTTGATCGTTCCCTGGAAGACCAGTAGTAGTTTCCGATGCACATCTGGTGGCATTCTGTAATCTGTGGACTATCAGAGTGTTGATGAAACACAGAAATTGCATCGGGATTGAATGCAACAGTCACCATTCGCACTTTCCTCCATGGGAGTAACGTCTCAAATAGTCCACGCTTTGATTGTTCTCTGGAATACCAGTTGTAGTTTCCGATGCACATCTGGTGGCATTCTGCAATCTGTGGACTATCAGAGTATTCATGAAACACAGAAATTGCATCGGCATTGAATACAACAGTCACCATGCGCACTTTCCTCCATGGGAGTAATTTCTCAAACAGTCTACGCTTTGATCGTTCCATGGAAGACCAGTAGTAGTTTCCGGTGCACATCTGGTGGCATTCTGTAATCCGTGGACTATGAGAGTGTTGATGAAACACAGAAATTGCATCGGGATTGAATACAACAGTCACAATGCGCACTTTCCTCCACGGGAATAATGTCTCAAACAGTCTATGCTTTGATCGTTCCCTGGAAGACCAGAAGTAGTTTCAGACGCACGTCTGGTGTCATTCTGTAATCTGTGGACTATCAGACTGTTGATGAAACACAGAAATTGCATCGGGATTGAATACAACAGTCACCATGCGCACTTTCCTCCATGGGAGCAATGTCTCAAAGAGTTTAGGCTCTGATCGTTCCCTGGAAGACCAGTAGTAGTTTCCGATGCACATCTGGTGGCATTCTGTAATCTGTGGACTATCAGAGTGTCGATGAAACACAGAAATTGCATCGGGTTTGAAAACAACAGTCACCATTCGCACTTTACTCCATGGGAGTAATGTCTCAAACAGTCCACGCTTTGATCGTTCCCTGGAAGACCAGTTGTAGTTTCCGATGCACATCTGGTGGCATTCTGCAATCTGTGGACTATCAGAGTATTCATGAAACACAGAAATTGCATCGGCATTGAATACAACAGTCACCATGCGCACTTTCCTCCATGGGAGTAATTTCTCAAACAGTCTACGCTTTGATCGTTCCATGGAAGACCAGTAGTAGTTTCCGGTGCACATCTGGTGGCATTCTGTAATCCGTGGACTATGAGAGTGTTGATGAAACACAGAAATTGCATCGGGATTGAATACAACAGTCACAATGCGCACTTTCCTCCACGGGAATAATGTCTCAAAAAGTCTACGCTTTGATCGTTCCCAGGAAGAGCAGTAGTAGTTTCCGATGCACTTCTGAAAGCATTCTGTAATCTGTGGACTATCAAAGTGTTGATGAAACACAGAAATTGAATCGGGATTGAATACAACTGTCACCATGCGCACTTTCCTCCATGGGAGTAGTGTCTCAAACAGCCTACGCTTTGATCGTTCCCTGGAAGACCAGTAGTAGTTTCCGATGCACATCTGGTGGCATTCTGTAATCTGTGAACTATCAGAGTATTGATGAAACACAAAAAATGGCATCGGGATTGAATACAACAGTCACCATGCGCACTTTCCTCAATGTGAGTAATGTCTCAAACAATTTACGTTTTGATCGTTCCCTGGAAGACCAGTAGTAGTTTCCGATGCACATCTGGTGGCATTCTGTAATCTGTGGACTATCATTGTGTTGATGAAACAGAGAAATTGCATCGGGATTGAATTCACCATGCGCACTTTCCTCCACCAGAGGTTTGTCTCAAACAGTCTACGCTTTGATTGTTCTCTGGAAGACCAGTAGTAGTTTCCAATGCACATCTGGTGGCATTCTGTAATCTTTAGACTATCAGAGTGTTGATGAAACACAGAAATATCATCGGGATTGAATACAATAGTCACCATGCGCACTTTCCTCCACCGGAGTAATGTCTCAAACAGTCTACGCTTTGATCGTTCCCTGGAAGACCAGCAGTAGTTTCCGATGCACATCTGGTGGCATTTTGTAATCTGTGGACTATCAGAGAGTTGATGAAACACAGAAATTGCATCGGGATTGAATACAATAGTCACCGTGCGCACTTTCCTCCACCGGAGTAATGTCGCAAACAGTCTACGATTTGATCGTTCCCTGGAAGACCAGTAGTAGTTTCCGATGCACATCTGGTGCATTCTGTAATCTGTGGACTATCGGAGTGTTGATGAAACACAGAAAATGCATCGGGATTGAATACAACAGTCGCCATGCGCACTTTCCTCCATGGGAGTAGTGTCTCAAACAGTCTACGCTTTTATCGTTCCCTTCAAGACCAGTAGTAGTTTCCGATGCACATCTGGAGGCATTCTGTAGTCTGTGGACTATCAGAGTGTTGATGAACCACAGAAATTGCATTTTGATTAAATACAACAGTCACCATGCGCACTTTCCTCCATGGCGAGCAATGTCTCAAACAGACTACGCTTTCATCGTTCCCTGGGAGACCAGTAGTAGTTTCCGATGCACATCTGGAGGCATTCTGTAATCTGTTGACCTTCAAAGTGTTGATTAAACACAGAAATTGTATCGGGATTGAATACAGCAGTCACCATGCGCACTTTCCTCCATTTGAGTAATGTTTCAAACAGTCTACGTTTTGATCGTTCCCTGGAAAACCAGTGGTAGCTTACGATGCACATCTATAGGCATTCTGTAATCTGTGGACTATCAGAGTGTTGATGAAACACAGGAATTGCATCGGGATTGAATACAACAGTCACCTTGTGCACTTTCCTCCATGGGAGTAATGTCTCAAACAGTGTACGCCTTGATCGTTCCCTGGAAGACCAGTAGTAGTTTCCGATGCACATCTGGAGGCATTCTGTAATCTGTGGACTATCAGACTGTTGATGAAACAGAGAAATTCCATCGGGATTGAATACAACATTCACCATGCGCACATTCCTCCATGGGAGTAATGTCTCAAACAGTCTACGATTTGATCGTTCCCTGGAAGACCAGTAGTAGTTTGCGATGCACATCTGGAGGCATTCTGTAATCTGTGGACTATAAGACTGTTGATGAAACACAGAAATTGCATCGGGATTGAATACAACAGTCACCATGGGCACTTTCCTCCACTGGCGTAATGTCTCAAGCAGTCTACGCTTTGATTGTTCTCTGGAAGACCAGTAGTAGTTTCCGATGCACATCTGGTAGCATTTTGTAATCTGTGGACTATCAGAGTGTTAATGAAACAAAGAAATTGCATCATCATTGAATACAACAGTCACCATGCGCACTTTCCTCCATGGAAGTAATGTCTCAAACAGTCTACGCTTTAATCGTTCCATGGAAGACGAGTATTAATTTCCGATGGACATCTGGTGGCCTTCTGTAATCTGTGGACCATCAGAGTGTTGATGAAACACAGAAATTGCATCGGGATTGAATACAACAGTCACCACGCGCACTTTCCTCCACGGGAGTAATGTCTCAGACAGTCTACGCTTTGATCGTTCCCTGGAAGACCAGTAGTAGTTTCCGATGCAAATCTGGTGGCATTCTGTAATCTGTGGAATATCAGAGTGTTGATGAAACACAGAAATTGCATCGGGATTGAATGCAACAGTCACCATTCGCACTTTCCTCCATGGGAGTAACGTCTCAAATAGTCCACGCTTTGATTGTTCTCTGGAATACCAGTAGTAGTTTCCGATGCACATCTGGTGGCATTCTGCAATCTGTGGACTATCAGAGTATTCATGAAACACAGAAATTGCATCGGCATTGAATACAACAGTCACCATGCGCACTTTCCTCCATGGGAGTAATGTCTCAAACAGTCTACGCTTTGATCGTTCCCTGGAAGACCAGTAGTAGTTTCCGATGCACATCTGGAGGCATTCTGTAATCTGTGGACTATCAGAATGTTGATGAAACACAGAAATTCCATCGGAATTGAATACAACAGTCACCATGCGCACTTTCCTCCAAGGGAGTAATGTCTCCAACAGTCTACGATTTAATCGTTCCCTGGAAGACCAGAAGTAGTTTCCGATGCACAACTGGAGGCATTCTAAAATCTGTGGACTATCAGAATGTTGATGAAACACAGAAATTGCATCGGGATTGAATACAACAGTCACCATGCGCACTTTCCTCCACGGGAATAATGTCTCAAACAGTCTACGCTTTGATCGTTCCCTGGAAGACCAGTAGTAGTTTCAGATGCACGTCTGGTGTCATTCTGTAATCTGTGGACTATCAGACTGTTGATGAAACACAGAAATTGCATCGGGATTGAATACAACAGTCACCATGCACACTTTCCTTCATGGGAGTAATGTCTCAAACAGTCTACGATTTGATCGTTCCCTGGAAGACCAGTAGTAGCTTCTGATGCTCATCTGGAGGCATTCTGTAATCTGTGGACTATAAGACTGTTGATGAAACACAGAAATTGCATCGGGATTGAATACAACAGTCACCATGCGCACTTTCCTCCATGGGAGCAATGTCTCAAAGAGTTTAGGCTCTGATCGTTCCCTGGAAGACCAGTAGTAGTTTCCGATGCACATCTGGTGGCATTCTGTAATCTGTGGACTATCAGAGTGTCGATGAAACACAGAAATTGCATCGGGTTTAAATACAACAGTCACCATTCGCACTTTCCTCCATGGGAGTAATGTCTCAGACAGTCTACGCTTTGATCGTTCCCTGGAAGACCAGTAGTAGTTTCCGATGCACATCTGGTGGCATTCTGTAATCTGTGGACTATCAGAGTGTTGATGAAACACAGAAATTGCATCGGGATTGAATGCAACAGTCACCATTCGCACTTTCCTCCATGGGAGTAACGTCTCAAAGAGTCCACGCTTTGATTGTTCTCTGGAATACCAGTAGTAGTTTCCGATGCACATCTGGAGGCATTCTGTAATCAGTGGACTATCAGAATGTTGATGAAACACAGAAATTCCATCGGAATTGAATACAACAGTCACCATGCGCACTTTCCTCCAAGGGAGTAATGTCTCCAACAGTCTACGATTTAATCGTTCCCTGGAAGACCAGAAGTAGTTTCCGATGCACAACTGGAGGCATTCTAAAATCTGTGGACTATCAGAATGTTGATGAAACACAGAAATTGCATCGGGATTGAATACAACAGTCACCATGCGCACTTTCCTCCACGGGAATAATGTCTCAAACAGTCTACGCTTTGATCGTTCCCTGGAAGACCAGTAGTAGTTTCAGATGTACGTCTGGTGTCATTCTGTAATCTGTGGACTATCAGACTGTTGATGAAACACAGAAATTGCATCGGGATTGAATACAACAGTCACCATGCGCACTTTCCTCCATGGGAGCAATGTCTCAAAGAGTTTAGGCTCTGATCGTTCCCTGGAAGACCAGTAGTAGTTTCCGATGCACATCTGGTGGCATTCTGTAATCTGTGGACTATCAGAGTGTCGATGAAACACAGAAATTGCATCGGGTTTAAATACAACAGTCACCATTCGCACTTTCCTCCATGGGAGTAATGTCTCAAACAGTCCACGCTTTGATCGTTCCCTGGAAGACCAGTTGTAGTTTCCGATGCACATCTGGTGGCATTCTGTAATCTGTGAACTATCAGAGTATTGATGAAACACAAAAAATGGTATCGGGATTGAATACAACAGTCACCATGCGCACTTTCCTCAATGTGAGTAATGTCTCAAACAATTTACGTTTTGATCGTTCCCTGGAAGACCAGTAGTAGTTTCCGATGCACATCTGGTGGCATTCTGTAATCTGTGGACTATCATTGTGTTGATGAAACAGAGAAATTGCATCGGGATTGAATTCACCATGCGCACTTTCCTCCACCACAGGATTGTCTCAAACAGTCTACGCTTTGATTGTTCTCTGGAAGACCAGTAGTAGTTTCCAATGCACATCTGTCGGCATTCTGTAATCTTTAGACTATCAGAGTGTTGATGAAACACAGAAATATCATCGGGATTGAATACAATAGTCACCATGCGCACTTTCCTCCACCGGTGTAATGTCTCAAACAGTCTACGCTTTGATCGTTCCCTGGAAGACCAGCAGTAGTTTCCGATGCACATCTGGTGGCATTTTGTAATCTGTGGACTATCAGAGTGTTGATGAAACACAGAAATTGCATCGGGATTGAATACAATAGTCACCATGCGCACTTTCCTCCACCGGAGTAATGTCGCAAACAGTCTACGCTTTGATCGTTCCCTGGAAGACCAGTAGTAGTTTCCGATGCACATCTGGTGCATTCTGTAATCTGTGGACTATCGGAGTGTTGATGAAACACAGAAAATGCATCGGGATTGAATACAACAGTCGCCATGCGCACTTTCCTCCATGGGAGTAGTGTCTCAAACAGTCCACGCTTTTATCGTTCCCTTCAAGACCAGTAGTAGTTTCCGATGCACATCTGGTGGCATTCTGTAATCTGTGGACTATCATTGTGTTGATGAAACAGAGAAATTGCATCGGGATTGAATTCACCATGCGCACTTTCCTCCACCACAGGAATGTCTCAAACAGTCTACGCTTTGATCGTTCCCTGGAAGACCAGCAGTAGTTTCCGATGCACATCTGGTGGCATTTTGTAATCTGTGGACTATCAGAGTGTTGATGAAACACAGAAATTGCATCGGGATTGAATACAATAGTCACCATGCGCACTTTCTTCCACCGGAGTAATGTCGCAAACAGTCTACGCTTTGATCGTTCCCTGGAAGACCAGTAGTAGTTTCCGATGCACATCTGGTGCATTCTGTAATCTGTGGACTATCGGAGTGTTGATGAAACACAGAAAATGCATCGGGATTGAATACAACAGTCGCCATGCGCACTTTCCTCCATGGGAGTAGTGTCTCAAACAGTCTACGCTTTTATCGTTCCCTTCAAGACCAGTAGTAGTTTCCGATGCACATCTGGAGGCATTCTGTAGTCTGTGGACTATCAGAGTGTTGATGAACCACAGAAATTGCATTTTGATTAAATACAACAGTCACCATGCGCACTTTCCTCCATGGCGAGCAATGTCTCAAACAGACTACGCTTTCATCGTTCCCTGGAAGACCAGTAGTAGTTTCCGATGCACATCTGGAGGCATTCTGTAATCTGTTGACCTTCAAAGTGTTGATTAAACACAGAAATTGCATCGGGATTGAATACAGCAGTCACCATGCGCACTTTCCTCCATTTGAGTAATGTTTCAAACAGTCTACGTTTTGATCGTTCCCTGGAAAACCAGTGGTAGCTTACGATGCACATCTATAGGCATTATGTAATCTGTGGACTATCAGAGTGTTGATGAAACACAGAAATTGCATCGGGATTGAATACAACAGTCACCTTGTGCACTTTCCTCCATGGGAGTAATGTCTCAAACAGTGTACGCTTTGATCGTTCCCTGGAAGACCAGTAGTAGTTTCCGATGCACATCTGGAGGCATTCTGTATCTGTCTACAATCAGAGTGGTGATGAAACACAGAAATTGCGTCGGTATTGAATACAACAGTCACCATAAACACCTTCCTCAATGGGAGTAATGTCTCAAACAGTCTACGCTTTGATCGTCCCCTGGAAGACCAGTAGTAGTTTACGATGCACATCTGGAGACAATCTGTAATCTGTGGACTATCAGAGTGTTGATGAAACACAGAAATTGCATCGGGATTGAATACAACAGTCACCACGCGCACTTTCCCCCATGGGAGAAATGTCTCTAACAGTCTACGCTTTGATCGTTCCCTGGAAGACCAGTAGTAGTTTTCGATGCACATCGGGAGGCATTCTGTAATCTGTGGACTATCAGTGTGTTGATGAAACACAGAAATTGCATCGGGATTGAATAAAGCCGTCACCATGCACACTTTCCTCCATGGAAGTAATGTCTCTAACAGTCTACGCTTTGATAATTCCCTGCAAGACCAGTAGCAGTTTCTAATGCACATCTGGAGGCATTCTGTAATCTGTGGACTATCTGAGTGTTGATCAAACAAAAAAATTACAACGGGATTGAATACAACAGTCACCATGCGCACTTTCCTTCATGGGAAAAATGTCTCAAACATTCTACGCTTTGATCGTTCCCTTGAAGGCCAGTAGTAGTTTCCGATGCACATCTGGAGGCATTCAGTAATCTGTGGACTATCAGAGTGTTGATGAAACACAGAAATTGCATCGGGACTGAATACAATAGTCACCATGCGCACTTTCCTCCATGGGAGTAATGTCTCAAACAGTCTACTCTTTGATCGTTCTCTGGAAGACCAGTAGTAGTTTCCGAAGCAAGTCTGGAGGCATTCTGAAATCTGTGGACTGTCAGAGTGTTGATGAAACACAGTAATTGCATCGGGATTGAATACAACAATCACCATGCGATCTTTCCTACATGGTGGTAATGTCTCAAACAGTCTACGTTTTAATCGTTCCCTGGAAGACCAGTAGTAGTTTACGATGCACATCTGGAGGCATTCTGTAGTCTGTGGACTATCACACTGTAGATGAAACACAGAAATTGCATCGGGATTGAATACAACAGGCACCATGCGCACTTTCCTCCATGGGAGTAATGTCTCTAACAGTCTATGCTTTGATCGTTCCCTGGAAGACCAGTAGTAGTTTCCGATGCACATCTGGAGGCATTCTGTAATCAGTGGACTATCAGAATGTTGATGAAACACAGAAATTCCATCGGAATTGAATACAACAGTCACCATGCGCACTTTCCTCCAAGGGAGTAATGTCTCCAACAGTCTACGATTTAATCGTTCCCTGGAAGACCAGAAGTAGTTTCCGATGCACAACTGGAGGCATTCTAAAATCTGTGGACTATCAGAATGTTGATGAAACACAGAAATTGCATCGGGATTGAATACAACAGTCACCATGCGCACTTTCCTCCACGGGAATAATGTCTCAAACAGTCTACGCTTTGATCGTTCCCTGGAAGACCAGTAGTAGTTTCAGATGTACGTCTGGTGTCATTCTGTAATCTGTGGACTATCAGACTGTTGATGAAACACAGAAATTGCATCGGGATTGAATACAACAGTCACCATGCGCACTTTCCTCCATGGGAGCAATGTCTCAAAGAGTTTAGGCTCTGATCGTTCCCTGGAAGACCAGTAGTAGTTTCCGATGCACATCTGGTGGCATTCTGTAATCTGTGGACTATCAGAGTGTCGATGAAACACAGAAATTGCATCGGGTTTAAATACAACAGTCACCATTCGCACTTTCCTCCATGGGAGTAATGTCTCAAACAGTCCACGCTTTGATCGTTCCCTGGAAGACCAGTTGTAGTTTCCGATGCACATCTGGTGGCATTCTGTAATCTGTGAACTATCAGAGTATTGATGAAACACAAAAAATGGTATCGGGATTGAATACAACAGTCACCATGCGCACTTTCCTCAATGTGAGTAATGTCTCAAACAATTTACGTTTTGATCGTTCCCTGGAAGACCAGTAGTAGTTTCCGATGCACATCTGGTGGCATTCTGTAATCTGTGGACTATCATTGTGTTGATGAAACAGAGAAATTGCATCGGGATTGAATTCACCATGCGCACTTTCCTCCACCACAGGATTGTCTCAAACAGTCTACGCTTTGATTGTTCTCTGGAAGACCAGTAGTAGTTTCCAATGCACATCTGTCGGCATTCTGTAATCTTTAGACTATCAGAGTGTTGATGAAACACAGAAATATCATCGGGATTGAATACAATAGTCACCATGCGCACTTTCCTCCACCGGTGTAATGTCTCAAACAGTCTACGCTTTGATCGTTCCCTGGAAGACCAGCAGTAGTTTCCGATGCACATCTGGTGGCATTTTGTAATCTGTGGACTATCAGAGTGTTGATGAAACACAGAAATTGCATCGGGATTGAATACAATAGTCACCATGCGCACTTTCCTCCACCGGAGTAATGTCGCAAACAGTCTACGCTTTGATCGTTCCCTGGAAGACCAGTAGTAGTTTCCGATGCACATCTGGTGCATTCTGTAATCTGTGGACTATCGGAGTGTTGATGAAACACAGAAAATGCATCGGGATTGAATACAACAGTCGCCATGCGCACTTTCCTCCATGGGAGTAGTGTCTCAAACAGTCCACGCTTTTATCGTTCCCTTCAAGACCAGTAGTAGTTTCCGATGCACATCTGGTGGCATTCTGTAATCTGTGGACTATCATTGTGTTGATGAAACAGAGAAATTGCATCGGGATTGAATTCACCATGCGCACTTTCCTCCACCACAGGAATGTCTCAAACAGTCTACGCTTTGATCGTTCCCTGGAAGACCAGCAGTAGTTTCCGATGCACATCTGGTGGCATTTTGTAATCTGTGGACTATCAGAGTGTTGATGAAACACAGAAATTGCATCGGGATTGAATACAATAGTCACCATGCGCACTTTCTTCCACCGGAGTAATGTCGCAAACAGTCTACGCTTTGATCGTTCCCTGGAAGACCAGTAGTAGTTTCCGATGCACATCTGGTGCATTCTGTAATCTGTGGACTATCGGAGTGTTGATGAAACACAGAAAATGCATCGGGATTGAATACAACAGTCGCCATGCGCACTTTCCTCCATGGGAGTAGTGTCTCAAACAGTCTACGCTTTTATCGTTCCCTTCAAGACCAGTAGTAGTTTCCGATGCACATCTGGAGGCATTCTGTAGTCTGTGGACTATCAGAGTGTTGATGAACCACAGAAATTGCATTTTGATTAAATACAACAGTCACCATGCGCACTTTCCTCCATGGCGAGCAATGTCTCAAACAGACTACGCTTTCATCGTTCCCTGGAAGACCAGTAGTAGTTTCCGATGCACATCTGGAGGCATTCTGTAATCTGTTGACCTTCAAAGTGTTGATTAAACACAGAAATTGCATCGGGATTGAATACAGCAGTCACCATGCGCACTTTCCTCCATTTGAGTAATGTTTCAAACAGTCTACGTTTTGATCGTTCCCTGGAAAACCAGTGGTAGCTTACGATGCACATCTATAGGCATTATGTAATCTGTGGACTATCAGAGTGTTGATGAAACACAGAAATTGCATCGGGATTGAATACAACAGTCACCTTGTGCACTTTCCTCCATGGGAGTAATGTCTCAAACAGTGTACGCTTTGATCGTTCCCTGGAAGACCAGTAGTAGTTTCCGATGCACATCTGGAGGCATTCTGTATCTGTCTACAATCAGAGTGGTGATGAAACACAGAAATTGCGTCGGTATTGAATACAACAGTCACCATAAACACCTTCCTCAATGGGAGTAATGTCTCAAACAGTCTACGCTTTGATCGTCCCCTGGAAGACCAGTAGTAGTTTACGATGCACATCTGGAGACAATCTGTAATCTGTGGACTATCAGAGTGTTGATGAAACACAGAAATTGCATCGGGATTGAATACAACAGTCACCACGCGCACTTTCCCCCATGGGAGAAATGTCTCTAACAGTCTACGCTTTGATCGTTCCCTGGAAGACCAGTAGTAGTTTTCGATGCACATCGGGAGGCATTCTGTAATCTGTGGACTATCAGTGTGTTGATGAAACACAGAAATTGCATCAGGATTGAATAAAGCCGTCACCATGCACACTTTCCTCCATGGAAGTAATGTCTCTAACAGTCTACGCTTTGATAATTCCCTGCAAGACCAGTAGCAGTTTCTAATGCACATCTGGAGGCATTCGGTAATCTGTGGACTATCTGAGTGTTGATCAAACAAAAAAATTACAACGGGATTGAATACAACAGTCACCATGCGCACTTTCCTTCATGGGAAAAATGTCTCAAACATTCTACGCTTTGATCGTTCCCTTGAAGGCCAGTAGTAGTTTCCGATGCACATCTGGAGGCATTCAGTAATCTGTGGACTATCAGAGTGTTGATGAAACACAGAAATTGCATCGGGACTGAATACAATAGTCACCATGCGCACTTTCCTCCATGGGAGTAATGTCTCAAACAGTCTACTCTTTGATCGTTCTCTGGAAGACCAGTAGTAGTTTCCGAAGCAAGTCTGGAGGCATTCTGAAATCTGTGGACTGTCAGAGTGTTGATGAAACACAGTAATTGCATCGGGATTGAATACAACAATCACCATGCGATCTTTCCTACATGGTGGTAATGTCTCAAACAGTCTACGTTTTAATCGTTCCCTGGAAGACCAGTAGTAGTTTACGATGCACATCTGGAGGCATTCTGTAGTCTGTGGACTATCACACTGTAGATGAAACACAGAAATTGCATCGGGATTGAATACAACAGGCACCATGCGCACTTTCCTCCATGGGAGTAATGTCTCTAACAGTCTATGCTTTGATCGTTCCCTGGAAGACCAGTAGTAGTTCCCGATGCACATCTGGAGGCAGTCTGTAATCTGTGGACTATCAGAGTATTGATGAAACACAGCAATTGCATCGGGATTGAATACAGCCGTCACCATGCGCACTTTCCTCCATGGAAGTAATGTCTCTAACAGTCTATGCTTTGATCGTTCCCTGGAAGACCAGAAGTAGTTTCCGATGCACATCTGGAGGCATTCTGTAATCTGTGGACTATCAGAGTGTTGATGAAACTCAGAAAATGCATCGGGATTGAGTAAAACAGTCACCATGTGCACTTTCCTCCATGTGAGTAATTCTAATACAGGCTACATTTTGATCGTTCGATGGAAGACCAGTAGTAGTTTCCGATGCACATCTGGAGGCATTCTGTAATCCGTGGACTATCAGAGTGTTGATGAAACACAGAAATTGCATCGGGATTGAATACAACAGTCTTCATGCGCACTTTCCTCCATGGGAGTAATGTCTCAAACAGTCTACGTTTTGATCGTTCCCTGGAAGACCAGTAGTAGTTTACGATGCACATCTGGAGACAATCTGTAATCTGTGGACTATCAGAGTGTTGATGAAACACAGAAATTGCATCGGGATTGAATACAACAGTCACCACGCGCACTTTCCACCATGGGAGAAATGTCTAAGCTTTGATCGTTCCCTGGAAGACCAGTAGTAGTTTCCGATGCACATCTGGAGGCATTCTGTAATCTGTGGACTATCAGAGTGTTGATGAAACACAGAAATTGCATCGGGATTGAATAAAGCCGTCACCATGCGCACTTTCCTCCATGGAAGTAATGTCTCTAACAGTCTACGCTTCGATAATTCCCTGGAAGACCAGTAGCAGTTTCTAATGCACATCCGGAGGCATTCTGTAATC
The DNA here is from genome assembly GCF_023897955.1 of Schistocerca gregaria. Lineage (NCBI taxonomy): Eukaryota > Metazoa > Arthropoda > Insecta > Orthoptera > Acrididae > Schistocerca > Schistocerca gregaria. The sequence continues at coordinate 99,450,416 of NC_064922.1, forward strand.
TGTAGACTATCTCAGTGTTGATCAAACAAAAAAATCACATCGGGATTGAATACAACAGTCACCATGCGCACTTTCTTTCATGGGAAAAATGTCTCAAACATTCTACGCTTTGATCGTTCCCTTGAAGGCCAGTAGTAGTTTCCGATGCACATCTGGAGGTATTGTGTAATCTGTGGCCTATCAGAGTGTTGATGAAACACAGAAATTGCATCGGGATTGAATACAACAGTCACCATGCGCACTTTCCTCCATGGGAGTAATGTCTCAAACAGTCTACGTTTTGATCGTTCCCTGGAAGACCAGTAGTAGTTTACGATGCACATCAGGAGACAATCTGTAATCTGTGGACTATCAGAGTGTTGATGAAACACAGTAATAGCATCGGGATTGAATACAACAGTCACATCGCGCACTTTCCACCATGGGAGAAATGTCTCTAACAGTCTACGATTTGATCGTTCCCTGGAAGACCAATAGTAGTTTCCGATGCACATCTGGAGGTATTCTGTAATCTGTGGAGTATCAGAGTGTTGATGAAACACAGTAATAGCATCGGGATTGAATACAACAGTCACATCGCGCACTTTCCACCATGGGAGAAATGTCTCTAACAGTCTACGATTTGATCGTTCCCTGGAAGACCAATAGTAGTTTCCGATGCACATCTGGAGGTATTCTGTAATCTGTGGAGTATCAGAGTGTTGATGAAACACAGAAATTGCATCGGGATTGAATACAACAGTCACCATGCGCACTTTCTTTCATGGGAAAAATGTCTCAAACATTCTACGCTTTGATCGTTCCCTTGAAGGCCAGTAGTAGTTTCCGATGCACATCTGGAGGTATTGTGTAATCTGTGGCCTATCAGAGTGTTGATGAAACACAGAAATTGCATCGGGATTGAATACAACAGTCACCATGCGCACTTTCCTCCATGGGAGTAATGTCTCAAACAGTCTACGTTTTGATCGTTCCCTGGAAGACCAGTAGTAGTTTACGATGCACATCAGGAGACAATCTGTAATCTGTGGACTATCAGAGTGTTGATGAAACACAGAAATTGCATCGGGATTGAATACAACAGTCACCACGCGCACTTTCCCCCATGGGAGAAATGTCTCTAACAGTCTACGCTTTGATCGTTCCCTGGAAGACCAGTAGTAGTTTTCGATGCACATCGGGAGGCATTCTGTAATCTGTGGACTATCAGTGTGTTGATGAAACACAGAAATTGCATCGGGATTGAATAAAGCCGTCACCATGCACACTTTCCTCCATGGAAGTAATGTCTCTAACAGTCTACGCTTTGATAATTCCCTGCAAGACCAGTAGCAGTTTCTAATGCACATCTGGAGGCATTCTGTAATCTGTGGACTATCTGAGTGTTGATCAAACAAAAAAATTACAACGGGATTGAATACAACAGTCACCATGCGCACTTTCCTTCATGGGAAAAATGTCTCAAACATTCTACGCTTTGATCGTTCCCTTGAAGGCCAGTAGTAGTTTCCGATGCACATCTGGAGGCATTCAGTAATCTGTGGACTATCAGAGTGTTGATGAAACACAGAAATTGCATCGGGACTGAATACAATAGTCACCATGCGCACTTTCCTCCATGGGAGTAATGTCTCAAACAGTCTACTCTTTGATCGTTCTCTGGAAGACCAGTAGTAGTTTCCGAAGCAAGTCTGGAGGCATTCTGAAATCTGTGGACTGTCAGAGTGTTGATGAAACACAGTAATTGCATCGGGATTGAATACAACAATCACCATGCGATCTTTCCTACATGGTGGTAATGTCTCAAACAGTCTACGTTTTAATCGTTCCCTGGAAGACCAGTAGTAGTTTACGATGCACATCTGGAGGCATTCTGTAGTCTGTGGACTATCACACTGTAGATGAAACACAGAAATTGCATCGGGATTGAATACAACAGGCACCATGCGCACTTTCCTCCATGGGAGTAATGTCTCTAACAGTCTATGCTTTGATCGTTCCCTGGAAGACCAGTAGTAGTTCCCGATGCACATCTGGAGGCAGTCTGTAATCTGTGGACTATCAGAGTATTGATGAAACACAGCAATTGCATCGGGATTGAATACAGCCGTCACCATGCGCACTTTCCTCCATGGAAGTAATGTCTCTAACAGTCTATGCTTTGATCGTTCCCTGGAAGACCAGAAGTAGTTTCCGATGCACATCTGGAGGCATTCTGTAATCTGTGGACTATCAGAGTGTTGATGAAACTCAGAAAATGCATCGGGATTGAGTAAAACAGTCACCATGTGCACTTTCCTCCATGTGAGTAATTCTAATACAGGCTACATTTTGATCGTTCGATGGAAGACCAGTAGTAGTTTCCGATGCACATCTGGAGGCATTCTGTAATCCGTGGACTATCAGAGTGTTGATGAAACACAGAAATTGCATCGGGATTGAATACAACAGTCTTCATGCGCACTTTCCTCCATGGGAGTAATGTCTCAAACAGTCTACGTTTTGATCGTTCCCTGGAAGACCAGTAGTAGTTTACGATGCACATCTGGAGACAATCTGTAATCTGTGGACTATCAGAGTGTTGATGAAACACAGAAATTGCATCGGGATTGAATACAACAGTCACCACGCGCACTTTCCACCATGGGAGAAATGTCTAAGCTTTGATCGTTCCCTGGAAGACCAGTAGTAGTTTCCGATGCACATCTGGAGGCATTCTGTAATCTGTGGACTATCAGAGTGTTGATGAAACACAGAAATTGCATCGGGATTGAATAAAGCCGTCACCATGCGCACTTTCCTCCATGGAAGTAATGTCTCTAACAGTCTACGCTTCGATAATTCCCTGGAAGACCAGTAGCAGTTTCTAATGCACATCCGGAGGCATTCTGTAATCTGTAGACTATCTCAGTGTTGATCAAACAAAAAAATCACATCGGGATTGAATACAACAGTCACCATGCGCACTTTCTTTCATGGGAAAAATGTCTCAAACATTCTACGCTTTGATCGTTCCCTTGAAGGCCAGTAGTAGTTTCCGATGCACATCTGGAGGTATTGTGTAATCTGTGGCCTATCAGAGTGTTGATGAAACACAGAAATTGCATCGGGATTGAATACAACAGTCACCATGCGCACTTTCCTCCATGGGAGTAATGTCTCAAACAGTCTACGTTTTGATCGTTCCCTGGAAGACCAGTAGTAGTTTACGATGCACATCAGGAGACAATCTGTAATCTGTGGACTATCAGAGTGTTGATGAAACACAGTAATAGCATCGGGATTGAATACAACAGTCACATCGCGCACTTTCCACCATGGGAGAAATGTCTCTAACAGTCTACGATTTGATCGTTCCCTGGAAGACCAATAGTAGTTTCCGATGCACATCTGGAGGTATTCTGTAATCTGTGGAGTATCAGAGTGTTGATGAAACACAGAAATTGCATCGGGATTGAATACAACAGTCACCATGCGCACTTTCCTCCATGGGGGTAATTCTCAAACAGTCTACGCTTTTATCGTTCCGTGGAAGACTAGTAGTAGTTTACGATGCACATCTGGAGGCATTCTGTAGTCTGTGGACCATCAGACTGTTGATGAAACACAGATATTGCATCGGGATTGAATACAACAGCACAATGCGCACTTTCCTCCATGGGAGTAATGTCTCAAACAGTCTACGCTTTGATCGTTCCCTGGAAGACCAACGTTAGTTTCCGATGCACATCTGGAGACATTCTGTAATCTGTGGAGTTTCTGAGTGTTGATGAAACACAGAATGTGGAACAGGATTGAATACAACAGTCACCATGCGCACCTTCCTCCATGGGAGTAATGTCTCAAATAGTGTACGCTTTGATCGTTCGCTGGAAGACCAGAAGTATGTTCCGATGCACATCTGGAGGCATTTTGTAATCTGTGGACTATCAGAGTGTTGATGAAACACAGAAATAGCATCGGGATTGAATACAACAGTCACCATGCGCACTTTCCTCCATGGGGGTAATTCTCAAACAGTCTACGCTTTTTCGTTCCGTGGAAGACCAGAAGTAGTTTCCGATGCACATCTGGAGGCATTCTGTAATCTGTGGACTATCAGAGTGTTGATGAAACTCAGAAAATGCATCGGGATTGAGTAAAACAGTCACCATGTGCACTTTCCTCCATGTGAGTAATTCTAATACAGGCTACGCATTGATCGTTCCCTGGAAGACCAGTAGTAGCTTCCGATGCACATCTGGAGGCATTCTGTAATCCGTGGACTATCAGAGTGTCGCAGAAACACAGAAATTGCATCGGGATTGAATACAACAGTCACCACGCGCACTTTCCACCATGGGAGAAATGTCTCTAACAGTCTACACTTTGATCGTTCCCTGGAAGACCAGTAGTAGTTTCCGATGCACATCTGGAGGCATTCTGTAATCTGTGGACTATCAGAGAGTTGATGAAACACAGAAATTGCATCGGGATTGAATAAAGCCGTCACCATGCGCACTTTCCTCCATGGAAGTAATGTCTCTAACAGTCTACGCTTCGATAATTCCCTGGAAGACCAGTAGCAGTTTCTAATGCACATCTGGAGGCATTCTGTAATCTGTGGCCTATCAGAGTGTTGATGAAACACAGAAATTGCATCGGGATTGAATACAACAGTCACCATGCGCACTTTCCTCCATGGGGGTAATTCTCAAACAGTCTACGCTTTTATCGTTCCGTGGAAGACCAGAAGTACTTTCCGATGCACATCTGGAGGCATTCTGTAATCTGTGGACTATCAGAGTGTTGATGAAACTCAGAAAATGCATAGGGATTGAGTAAAACAGTCACCATGTGCACTTTCCTCCATGTGAGTAATTCTAATACAGACTACGCATTGATCGTTCCCTGGAAGACCAGTAGTAGTTTCCGATGCACATCTGGAGGCATTCTGTAATCCGTGGACTATCAGAGTGTCGAAGAAACACAGAAATTGCATCGGGATTGAATACAACAGTCTTCATGCGCACTTTCCTTTATGGGAGTAATGTCTCAAACAGTCTACGTTTTGATCGTTCCCTGGAAGACCAGTAGTAGTTTACGATGCACATCTGGTGACAATCTGTAATCTGTGGACTATCAGAGTGTTGATGAAACACAGAAATAGCGTCGGGATTGAATACAACAATCACCATGCGCACTTTCCTCCATGGAAGTAATGTCACAAAGAGTCTACGCTTTGATCGTTCCCTTGAAGACTAGTAGTAGTTTCCGATGCACATCTGGAGGCATTCTGTAACCTGTGGACTATGAGAGTGTTGATGAAACACAGAAATGGCATCAGGATTCAATACAACAGTCACCATGCGCACTTTCCTCCATGGGAGTATTGTCTCAGACAGTCTACACTTTGGTCGTTCCCAGGAAGACCAGTAGTAGTTTCCGATGCACATCTGGAGGCATTCTGTAATCTTTGGACTATCAGAGTGGTGATGAAACACAGAAAATGCATCGGGATTGAGTAAAACAGTCACCATGTGCACTTTCCTACATGTGAGTAATTCTCATACAGGCTAAGCTTTGATCGTTCCCTGGAAGACCCGTAGTAGTTTCCGATGCACATCTGGAGGCATTCTGTAATCTGTGGACTATCAGACTGTTGATGAGACACATAAATTGCATCGGGATTGAATACAACAGGCACCATGCGCACTTTCCTCCATGGGAGTAATGTCTAAAACAGTCTACGCTTTGATCGTTCCCTGGAAGACCAACGTTAGTTTCCGATGCACATCTGTTGACATTCTGTAATCTGTGGAGTATCTGAGTGTTGATGAAACACAGAATATGGAACAGGATTGAATACAACAGTCACCATGCGCACCTTCCTCCATGGGAGTAATGTCTCAAATAGTGTACGCTTTGATCGTTCGCTGGAAGACCAGAAGTATGTTCCGATGCACATCTGGAGGCATTTTGTAATCTGTGGACTATCAGAGTGTTGATGAAACACAGAAATAGCATCGGGATTGAATACAACAGTCACCATGCGCACTTTCCTCCATGGGGGTAATTCTCAAACAGTCTACGCTTTTTCGTTCCGTGGAAGACCAGAAGTAGTTTCCGATGCACATCTGGAGGCATTCTGTAATCTGTGGACTATCAGAGTGTTGATGAAACTCAGAAAATGCATCGGGATTGAGTAAAACAGTCACCATGTGCACTTTCCTCCATGTGAGTAATTCTAATACAGGCTACGCATTGATCGTTCCCTGGAAGACCAGTAGTAGCTTCCGATGCACATCTGGAGGCATTCTGTAATCCGTGGACTATCAGAGTGTCGCAGAAACACAGAAATTGCATCGGGATTGAATACAACAGTCACCACGCGCACTTTCCACCATGGGAGAAATGTCTCTAACAGTCTACACTTTGATCGTTCCCTGGAAGACCAGTAGTAGTTTCCGATGCACATCTGGAGGCATTCTGTAATCTGTGGACTATCAGAGAGTTGATGAAACACAGAAATTGCATCGGGATTGAATAAAGCCGTCACCATGCGCACTTTCCTCCATGGAAGTAATGTCTCTAACAGTCTACGCTTCGATAATTCCCTGGAAGACCAGTAGCAGTTTCTAATGCACATCTGGAGGCATTCTGTAATCTGTGGCCTATCAGAGTGTTGATGAAACACAGAAATTGCATCGGGATTGAATACAACAGTCACCATGCGCACTTTCCTCCATGGGGGTAATTCTCAAACAGTCTACGCTTTTATCGTTCCGTGGAAGACCAGAAGTACTTTCCGATGCACATCTGGAGGCATTCTGTAATCTGTGGACTATCAGAGTGTTGATGAAACTCAGAAAATGCATAGGGATTGAGTAAAACAGTCACCATGTGCACTTTCCTCCATGTGAGTAATTCTAATACAGACTACGCATTGATCGTTCCCTGGAAGACCAGTAGTAGTTTCCGATGCACATCTGGAGGCATTCTGTAATCCGTGGACTATCAGAGTGTCGAAGAAACACAGAAATTGCATCGGGATTGAATACAACAGTCTTCATGCGCACTTTCCTTTATGGGAGTAATGTCTCAAACAGTCTACGTTTTGATCGTTCCCTGGAAGACCAGTAGTAGTTTACGATGCACATCTGGTGACAATCTGTAATCTGTGGACTATCAGAGTGTTGATGAAACACAGAAATAGCGTCGGGATTGAATACAACAATCACCATGCGCACTTTCCTCCATGGAAGTAATGTCACAAAGAGTCTACGCTTTGATCGTTCCCTTTAAGACTAGTAGTAGTTTCCGATGCACATCTGGAGGCATTCTGTAACCTGTGGACTATGAGAGTGTTGATGAAACACAGAAATGGCATCAGGATTCAATACAACAGTCACCATGCGCACTTTCCTCCATGGGAGTATTGTCTCAGACAGTCTACACTTTGGTCGTTCCCAGGAAGACCAGTAGTAGTTTCCGATGCACATCTGGAGGCATTCTGTAATCTTTGGACTATCAGAGTGGTGATGAAACACAGAAAATGCATCGGGATTGAGTAAAACAGTCACCATGTGCACTTTCCTACATGTGAGTAATTCTCATACAGGCTAAGCTTTGATCGTTCCCTGGAAGACCCGTAGTAGTTTCCGATGCACATCTGGAGGCATTCTGTAATCTGTGGACTATCAGACTGTTGATGAGACACATAAATTGCATCGGGATTGAATACAATAGTCACCATGCGCACTTTCCTCCATGGGAGTAATGTTTGAAAAAGTCTACGCTTTGATCGTACCTATGAAGACCAGTAGTAGTTTCCGATGCACATCTTGAGACAATCTGTAATCTGTGGACTATCTGAGTGTTGATGAAACACAGAAATTATATCGGGATTGAATACAACAGTCACCATGCGCACTTTCCTTCATGGGAAAATTGTCTCAAACATTCTACGCTTTGGTCTTTCCCTTGAAGGCCAGTAGTAGTTTTCGATGCACATCTGGAGGTATTCTGTAATCTGTGGCCTATCAGAGTTTTGATGAAACACAGAAATTGCATCGGGACTGATTACAACAGTCACCATGCGCACTTTCCTCCATAAAAGTAATGTCTCAAATGGTCTACGCTTTGATCGTTCCCTGGAAGACCAGTAGTAGTTTCCGAAGCACGTCTGGAGGCATTCTGTAGTCTGTGGACCATCAGACTGTTGATGAAACACAGATATTGCATCGGGATTGAATAGAACAGGCACCATGCGCACTTTCCTCCATGGGAGTAATGTCTCAAACAGTCTACGCTTTGATCGTTCCCTGGAAGACCAACGTTAGTTTCCGATGCACATCTGGAGACATTCTGTAATCTGTGGAGTATCTGAGTGTTGATGAAACACAGAATATGGAACAGGATTGAATACAACAGTCACCATGCGCACTTTCCTCCATGGGAGTAATGTCTCAAATAGTTTACGCTTTGATCGTTCGCTGGAAGACCAGAAGTATGTTCCGATGCACATCTGGAGGCATTTTGTAATCTGTGGACTATCAGAGTGTTGATGAAACACAGAAATAGCATCGGGATTGAATACAACAGTCACCATGCGCACTTTCCTCCATGGGGGTAATTCTCAAACAGTCTACGCTTTTATCGTTCCGTGGAAGACCAGAAGTAGTTTCCGATGCACATCTGGAGGCATTGTGTAATCTGTGGACTATCAGAGTGTTGATGAAACTCAGAAAATGCATCGGAATTGAGTAAAACAGTCACCATGTGCACTTTCCTCCATGTGAGTAATTCTAATACAGGCTACGCATTGATCGTTCCCTGGAAGACCAGTAGTAGTTTCCGATGCACATCTGGAGGCATTCTGTAATCCGTGGACTATCAGAGTGTCGAAGAAACACAGAAATTGCATCAGGATTGAATACAACAGTCTTCATGCGCACTTTCCTTTATGGGAGTAATGTCTCAATCACTCTACGTTTTGATCGTTCCCTGGAAGACCAGTAGTAGTTTACGATGCACATCTGGAGACAATCTGTAATCTGTGGACTATCAGAGTGTTGATGAAACACAGTAGTTGCATCGGGATTGAATACAACAGTCACCACGCGCACTTTCCACCATGGGAGAAATGTCTCTAACAGTCTACGCTTTGATCGTTCCCTTGAAGGCCAGTAGTAGTTTCCGATGCACCTCTGGAGGCATTCAGTAATCTGTGGACCTTCAAAGTGTGGATTGAAACACAGAAATTGCATCTGGATTAAATACAACAGTCATCGTACGCACTTTCCTTCATGGGAAAAATGTCTCAAACATTCTACGCTTTGATCGTTCCCTTGAAGGCCAGTAGTAGTTTCCGATGCACCTCTGGAGGCATTCAGTAATCTGTGGACTTTCGGAGTGTTGATGAAACACAGAAATTGCATCGGGACTGAATACAACAGTCACCATGCGCACTTTCCTCCATGGGAGTAATGTCTCAAACAGTCTACTCTTTGAACGTTCTCTGGAAGACCAGTAGTAGTTTCCGAAGCAAGTCTGGAGGCATTCTGTAATCTGTGGACTATTAAAGTGTTCATGAAACTCAGAAATTGCATCGGGATTGAATGCAACAGTCACCATGCGCACTTTCCTCCATGGGGGTAATTCTCAAACAGTCTACGCTTTTATCGTTCCGTGGAAGACCAGTAGTAGTTTCCGATGCACGTCTGGAGGCCTTCTGTAATCTGTGGACCTTCAAAGTGTGTATCAAAACACAGAAATTGCATCGGGATTGAATACAACACTCACTATGTGCACTTTCCTCCATGGGAGTAATGTCTCAAACAGTCTACGCTTTGATCGTTCCCTGGAAGACCAGTAGTAGTTTCCGATGCACATCTGGAGGCATTCTGTAATCTGTGGACCTTCAAAGTGTGGATTGAAACACAGAAATTGCATCTGGATTAAATACAACAGTCATCGTTGCACTTTCCTCCGTGGGAGTAATGTCTCTAACAGTCTACGCTTTGATCATTCCCCGGAAGACCAGTAGTAGTTTCCGAGGCACATCTGGAGGCATTCTGTAATCTCTGGACTATCTGAGTGTTGATGAAACACAGAAATAGCGTCGGGATTGAATACAACAATCACCATGCGCACTTTCCACCATGGAAGTAATGTCTCAAACAGTCTACGCTTTGATCGTTCCCTTGAAGACTAGTAGTAGTTTCCGATGCACATCTGGAGGCATTCTGTTACCTGTGGACTATGAGAGTGTTGATGAAACACAGAAATGGCATCAGGATTCAATACAACAGTCACCATGCGCACTTTCCTCCATGGGAGTATTGTCTCAGACAGTCTACACTTTGGTCGTTCCCAGGAAGACCAGTAGTAGTTTCCGATGCACATCTGGCGGCATTCTGCTATCTGTGAAGTATCAGAGTGTTGATGAAACACAGAAATTGCATCGGGAGTGAATACAACAGTCACCATGCGCACTTTTCTCCATGGGAATAATGTCTGAAACACTCTACGCATTGATTGTTCCCTGGAAGACCAGTAGTAGCTTCCGATGCACATCTGGAGGCATTCTGTAATCTTTGGACTATCAGAATGTTGATGAAACACAGAAATTGAATCGGGATTGAATACAACAGTCACCACGCGCACTTTCCTCCATGGGAGTAATGTCTCAAACAGTCTAAGCTTTGATCGTTCCCTGGAAGACCACTAGTACTTTCCGATGCACATCTGGAGGCATTCTGTAATCTGTGGAGTATCTGAGTGTTGATGAAACACAGAAATTGCATCAGGATTGAATACAACAGTCACCATGCACACCTTCCTCAATGGGAGTAATGTCTCAAACAGTCTACGCTTTGATCGTTCCCTGGAAGACCAGTAGTAGTTTCCCATGCACATCTGGAGGCATTCTGTAATCTGTGGACCTTCCAACTATGGATTGAAACACAGAAATTGCCTCGGGATTGAATACAACAGTCACCATGCGCACTTTACTCCATGGGAGTAATGTCTCAAACAGTCTACGCTTTGATCGTTCCCAGGAAGACCAGTAGTAGTTACCGATCCACATCTGGAGGCATTCTGTAACCTGTATACTAACAGAGTGTTGATGAAACACAGAAATTGCATCGGGATTGAATACAACAGTCACCATGCGCACTTTCCTCCATGGGAGTAATGTCTGAAACAGTCTACGCTTTGATCGTTCCCTGGAAGACCAGTAGTAGTTTCCGATGCACGTCTGGAGGCATTCTGTAATCTGTGGACCTTCCAACTATGGATTGAAACACAGAAATTGCCTCGGGATTGAATACAACAGTCACCATGAGCACTTTCCTCCATGGGAGTAATGTCTCAAACAGTCTACGCTTTGATCGTTCCCAGGAAGACCAGTAGTAGTTACCGATCCACATCTGGAATCAATCTGTAACCTGTATACTATCAGAGTGTTGATGAAACACAGAAATTGCATCGGGATTGAATACAACAGTCACCAAGCGCACTTTCCGCCATGGGTGAAATGTCTCAATCAGTCTAAGATCTGATCGTTCCCTGGAAGACCAATAGTAGTTTCCGATGATTATCTGGAGGCATTCTGTAATCTGTGGAGTATCTGAGTGTTGATGAAACACAGAAATTGCATCGGGATTGAATACAACACTCACCATGCCCACCTTCCTCAATAGGAGTAATGTCTCAAAGAGTTTACGCTTTGATCTTTCCCTGGAAGACCAGTAGTAGTTTCCGATGCACATCTGGAGGCATTTTGTAATCTGTGGACTATCAGAGTGTTGATGAAACACAGAAATTGCATCGGGATTGAATACAACAGTCACCATGCGCACTTTCCTCCATGGGAGTAGTGTCTCAAACAGTCTACGCTTTCATCGTTCCCTGGAAGACCAGAAGTATGTTCCGATGCACATCTGGGGGCATTCTGTAATCTGTGGACTAACTGAGTGTTGATGAAACACAGAAATTGCATCGGGATTGAATACAACAGGCACCATGCGCACTTTCCTCCATGGGAGTAATGTCTAAAACAGTCTACGCTTTGATCGTTCCCTGGAAGACCAACGTTAGTTTCCGATGCACATCTGTTGACATTCTGTAATCTGTGGAGTATCTGAGTGTTGATGAAACACAGAATATGGAACAGGATTGAATACAACAGTCACCATGCGCACCTTCCTCCATGGGAGTAATGTCTCAAATAGTTTACGCTTTGATCGTTCGCTGGAAGACCAGAAGTATGTTCCGATGCACATCTGGAGGCATTTTGTAATCTGTGGACTATCAGAGTGTTGATGAAACACAAAAATTGCATCGGGATTGAATACAACAGTCACCATGCGCACTTTCCTCCATGGGGGTAATTCTCAAACAGTCTACGCTTTTATCGTTCCGTGGAAGACCAGTAGTAGTTTCCGATGCACGTCTGGAGGCATTCTGTAATCTGTGGACCTTCAAAGTGTGTATCAAAACACAGAAATTGCATCGGGATTGAATACAACACTCACTATGTGCACTTTCCTCCATGGGAGTAATGTCTCAAACAGTCTACGCTTTGATCGTTCCCTGGAAGACCATTAGTAGTTTCCGATGCACATCTGGAGGCATTCTGTAATCTGTGGACCTTCAAAGTGTGGATTGAAACACAGGAATTGCATCCGGATTAAATACAACAGTCATCGTACGCACTTTCCTCCATGGGAGTAATGTCTCTAACAGTCTACGCTTTGATCATTCCCTGGAAGACCAGTAGTAGTTTCCGATGCACATCTGGAGGCATTCTGTAATCTGTGGACTATCTGAGTGTTGATGAAACACAGAAATAGCGTCGGGATTGAATACAACAATCACCATGCGCACTTTCCTCCATGGAAGTAATGTCTCAAACAGTCTACGCTTTGATCGTTCCCTTGAAGACTAGTAGTAGTTTCCGATGCACATCTGGAGGCATTCTGTAACCTGTGGACTATGAGAGTGTTGATGAAACACAGAATTTATATCGGGATTGAATACAACAGTCACCATGCGCACTTTCCTTCATGGGAAAAATGTCTCAAACATTCTACGCTTTGGTCTTTCCCTTGAAGGCCAGTAGTAGTTTTCGATGCACATCTGGAGGTATTCTGTAATCTGTGGCCTATCAGAGTGTTAATAAAACTCAGAAATTGCATCGGTATTGAATACAACATGCACCATGTGGACGTTTCTCCATTGGAGTAATGTCACAAACAGTCTACGCTTTGATCGTTCCCTGGAAGACCAGTAGTAGTGTCCGATGCACATCTGGTGTGATTCTCTAATCTGCGGACTCTCAGAGTGTTGATGAAACACAGAATTTGCATCGGGATTGAATACAACAGTCATCATGCGCATTTTCTCCATAGGAGTAATGTCTCAAACAGTCTACGCTTTGATCGTTCCCTTGAAGACCACTAGTAGTTTCCGATGCACATCTGGAGGCATTCTGTAATCTGTAAACTATCAGAGTGTTTTTCAAACACAGAAATGGCATCGGGACTGAATACAACAGCCACCATGCGCACTTTCCTCCATAGGAGTAATGTCTCAAACATTCTACGCTTTGACCTTTCCCTGGAAGACCAGTAGTAGTTTCCGATGCACATCTGGAGGATTTCTGTAATCTGTGGACCTTCAAAGTGTTAATGAAACACAGAAATTGCCTCGGGATTGAATACAACAGTCACCATGCGTACTTTCCTCCATGGGAGTAATGTCTCAAACAGTCTACGCTTTGATCGTTCCCTGGAAGACCAGTAGTAGTTTCCGATGCACATCTGGAGGCATTCTGTAATCTGTGGACTATCAGAGTGTTATGGAACACAGAAATTGCATCGGGATTGAATACAACCGTCACCATGTGCACGTTCCTCCTTGGGAGTAATGTCTCAAACAGTCTACGCCTTGATCGTTCCCTGGAAGACCAGTTGTAGCTTCCGATGCACATCTGGATTCATTATGTAATCTGTGGACCTTCAAAGTGTGGATGAAACACAGATATTGCCTCGGGATCGAATACGACAGTCACCATGTGCACTATCCTCCATGGGAGTAATGTCCCAAACGGTCTACGCTTTGATCGTTCCCTGGAAGACCAGTAGTAGTTTCCGATGTACATCTGGTGTCATTCTGTAATCTGTGGACTATCAGAGTGTTGATGAAACACAGAAATTGCATCGGGATTGAATACAACAGTCATCATGCGCATTTTCCTCTATAGGTGTAATGTCTCAAACAGTCTACGATTTGATCGTTCCCTGGAAGACCAGTAGTAGTTTCCGATGCACATCTGGATTCATTCTGTAATCTGTGGACTATTAGAGTGTTGTTGAAACACAGAAATTGCATCGGGATTGAATACAACAGTCACCATGCGCACTTTCCTCCTTGGGAGTAATGTCTCAAACAGTCTACATTTTGATCGTTCCCTGGAAGACCAGTAGTAGTTTCCGATGCACATTTGGGGGCATTCTGTAATCTGTGGACTATCAGAGTGTTAATGAAACTCAGAAATTGCATCGGTATTGAATACAACATGCACCATGTGGACTTTTCTCCATGGGAGTAATGTCTCAAACAGTCTACGCTTTGATCGTTCCCTGCAAGACCAGTAGTAGTTTCCGATGCACATCTGGAGGCATTGTGTAATCTGTGGACCTTCAAAGTGTTGATGAAACACACAAATTGCCTCGGGATTGAATACAACAGTCACCATGCGTACTTTCCACCATGGGAGTAATGTCTCAAACTGTCTACGATTTGATCGTTTCCTGGAAGATCAGTAGAAGCTTCCGATGCACATCTGGAGGCAATCTGTTATCTGTGGACCTTCAAAGTGTTGATGAAACACAGAAATTGCATCGGGATTGAATACAAGAGTCACGATGCGCAATTTTCCACCATCGGAGTAATGTCTCAAACATTCTACGCTTTGACCTTTCCCTGGAAGGCCAGTAGTAGTTTCCGATGCACATCTGGAGGATCTCTGTAATCTGTGGACCTTCAAAGTGTTAATGAAACACAGAAATTGCCTCGGGATTGAATACAACAGTCACCATGCGTACTTTCCTCCATGGGAGTAATGTCTCAAACAGTCTACCCTTTGATCATTCCCTGGTAGACCAGTAGTAGTTTCCGATGCACATCTGGAGGCATTATGTAATCTGTGGACTATCAGAGTGTTATGAAGCACAGAAATTGCATCGGGATTGAATACAACCGTCACCATGTGCACGTTCCTCCATGGGAGTAATGTCTCAAACAGTCTACGATTTGATCGTTACCTGGAAGATCAGTAGAAGCTTCCGATGCACATCTGGAGGCATTGTGTAATCTGTGGACCTTCAAAGTGTTGATGAAACATAGAAATTGCCTCGGGAGTGAATACAACAGTCACCTTGCGCACTTTCCTCAATGAGAGTAATGTCTCAAACAGTTTACGCATTGATCGTTCCCTGGAAGACCAGTAGTAGTTTCCGATGTACATCTGGTGTCATTCTGTAATCTGTGGACTATCAGAGTGTTAATGAAACTCAGAAATTGCATCGGTATTGAATACAACATGCACCATGTGGACTTTTCGCCATAAGAGTAATGTCTTAAACAGTCTACGGTTTGATCGTCCCCTGCAAGACCAGTAGTTGTTTCCGATGCACATCTTGAGGCATTCTGTAATCTGTGGACCTTCCAAGTGTTGATGAAACACAGAAATTGCCTCGTGATTGAATACAACAGTCACCATGCGCACTTTCCTCCATGGGAGTAATGTCTCAAACAGTCTACGCTCTGATCGTTTCCTGGAACACCAGTAGAAGCTTCCGATGCACATCTGGCGGCATTCTGTAATCTGTGGACTATCACAGTTTGGTTGAAACACAGAAGTTGCATCGGAATTGAATACAACAGTCACCATGCGCACTTACCTCCATGGGAGTAATGTCTCAAACAGTCTACGCTTTGATCGTAACCTGGAAGACCAGTAGTAGTTTCCGTTGCACATCTGGAATCATTCCGTAATCTGTGGACCTTCAAAGTGTTGATGAAACACAGAAATTGCCTCGTCATTGAATACAACATTCACCTTGCGCACTTTCCTCCAAGGGAGTAATGTCTCAAACGGTCTACGCTTTGATCGTTCCCTTGAAGACTAGTAGTAGTTTCCGATGCACATCTGGAGGCATTCTGTAACCTGTGGACTATGAGAGTGTTGATGAAACACAGAATTTATATCGGGATTGAATACAACAGTCACCATGCGCACTTTCCTTCATGGGAAAAATGTCTCAAACATTCTACGCTTTGGTCTTTCCCTTGAAGGCCAGTAGTAGTTTTCGATGCACATCTGGAGGTATTCTGTAATCTGTGGCCTATCAGAGTGTTAATAAAACTCAGAGATTGCATCGGTATTGAATACAACATGCACCATGTGGACGTTTCTCCATTGGAGTAATGTCACAAACAGTCTACGCTTTGATCGTTCCCTGGAAGACCAGTAGTAGTGTCCGATGCACATCTGGTGTGATTCTCTAATCTGCGGACTCTCAGAGTGTTGATGAAACACAGAATTTGCATCGGGATTGAATACAACAGTCATCATGCGCATTTTCTCCATAGGAGTAATGTCTCAAACAGTCTACGCTTTGATCGTTCCCTTGAAGACCACTAGTAGTTTCCGATGCACATCTGGAGGCATTCTGTAATCTGTAAACTATCAGAGTGTTTTTCAAACACAGAAATGGCATCGGGACTGAATACAACAGCCACCATGCGCACTTTCCTCCATAGGAGTAATGTCTCAAACATTCTACGCTTTGACCTTTCCCTGGAAGACCAGTAGTAGTTTCCGATGCACATCTGGAGGATTTCTGTAATCTGTGGACCTTCAAAGTGTTAATGAAACACAGAAATTGCCTCGGGATTGAATACAACAGTCACCATGCGTACTTTCCTCCATGGGAGTAATGTCTCAAACAGTCTACGCTTTGATCGTTCCCTGGAAGACCAGTAGTAGTTTCCGATGCACATCTGGAGGCATTCTGTAATCTGTGGACTATCAGAGTGTTATGGAACACAGAAATTGCATCGGGATTGAATACAACCGTCACCATGTGCACGTTCCTCCTTGGGAGTAATGTCTCAAACAGTCTACGCCTTGATCGTTCCCTGGAAGACCAGTTGTAGCTTCCGATGCACATCTGGATTCATTATGTAATCTGTGGACCTTCAAAGTGTGGATGAAACACAGATATTGCCTCGGGATCGAATACGACAGTCACCATGTGCACTATCCTCCATGGGAGTAATGTCTCAAACGGTCTACGCTTTGATCGTTCCCTGGAAGACCAGTAGTAGTTTCCGATGTACATCTGGTGTCATTCTGTAATCTGTGGACTATCAGAGTGTTGATGAAACACAGAAATTGCATCGGGATTGAATACAACAGTCATCATGCGCATTTTCCTCTATAGGTGTAATGTCTCAAACAGTCTACGATTTGATCGTTCCCTGGAAGACCAGTAGTAGTTTCCGATGCACATCTGGATTCATTCTGTAATCTGTGGACTATCAGAGTGTTGTTGAAACACAGAAATTGCATCGGGATTGAATACAACAGTCACCATGCGCACTTTCCTCCTTGGGAGTAATGTCTCAAACAGTCTACATTTTGATCGTTCCCTGGAAGACCAGTAGTAGTTTCCGATGCACATTTGGGGGCATTCTGTAATCTGTGGACTATCAGAGTGTTAATGAAACTCAGAAATTGCATCGGTATTGAATACAACATGCACCATGTGGACTTTTCTCCATGGGAGTAATGTCTCAAACAGTCTACGCTTTGATCGTTCCCTGC
Organism: Schistocerca gregaria; assembly: GCF_023897955.1. NCBI lineage: Eukaryota > Metazoa > Arthropoda > Insecta > Orthoptera > Acrididae > Schistocerca > Schistocerca gregaria. Next base: position 99,468,297 of record NC_064922.1, read on the forward strand.
AAGACCAGTAGTAGTTTCCGATGCACATCTGGAGGCATTGTGTAATCTGTGGACCTTCAAAGTGTTGATGAAACACACAAATTGCCTCGGGATTGAATACAACAGTCACCATGCGTACTTTCCTCCATGGGAGTAATGTCTCAAACTGTCTACGATTTGATCGTTTCCTGGAAGATCAGTAGAAGCTTCCGATGCACATCTGGAGGCAATCTGTTATCTGTGGACCTTCAAAGTGTTGATGAAACACAGAAATTGCATCGGGATTGAATACAAGAGTCACGATGCGCAATTTTCCACCATCGGAGTAATGTCTCAAACATTCTACGCTTTGACCTTTCCCTGGAAGGCCAGTAGTAGTTTCCGATGCACATCTGGAGGATCTCTGTAATCTGTGGACCTTCAAAGTGTTAATGAAACACAGAAATTGCCTCGGGATTGAATACAACAGTCACCATGCGTACTTTCCTCCATGGGAGTAATGTCTCAAACAGTCTACCCTTTGATCATTCCCTGGTAGACCAGTAGTAGTTTCCGATGCACATCTGGAGGCATTATGTAATCTGTGGACTATCAGAGTGTTATGAAGCACAGAAATTGCATCGGGATTGAATACAACCGTCACCATGTGCACGTTCCTCCATGGGAGTAATGTCTCAAACAGTCTACGATTTGATCGTTACCTGGAAGATCAGTAGAAGCTTCCGATGCACATCTGGAGGCATTGTGTAATCTGTGGACCTTCAAAGTGTTGATGAAACATAGAAATTGCCTCGGGAGTGAATACAACAGTCACCTTGCGCACTTTCCTCAATGAGAGTAATGTCTCAAACAGTTTACGCATTGATCGTTCCCTGGAAGACCAGTAGTAGTTTCCGATGTACATCTGGTGTCATTCTGTAATCTGTGGACTATCAGAGTGTTAATGAAACTCAGAAATTGCATCGGTATTGAATACAACATGCACCATGTGGACTTTTCGCCATAAGAGTAATGTCTTAAACAGTCTACGGTTTGATCGTCCCCTGCAAGACCAGTAGTTGTTTCCGATGCACATCTTGAGGCATTCTGTAATCTGTGGACCTTCCAAGTGTTGATGAAACACAGAAATTGCCTCGTGATTGAATACAACAGTCACCATGCGCACTTTCCTCCATGGGAGTAATGTCTCAAACAGTCTACGCTCTGATCGTTTCCTGGAACACCAGTAGAAGCTTCCGATGCACATCTGGCGGCATTCTGTAATCTGTGGACTATCACAGTTTGGTTGAAACACAGAAGTTGCATCGGAATTGAATACAACAGTCACCATGCGCACTTACCTCCATGGGAGTAATGTCTCAAACAGTCTACGCTTTGATCGTAACCTGGAAGACCAGTAGTAGTTTCCGTTGCACATCTGGAATCATTCCGTAATCTGTGGACCTTCAAAGTGTTGATGAAACACAGAAATTGCCTCGTCATTGAATACAACATTCACCTTGCGCACTTTCCTCCAAGGGAGTAATGTCTCAAACGGTCTACGCTTTAATCGGTCCCTGGAAGACCAGTAGTAGTTTCCGATGCACATCTGGTGTCATTCTGGAATCTGTTGACTATCAGAGTGTTGATGAAACACAGAAAATGCATCGGGATTGTCTACAACAGTCATCATGCGCATTTTCCTCCATAGGTGTAATGTCTCAAACAGTCTACGATATGATCGTTCCCTGGAAGACCAGTAGTAGTTTCCGATGCACATCTGGAGGCATTCTGTAATCTGTGGAGTATCAGGGTGTTGTTGAAACACAAAAATTGAATCTTGATTGAATATAACAGTGACCACGCGCTCATTCCTCCATGGGAGTAATGTCTCAAACAGTCTACACTTGTATCGTTCCCTGGAAGACCAGTAGTAGTTTCCGATGCACATCTGGGGCCATTCTGTAATCTGTGGACTATCAGAGTGTTAATTAAACTCAGAAATTGCATCGATATAGAATACAACATGCACCATGTGGACTTTTCTCCATGGGAATAAAGTCTCAAAGAGTCTACGCTTTGATCGTTCATTGCAAGACCAGTAGTAGTTTCCGATGCACATCTGGAGGCATTCTGTAATCTGTGGACCTTCAAAGTGTTGATGAAACACAGAAATTGCCTCGGCATTGAATACAACATTCACCTTACGCACTTTCCTCCAAGGGAGAAATGTCTCAAAGAGTTTACGCTTTGATCGTTAACTGGATACCAGTAGTAGATTCCGATGCACATCTGGGGGCGTTCTGTAATCCGGGGACTATCAGATTGTTAATGAAACTCAGAAATTGCATCGGTATTGAGTACAACATGCACCATGTGGACTTTTCTCTATAAGAGTAACGTCTCAAACAGTCTACGCTTTGATCGTTCCCGGCAAGACCAGTAGTAGTTTCCGATGCACACCTGGAGGCATTCCATAACCTGTGGACCTTCAAAGCGTTGATGGAACACAGAAATTCCCTCGGGATTGAATACAACAGTTACCATGCGCACATTCCTTCATGGGAGTAATGTGTCAAAAAGTCCACGCTTTGATCGTTTCCTGGAAGACCAGTAGTAGTTTCCGATGCACATCTGGAGGCATTCTGTAATCTGTGGACCTTCAAAGCGTTGATGAAACACAGAAATTGCATCGGGATTGAATACGGCAGTCACCATGCGCACTTTCCTCCATGGGAGTAATGTCTCAAACAGTCTACGCGTTGATCGTTCCCTGGAAGACCAGTAGTAGTTTCCGATGCACATCTGGAGGCATTCTGTAATCTGTGGACTATCACAGTTTTGTTGAAACACAGAAGTTGCATCGGAATTGAATACAACAGTCACCATGCGCACTTACCTCCATCGGAGTAATGTCAAAAAACATTCTACGCTTTGACCTTTCCCTGGAAGACCAGTAGTAGTTTCCGATGCACATCTGGAAGATTTCTGTAATCTGTGGACCTTCAAAGTGTTGATGAAACACAGAAATTGCATCCGGATTGAATACAACAGTCACCATGCGAACTTTCCTCCATGAGAGTAATGTCTCAAACAGTCTACGCTTTGATCGTAACCTGGAAGACCAGTAGTAGTTTCCGTTGCACATCTGGAGGCATTCCGTAATCTGTGGACCTTCAAAGTGTTGATGAAACACAGAAATTGCATCGGGATTGAATACAACAGTCTCCATGCGCACTTTCCTCCATGGGAGTAATGTCTCAAACAGTCTACGCTTTGATCGTTCCCTGGAAGACCAGTAGTGGTTTCCGAGCACATCTGGAGGCATCCTGTAATATGTGGACTATCAGAGTGTTATGAAACACCGAAATTGCATCGGGATCGAATACAACAGTCACCATGTGCCCGTTCCTCCTTGGGAGTAATGTCTCAAACAGTCTACGACTTGATCGTTCCCTGGAAGACCAGTTGTAGCTTCTGATGCACATCTGGAGGCATTCTGTAATCTGTGGACCTTCAAAGTGTTGATGAAACACAGAAATCGCCTCGGCATTGAATACAACATGCACCTTGCGCTCTTTCCTCCAAGGGAGTAATGTCTCAAACAGTCTACGCTCTGATCGTTTCCTGGAACACCAGTAGAAGCTTCCGATGCACATCTGGAGGCATTCTGTAATCTGTGGACTATCAGAGTGTTGTTGAAACACAAAAAAAGCATCTTGATTGAATATAACAGTCACCACGCGCTCTTTCCTCCATGGGAGTAATGTCTCAAACAGTCTACACTTGTAACGTTCCCTGGAAGACCAGTAGTAGTTTCCGGTGCATATCTGGGGCCATTCTGTAATCTGTGGACTATCAGAGTGTTAATTAAACTCAGAAATTGCATCGATATAGAATACAACATGCACCATGTGGACTTTTCTCTATAAGAGTAATGTCTCAAACAGTCTACGCTTTGATCGTTCCCTGCAAGACCAGTAGTAGTTTCCGATGCACACCTGGAGGCATTCCATAACCTGTGGACCTTCAAAGCGTTGATGAAACACAGAAATTCCCTCGGGATTGAATACAACAGTCACCATGCGCACTTTCCTCCATGGGAGTAATGTCTCAAACAGTCTACGCTCTGACCGTCTCCTGGAAGACCAGTAGTAGTTTCCGATGCACATCTGGAGGCATTCTGTAATCTGTGGACCTTCAAAGCGTTGATGAAACACAGAAATTGCATCGGGATTGAATACGACAGTCACCATGCGCACTTTCCTCCATGGGAGTAATATCTCAAACAGTCTACGCTTTGATGGTTCCCTGGAAGACCAGTAGTAGTTTCCGATCCACATCTGGAGGCATTCTGTAACCTGTGGACTATCACAGTTTTGTTGAAACACAGAAGATGCATCGGAATTGAATACAACAGTCACCATGCGCACTTACCTCCATCGGAGTAATGTCAAAAAACATTCTACGCTTTGACCTTTCCCTGGAAGACCAGTAGTAGTTTCCGATGCACATCTGGAGGATTTCTGTAATCTGTGGACCTTCAAAGTGTTGATGAAACACAGAAATTGCATCCGGATTGAATACAACAGTCACCATGCGAACTTTCCTCCATGAGAGTAATGTCTCAAACAGTCTACGCTTTGATCGTAACCTGGAAGACCAGTAGTAGTTTCCGTTGCACATCTGGAGGCATTCCGTAATCTGTGGACCTTCAAAGTGTTGATGAAACACAGAAATTGCATCGGGATTGAATACAACAGTCACCATGCGCACTTTCCTCCATGGGAGTAATGTCTCAAACAGTCTACGCTTTGATCGTTCCCTGGAAGACCAGTAGTGGTTTCCGAGCACATCTGGAGGCATTCTGTAATCTGTGGACTATCAGAGTGTTATGAAACACCGAAATTGCATCGGGATCGAATACAACAGTCACCATGTGCACGTTCCTCCTTGGGAGTAATGTCTCAAACAGTCTACGACTTGATCGTTCCCTGGAAGACCAGTTGTAGCTTCCGATGCACATCTGGAGGCATTCTGTAATCTGTGGACCTTCAAAGTGTTGATGAAACACAGAAATTGCCTCGGCATTGAATACAACATTTACCTTGCGCACTTTCCTCCAAGGGAGTAATGTCTCAAACAGTCTACGCTCTGATCGTTTCCTGGAACACCATTAGAAGCTTCCGATGCACATCTGGAGGCATTCAGTAATCTGTGGACCTTCAAAGTGTTGATGAAACTCAGAAATTGCATCGGGATTGAATACGACATTCACCATGCGCACTATCCTCCATGGGAGTAATGTCTCAAACGGTCTACGCTTTAATCGGTCCCTGGAAGACCAGTAGTAGTTTCCTATGCACATCTGGTGTCATTTTGCAATCTGTGGACTATCAGAGTGTTGATGAAACACAGAAATTGCATCGGGATTGTCTGCAACAGTCATCATGCGCATTTTACTCCATAGGTGTAATGTCTCAAACAGTCTACGATTTGATCGTTCCCTGGAAGACCAGTAGTAGTTTCCGATGCACATCTGGAGGCATTCTGTAGACTGTGGACTATCAGAGTGTTGTTGAAACACAAAAATTGCATCTTGATTGAATATAACAGTCACCACGCGCTCTTTCCTCCATGGGAGTAATGTCTCAAACAGTCTACACTTGTATCGTTCCCTGGAAGACCAGTAGTAGTTTCCGGTGCACATCTGGGGCCATTCTGTAATCTGTGGACTATCAGAGTGTTAATGAAACTCAGAAATTGCATCGGTATTGAGTACAACATGCACCATGTGGACTTTTCTCTATAAGAGTAATGTCTCAAACAGTCTACGCTTTGATCGTTCCCTGCAAGACCAGAAGTAGTTTCCGATGCACACCTGGAGGCATTCCATAACCTGTGGACCTTCAAAGCGTTGATGAAACACACAAATTCCCTCGGGATTGAATACAACAGTTACCATGCGCACATTCCTTCATGGGAGTAATGTGTCAAAAAGTCCACGCTTTGATCGTTTCCTGGAAGACCAGTAGTAGTTTCCGATGCACATCTGGAAGCATTCTGTAATCTGTGGACCTTCAAAGCGTTGATGAAACACAGAAATTGCATCGGGATTGAATACGACAGTCACCATGCGCACTTTCCTCCATGGGAGTAATGTCTCAAACAGTCTACGCTTTGATCGTTCCCTGGAAGACCAGTAGTAGTTTCCGATGCACATCTGGAGGCATTCTGTAATCTGTGGACTATCACAGTTTTGTTGAAACACAGAAGTTGCATCGGAATTGAATACAACAATCACCATGCACACTTACCTCCATGGGAGTAATGTCAAAAAACATTCTACGCTTTGACCTTTCCCTGGAAGACCAGTAGTCGTTTCCGATGCACATCTGGAGGATTTCTGTAATCTGTGGTCTATCAGAGTGTTGATGAAACACAGAAATTGCATCGGGAGTGAATACAACAGTCACCATGCGAACTTTCCTCCATGAGAGTAATGTCTCAAACAGTCTACGCTTTGATCGTAACCTGGAAGACCAGTAGTAGTTTCCGTTGCACATCTGGAGGCATTCCGTAATCTGTGGACCTTCAAAGTGTTGATGAAACACAGAAATTGCATCGGGATTGAATACAACAGTCACCATGCGCACTTTCCTCCATAGGAGTAATGTCTCAAACAGTCTACGACTTGATCGATCCCTGGAAGACCAGTAGTGGTTTCCGAGCACATCTGGAGGCATTCTGTAATCTGTGGACTATCAGAGTGTTATGAAACACCGAAATTGCATCGGGATCGAATACAACAGTCACCATGTGCACGTTCCTCCTTGGGAGTAATGTCTCAAACAGTCTACGACTTGATCGTTCCCTGGAAGTCCAGTTGTAGCTTCCGATGCACATCTGGAGGCATTCTGTAATCTGTGGACCTTCAAAGTGTTGCTGAAACACAGAAATTGAATCGGGATTGAATACAACAGTCACCCTACGCACTTTCCTCAATAGGAGTAATGTCTCAAACAGTTTACGCATTGATCGTTCCCTGGAAGACCAGTAGTAGTTTCCGATGCACATCTGGGGCATTCTGTAATCTGTAGACTATCAGAGTGTTGTTGAAACACAGAAATTGCATCGGGATTGAATACAACAGTCACCGTGCACACTTTCCTCCATGGGAGTAATGTCTCAAACAGTCTACACTTTGACCTTTCCCTGGAAGACCAGTAGTAGTTTCCGATGCACATTTGAAGGATTTCTGTAATCTGTGGACCTTCAAAGTGTTGATGAAACACAGAAATTGCATCGGGATTGAATACAACAGTCACCATGCATACTTTCCTCCATGGGAGTAATGTCTCAAACAGTCTACGCTTTGATCGTTCCCTGGAAGGCCAGTAGTAGTTCCCGATGCACATCTGGAGGCATTCTGTAATCTGTGGACTATCACAGTTTTGTTGAAACACAGAAGTTGCATCGGAATTGAATACAACAGTCACCATGCGCACTTACCTCCATGGGAGCAATGTCAAAAAACATTCTACGCTCTGACCTTTCCCTGGAAGACCAGTAGTAGTTTCCGATGGACATCTGGAGGATTTCTGTAATCTGTGGACCTTCAAAGTGTTGATGAAACACAGAAATTGCATCGGGATTGAATACAACAGTCACCATGCGAACTTTCCTCCATGGGAGTAATGTCTCAAACAGTCTACGCTCTGACCGTCTCCTGGAAGACCAGTAGTAGTTTCCGATGCACATCTGGAGGCATTCTGTAATCTGTGGACCTTCAAAGCGTTGATGAAACACAGAAATTGCATCGGGATTGAATACGACAGTCACCATGCGCACTTTCCTCCATGGGAGTAATATCTCAAACAGTCTACGCTTTGATGGTTCCCTGGAAGACCAGTAGTAGTTTCCGATCCACATCTGGAGGCATTCTGTAACCTGTGGACTATCACAGTTTTGTTGAAACACAGAAGATGCATCGGAATTGAATACAACAGTCACCATGCGCACTTACCTCCATCAGAGTAATGTCAAAAAACATTCTACGCTTTGACCTTTCCCTGGAAGACCAGTAGTAGTTTCCGATGCACATCTGGAGGCATTCTGTAATCTGTGGACCTTCAAAGTGTTGATGAAACACAGAAATTGCATCCGGATTGAATACAACAGTCACCATGCGAACTTTCCTCCATGAGAGTAATGTCTCAAACAGTCTACGCTTTGATCGTAACCTGGAAGACCAGTAGTAGTTTCCGTTGCACATCTGGAGGCATTCCGTAATCTGTGGACCTTCAAAGTGTTGATGAAACACAGAAATTGCATCGGGATTGAATACAACAGTCACCATGCGCACTTTCCTCCATGGGAGTATGTCTCAAACAGTCTACGCTTTGATCGTTCCCTGGAAGACCAGTAGTGGTTTCCGAGCACATCTGGAGGCATTCTGTAATCTGTGGACTATCAGAGTGTTATGAAACACCGAAATTGCATCGGGATCGAATACAACAGTCACCATGTGCACGTTCCTCCTTGGGAGTAATGTCTCAAACAGTCTACGACTTGATCGTTCCTTGCAAGACCAGTTGTAGCTTCCGATGCACATCTGGAGGCATTCTGTAATCTGTGGACCTTCAAAGTGTTGATGAAACACAGAAATTGCCTCGGCATTGAATACAACATTCACCTTGCGCACTTTCCTCCAAGGGAGTAATGTCTCAAACAGTCTACGCTCTGATCGTTTCCTGGAACACCATTAGAAGCTTCCGATGCACATCTGGAGGCATTCAGTAATCTGTGGACCTTCAAAGTGTTGATGAAACTCAGAAATTGCATCGGGATTGAATACGACATTCACCATGCGCACTATCCTCCATGGGAGTAATGTCTCAAACGGTCTACGCTTTAATCGGTCCCTGGAAGACCAGTAGTAGTTTCCGATGCACATCTGGTGTCATTTTGCAATCTGTGGACTATCAGAGTGTTGATGAAACACAGAAATTGCATCGGGATAGTCTGCAACAGTCATCATGCGCATTTTACTCCATAGGTGTAATGTCTCAAACAGTCTACGATTTGATCGTTCCCTGGAAGACCAGTAGTAGTTTCCGATGCACATCTGGAGGCATTCTGTAATCTGTGAACTATCAGAGTGTTGTTGAAACACAAAAATTGCATCTTGATTGAATAGAACAGTCACCACGCGCTCTTTCCTCCATGGGAGTAATGTCTCAAACAGTCTACACTTGTATCGTTCCCTGGAAGACCAGTAGTAGTTTCCGGTGCACATCTGGGGCCATTCTGTAATCTGTGGACTATCAGAGTGTTAATGAAACTCAGAAATTGCATCGGTATTGAGTACAACATGCACCATGTGGACTTTTCTCTATAAGAGTAATGTCTCAAACAGTCTACGCTTTGATCGTTCCCTGCAAGACCAGTAGTAGTTTCCGATGCACACCTGGAGGCATTCCATAACCTGTGGACCTTCAAAGCGTTGATGAAACACAGAAATTCCCTCGGGATTGAATACATCAGTTACCATGCGCACATTCCTTCATGGGAGTAATGTGTCAAAAAGTCCACGCTTTGATCGTTTAGTGGAAGACCTGTAGTAGTTTCCGATGCACATCTGGAAGCATTCTGTAATCTGTGGACCTTCAAAGCGTTGATGAAACACAGAAATTGCATCGGGATTGAATACGACAGTCACCATGCGCACTTTCCTCCATGGGAGTAATGTCTCAAACAGTCTACGCGTTGATCGTTCCCTGGAAGACCAGCAGTAGTTTCCGATGCACATCTGGAGGCATTCTGTAATCTGTGGACTATCACAGTTTTGTTGAAACACAGAAGTTGCATCGGAATTGAATACAACAATCACCATGCACACTTACCTCCATGGGAGTAATGTCAAAAAACATTCTACGCTTTGACCTTTCCCTGGAAGACCAGTAGTCGTTTCCGATGCACATCTGGAGGATTTCTGTAATCTGTGGTCTATCAGAGTGTTTATGAAACACAGAAATTGCATCGGGATTGAATACAACAGGCACCATGCGAACTTTCCTCCATGAGAGTAATGTCTCAAACAGTCTACGCTTTGATCGTAACCTGGAAGACCAGTAGTAGTTTCCGTTGCACATCTGGAGGCATTCCGTAATCTGTGGACCTTCAAAGTGTTGATGAAACACAGAAATTGCATCGGGATTGAATACAACAGTCACCATGCGCACTTTCCTCCATAGGAGTAATGTCTCAAACAGTCTACGACTTGATCGTTCCCTGGAAGACCAGTAGTGGTTTCCGAGCACATCTGGAGGCATTCTGTAATCTGTGGACTATCAGAGTGTTATGAAACACCGAAATTGCATCATGATCGAATACAACAGTCACCATGTGCACGTTCCTCCTTGGGAGTAATGTCTCAAACAGTCTACGACTTGATCGTTCCCTGGAAGTCCAGTTGTAGCTTCCGATGCACATCTGGAGGCATTCTGTAATCTGTGGACCTTCAAAGTGTTGCTGAAACACAGAAATTGAATCGGGATTGAATACAACAGTCACCCTACGCACTTTCCTCAATAGGAGTAATGTCTCAAACAGTTTACGCATTGATCGTTCCCTGGAAGACCAGTAGTAGTTTCCGATGCACATCTGGGGCATTCTGTAATCTGTAGACTATCAGAGTGTTGTTGAAACACAGAAATTGCATCGGGATTGAATACAACAGTCACCGTGCACACTTTCCTCCATGGGAGTTATGTCTCAAACAGTCTACACTTTGACCTTTCCCTGGAAGACCAGTAGTAGTTTCCGATGCACATTTGAAGGATTTCTGTAATCTGTGGACCTTCAAAGTGTTGATGAAACACAGAAATTGCATCGGGATTGAATACAACAGTCACCATGCATACTTTCCTCCATGGGAGTAATGTCTCATCAGTCTACGCTTTGATCGTTCCCTGGAAGGCCAGTAGTAGTTTCCGATGCACATCTGGAGGCATTCTGTAATCTGTGGGCTATCACAGTTTTGTTGAAACACAGAAGTTGCATCGGAATTGAATACAACAGTCACCATGCGCACTTACCTCCATGGGAGCAATGTCAAAAAACATTCTACGCTCTGACCTTTCCCTGGAAGACTAGTAGTAGTTTCCGATGGACATCTGGAGGATTTATGTAATCTGTGGACCTTCAAAGTGTTGATGAAACACAGAAATTGCATCGGGATTGAATACAACAGTCACCATGCGAACTTTCCTCCATGAGAGTAATGTCTCAAACAGTCTACGCTTTGATCGTAACCTGGAAGACCAGTAGTAGTTTCCGTTGCACATCTGGAGGCATTCCGTAATCTGTGGACCTTCAAAGTGTTGATGAAACACAGAAATTGCATCGGGATTGAATACAACAGTCACCATGCGCACTTTCCTCCATGGGAGTAATGTGTCAAACAGTCTACGCTTTGATCGTTCCCTGGAAGACCAGTAGTGGTTTCCGAGCACATCTGGAGGCATTCTGTAATCTGTGGACTATCAGAGTGTTATGAAACACCGAAATTGCATCGGGATCGAATACAACAGTCACCATGTGCACGTTCCTCCTTGGGAGTAATGTCTCAAACAGTCTACGACTTGATCGTTCCCTGGAAGACCAGTTGTAGCTTCCGATGCACATCTGGAGGCATTCTGTAATCTGTGGACCTTCAAAGTGTTGATGAAACACAGAAATTGCCTCGGCATTGAATACAACATTCGCCTTGCGCACTTTCCTCCAAGGGAGTAATGTCTCAAACGGTCTACGCTTTAATCGGTCCCTGGAAGACCAGTAGTAGTTTCCGATGCACATCTGGTGTCATTCTGCAATCTGTGGACTATCAGAGTGTTGAGGAAACACAGAAATTGCATCGGGATTGAATACAACAGTCACCATGAGCAATTTTCTCCATGGGAGTAATGTCTCAAACAGTATACGCTTTGATCGTTTCCTGGAACACCAGTAGAAGCTTCCGATGCACATCTGGAGGCATTCAGTAATCTGTGGACCTTCAAAGTGTTGATCAAACTCAGAAATTGCCTCGGGATTGAGTACAACAGTCACCATGCATACTTTCCTCCATGGGAGTAATGTCTCAAACAGTCTACGCTTTGATCGTTCCCTGGAAGACCAGTAGTAGTTTCCGATGCACATCTGGAGGCATTCTGTAATCTGTGGACTACCAGAGTGTTGTTGAAACACAGAAATTGCATCTTGATTGAATACAACAGTCACCAAGCGCACTTTCCTCCATGGGAGAAATGTCTCAAACAGTCTACACTTGTATAGTTCCCTGGAAGACCAGTAGTAGTTTCCGATGCACATCTGGGGCCATTCTGTAATCTGTGGACTACCAGAGTGTTGTTGAAACACAGAAATTGCATCTTGATTGAATACAACAGTCACCAAGCGCACTTTCCTCCATGGGAGAAATGTCTCAAACAGTCTACACTTGTATAGTTCCCTGGAAGACCAGTAGTAGTTTCCGATGCACATCTGGGGCCATTCTGTAATCTGTGGACTATCAGAGTGATAATAAAACTCAGAAATTGCATCGGTATTGAATACAACATGCACCATGTGGACTTTTCTCCATGGGAGTAATGTCTCAAACAGTCTACGCTTTGATCGTTCCCTGGAAGACCAGTAGTAGTGTCCGATGCACATCTGGTGTCATTCTCTAATCTGTGGACTCTCAGAGTGTTGGTGAAACACAGAATTTGCATCGGGATTGAATACAACAGTCATCATGCGCATTTTCTCCATGGGAGTAATGTCTCAAACAGTATACGCTTTGATCGTTTCCTGGAACACCAGTAGAAGCTTCCGATGCACATCTGGAGGCATTCAGTAATCTGTGGACCTTCAAAGTGTTGATCAAACTCAGAAATTGCATCGGGATTGAATACGACAGTCACCATGCGCACTATCCTCCATGGGAGTTATGTCTCAAACGGTCTACGCTTTAATCGGTCCCTGGAAGACCAGTAGTAGTTTCCGATGCATATCTGGTGTCATTCTGCAATCTGTGGACTATCAGAGTGTTGAGGAAACACAGAAATTGCATCGGGATTGTCTACAACAGTCATCATGCGCATTTTCCTCCTTAGGTGTAATGTCTCAAACAGTCTACGATTTCATCGTTCCCTGGAAGACCAGTAGTAGTTTCCGATGCACATCTGGAGGCATTCTGTAATCTGTGGACTATCAGAGTGTTGTTGAAACACAAAAATTGCATCTTGATTGAATATAACAGTCACCACGCGCTCTTTCCTCCATGGGAGTAAAGTCTCAAACAGTCTACACTTGTATCGTTCCCTGGAAGACCAGTAGTAGTTTCCGATGCACATCTGGGGCCGTTCTGTAATCTGTGGACTATCAGAGTGTTAATTAAACTCAGAAATTGCATCGATATAGAATACAACATGCACCATGTGGACTTTTCTCCATGGGAATAAATTCTCAAAGAGTCTACGCTTTGATCGTTCATTGCAAGACCAGTAGTAGTTTCCGATGCACATCTGGAGGCATTCTGTAATCTGTGGACCTTCAAAGTGTTGATGAAACACAGAAATTGCCTCGGCATTGAATACAACATTCACCTTGCGCACTTTCCTCCAAGAGAGTAATGTCTCAAACAGTTTACGCTTTGATCGTTCCCCGGAAGACCAGTAGTAGATTCCGATGCACATCTGGGGGCATTCTGTAATCTGGGGACTATCAGAGAGTTAATGAAACTCAGCAATTGCATCGGTATTGAGTACAACATGCACCATGTGGACTTTTCTCTATAAGAGTAATGTCTCAAACAGTCTACGCTTTGATCGTTCCCTGCAAGACCAGTAGTAGTTTCCGATGCACACCTGGAGGCATTCCATAACCTGTGGACCTTCAAAGAGTTGATGAAACACAGAAATTCCCTCGGGATTGAATACAACAGTTACCATGCGCACTTTCCTTCATGGGAGTAATGTGTCAAAAAGTCCACGATTTGATCGTTTCCTATAAGACCAGTAGTAGTTTCCGATGCACATCTGGAGGCATTCTGTAATCTGTGGACCTTCAAAGCGTTGATGAAACACAGAAATTGCATCGGGATTGAATACGACGGTCACCATGCGCACTTTCCTCCATGGGAGTAATGTCTCAAACAGTCTACGCTTTGATCGTTCCCTGGAAGACCAGTAGTAGTTTCCGATGCACATCTGGAGGCATTCTGTAATCTGTGGACTACCACAGTTTTGTTGAAACACAGAAGTTGCATCGGAATTGAATACAACAGTCACCATGCGCACTTACCTCCATGGGAGTAATGTCAAAAAACATTCTACGCTTTGACCTTTCCCTGGAAGACCAGTAGTAGTTTCCGATGCACATCTGGAGGATTTCTGTAATCTGTGGACCTTCAAAGTGTTGATGAAACACAGAAATTGCCTCGGGATTGAATACAACAGTTACCATGCGCACTTTCCTTCATGGGAGTAATGTGTCAAAAAGTCCACGATTTGATCGTTTCCTATAAGACCAGTAGTAGTTTCCGATGCACATCTGGAGGCATTCTGTAATCTGTGGACCTTCAAAGCGTTGATGAAACACAGAAATTGCATCGGGATTGAATACGACAGTCACCATGCGCACTTTCCTCCATGGGAGTAATGTCTCAAACAGTCTACGCTTTGATCGTTCCCTGGAAGACCAGTAGTAGTTTCCGATGCACATCTGGAGGCATTCTGTAATCTGTGGACTACCACAGTTTTGTTGAAACACAGAAGTTGCATCGGAATTGAATACAACAGTCACCATGCGCACTTACCTCCATGGGAGTAATGTCAAAAAACATTCTACGCTTTGACCTTTCCCTGGAAGACCAGTAGTAGTTTCCGATGCACATCTGGAGGATTTCTGTAATCTGTGGACCTTCAAAGTGTTGATGAAACACAGAAATTGCCTCGGGATTGAGTACAACAGTCACCATGCATACTTTCCTCCATGGGAGTAATGTCTCAAACAGTCTACGCTTTGATCGTTCCCTGGAAGACCAGTAGTAGTTTCCGATGCACATCTGGAGGCATTCTGTAATCTGTGGACTACCAGAGTGTTGTTGAAACACAGAAATTGCATCTTGATTGAATACAACAGTCACCAAGCGCACTTTCCTCCATGGGAGAAATGTCTCAAACAGTCTACACTTGTATAGTTCCCTGGAAGACCAGTATTAGTTTCCGATTCACATCTGGGGCCATTCTGTAACCTGTGGACTACCAGAGTGTTGTTGAAACACAGAAATTGCATCTTGATTGAATACAACAGTCACCAAGCGCACTTTCCTCCATGGGAGAAATGTCTCAACAGTCTACACTTGTATAGTTCCCTGGAAGACCAGTAGTAGTTTCCGATGCACATCTGGGGCCATTCTGTAATCTGTGGACTATCAGAGTGTTAATAAAACTCAGAAATTGCATCGGTAATGAATACAACATGCACCATGTGGACTTTTCTCCATGGGAGTAATGTCTCAAACAGTCTACGCTTTGATCGTTCCCTGGAAGACCAGTAGTAGTGTCCGATGCACCTCTGGTGTCATTCTCTAATCTGTGGACTCTCAGAGTGTTGGTGAAACACAGAATTTGCATCGGGATTGAATACAACAGTCATCATGCGCATTTTCTCCATGGGAGTAATGTCTCAAACAGTCTACGCTTTGATCGTTCCCTGGAAGACCACTAGTAGTTTCCGATGCACATCTGGAGGCATTCTGTGATCTGTAAACTATCAGAGTGTTTTTCAAACACAGAAATGGCATCGGGACTGAATAGAACAGCCACCATGCGCACTTTCCTCCATGGGAGTAATGTCTCAAACATTCTACGCTTTGACCTTTCCCTGGAAGCCCAGTAGTAGTTTCCGATGCACATCTGTAGGATTTCTGTAATCTGTGGACCTTCAAAGTGTTAATGAAACACAGAAATTGCCTCGGGATTGAATACAACAGTAACCATGCGTAATTTCCTCCATGGGAGTAATGTCTCAAACAGTCTACGCTTTGATCGTTCCCTGGAAGACCAGTAGTAGTTTCCGATGCACATCTGGAGGCATTCTGTAATCTGTGGACCTTCAAAGTGTTGATGAAACACAGAAATTGCCTCGGGATTGAATACGACAGTCACCATGCGCACTATCCTCCATGGGAGTAATGTCTCAAACGGTCTACGCTTTGGTCGCTCCCTGGAAGACCAGTAGTAGTTTCCGATGTACATCTGGTGTCATTCTGTAATCTGTGGACTATCAGAGTGTTGATGAAACACAGAAATTGCATCGTGATTGATTACAACAGTCATCATGCGCATTTACCTCCATAGGTGAAATGTCTCAAACAGTCTACGATTTGATCGTTCCCTGGAAGACCAGTAGTAGTTTCCGATGCACATCTGGAGGCATTCTGTAATCTGTGGACCTTCAAAGTGTTGATGAACCACAGAAATTGCAACGGGATTGAATACAACATTCACCTTGCGCACTTTCCTCCAAGAGAGTAATGTCTCAAACAGTTTACGCTTTGATCGTTCCCCGGAAGACCAGTAGTAGATTCCGATGCACATCTGGGGGCATTCTGTAATCTGGGGACTATCAGAGAGTTAATGAAACTCAGAAATTGCATCGGTATTGAGTACAACATGCACCATGTGGACTTTTCTCTATAAGAGTAATGTCTCAAACAGTCTACGCTTTGATCGTTCCCTGCAAGACCAGTAGTAGTTTCCGATGCACACCTGGAGGCATTCCATAACCTGTGGACCTTCAAAGCGTTGATGAAAAACAGAAATTCCCTCGGGATTGAATACAACAGTTACCATGCGCACTTTCCTTCATGGGAGTATTGTGTCAAAAAGTCCACGATTTGATCGTTTCCTGGAAGACCAGTAGTAGTTTCCGATGCACATCTGGGGGCATTCTGTAATCTGTAGACCTTCAAAGCGTTGATGAAACACAGAAATTGCATCGGGATTGAATACGACAGTCACCATGCGCACTTTCCTCCATGGGAGTAATGTCTCAAACAGTCTACGCTTTGATCGTTCCCTGGAAGACCAGTAGTAGTTTCCGATGCACATCTGGAGGCATTCTGTAATCTGTGGACTATCACAGTTTTGTTGAAACACAGAAGTTGCATCGGAATTGAATACAACAGTCACCATGCGCACTTACCTCCATGGGAGTAATGTCAGAAAACATTCTACGCTTTGACCTTTCCCTGGAAGACCAGTAGTAGTTTCCGATGCACATCTGGAGGATTTCTGTAATCTGTGGACCTTCAAAGTGTTGATGAAACACAGAAATTGCCTCGGGATTGAATACAACAGTCACCATGCATACATTCCTCCATGGGAGTAATGTCTCAAACAGTCTACGCTTTGATCGTTCCCTGGAAGACCAGTAGTAGTTTCCGATGCACATCTGGAGGCATTCTGTAATCTGTGGACTACCAGAGTGTTGTTGAAACACAGAAATTGCATCTTGATTGAATACAACAGTCACCAAGCGCACTTTCCTCCATGGGAGAAATGTCTCAAACAGTCTACACTTGTATAGTTCCCTGGAAGACCAGTAGTAGTTTCCGATGCACATCTGGGGCCATTCTGTAATCTGTGGACTACCAGAGTGTTGTTGAAACACAGAAATTGCATCTTGATTGAATACAACAGTCACCAAGCGCACTTTCCTCCATGGGAGAAATGTCTCAAACAGTCTACACTTGTATAGTTCCCTGGAAGACCAGTAGTAGTTTCCGATGCACATCTGGGGCCATTCTGTAATCTGTGGACTATCAGAGTGTTAATAAAACTCAGAAATTGCATCGGTATTGAATACAACATGCACTATGTAGACTTTTCTCCATGGGAGTAATGTCTCAAACAGTCTACGCTTTGATCGTTCCCTGGAAGACCAGTAGTAGTGTCCGATGCACATCTGGTGTCATTCTCTAATCTGTGGACTCTCAGAGTGTTGGTGAAACACAGAATTTGCATCGGGATTGAATACAACAGTCATCATGCGCATTTTCTCCATGGGAGTAATGTCTCAAACAGTCTACGCTTTGATCGTTCCCTGGAAGACCACTGGTAGTTTCCGATGCACATCTGGAGGCATTCTGTGATCTGTAAACTATCAGAGTGTTTTTCAAACACAGAAATGGCATCGGGACTGAATAGAACAGCCACCATGCGCACTTTCCGCCATGGGAGTAATGTCTCAAACATTCTACGCTTTGACCTTTCCCTGGAAGACCAGTAGTAGTTTCCGATGCACATCTGTAGGATTTCTGTAATCTGTGGACCTTCAAAGTGTTAATGAAACACAGAAATTGCCTCGGGATTGAATACAACAGTAACCATGCGTAATTTCCTCCATGGGAGTAATGTCTCAAACAGTCTACGCTTTGATCGTTCCCTGGAAGACCAGTAGTAGTTTCCGATGCACATCTGGAGGCATTCTGTAATCTGTGGACCTTCAAAGTGTTGGTGAAACACAGAAATTGCCTCGGGATTGAATACGACAGTCACCATGCGCACTATCCTCCATGGGAGTAATGTCTCAAACGGTCTACGCTTTGATCGCTCCCTGGAAGACCAGTAGTAGTTTCCGATGTACATCTGGTGTCATTCTGTAATCTGTGGACTATCAGAGTGTTGATGAAACACAGAAATTGCATCGTGATTGATTACAACAGTCATCATGCGCATTTACCTCCATAGGTGTAATGTCTCAAACAGTCTACGATTTGATCGTTCCCTGGAAGACCAGTAGTAGTTTCCGATGCACATCTGGAGGCATTCTGTAATCTGTGGACCTTCAAAGTGTTGATGAACCACAGAAATTGCAACGGGATTGAATACAACATTCACCTTGCGCACTTTCCTCCAAGAGAGTAATGTCTCAAACAGTTTACGCTTTGATCGTTCCCCGGAAGACCAGTAGTAGATTCCGATGCACATCTGGGGGCATTCTGTAATCTGGGGACTATCAGAGAGTTAATGAAACTCAGAAATTGCATCGGTATTGAGTACAACATGCACCATGTGGACTTTTCTCTATAAGAGTAATGTCTCAAACAGTCTACGCTTTGATCGTTCCCTGCAAGACCAGTAGTAGTTTCCGATGCACACCTGGAGGCATTCCATAACCTGTGGACCTTCAAAGCGTTGATGAAAAACAGAAATTCCCTCGGGATTGAATACAACAGTTACCATGCGCACTTTCCTTCATGGGAGTAATGTGTCAAAAAGTCCACGATTTGATCGTTTCCTGGAAGACCAGTAGTAGTTTCCGATGCACATCTGGGGGCATTCTGTAATCTGTGGACCTTCAAAGCGTTGATGAAACACAGAAATTGCATCGGGATTGAATACGACAGTCACCATGCGCACTTTCCTCCATGGGAGTAATGTCTCAAACAGTCTACGCTTTGATCGTTCCCTGGAAGACCAGTAGTAGTTTCCGATGCACATCTGGAGGCATTCTGTAATCTGTGGACTATCAGAGTGTTGTTGAAACACAGAAATTGCAACGGGATTGAATACAACAGTCACCATGCGCACTTTCCTCCATGGGAGTAATGTCTCAAACAGTTTACACTTTGATCGTTCCCTGGAAGACCAGTAGTAGTTTCCGATGCACATTTGGGGGCATTCTGTAATCTGTGGACCATCAGAGTGTTAATGAAAGTCAGAAATTGCATCGGTATTGAATACAACATACACCATGTGGACTTTTCGCCATAAGAGTAATGTCTCAAACAGTCTACGGTTTGATCGTCCCCTGCAAGACCAGTAGTTGTTTCCGATGCACATCTGGAGGCATTCTGTAATCTGTGGACCTTCCAAGTGTTGATGAAACACGGACATTGCCTCGTGATTGAATACAACAGTCACCATGCGCACTTTCCTCAATGAGAGTAATGTCTCAAACAGTTTACGCATTGATCGTTCCCTGGAAGACCAGTAGTAGTTTCCGATGCACATCTCGGGCATGTTGTAATCTGTGGACTATCAGAGTGTTAATGAAACTCAGAAATTGCATCGGTATTTAATACAACATGCACCATGTCGACTTTTCGCCATAAGAGTAATGTCTCAAACAGTCTACGGTTTGATCGTCCCCTGCAAGACCAGTAGTTGTTTCCGATGCACATCTGCAGGCATTCTGTAAACTGTGGACCTTCCAAGTGTTGATGAAACACAGAAATTGCCTCGTGATTGAATACAACAGTCACCATGCGCACTTTCCTCCATGGGATTAATGTCTCAAACAGTCTACGCTCTGATCGTTTCCTGGAACATCAGTAGAAACTTCCGATGCACATCTGGAGGCTTTCAGTAATCTGTGGACTATCAGAGTGTTGTTGAAACACAAAAATTGCATCTTGATTGAATATAACAGTCACCACGCGCTCTTTCCTCCATGGGAGTAATGTCTCAAACAGTCTACACTTGTATCGTTCCCTGGAAGACCAGTAGTAGTTTCCGATGCACATCTGGGGCCATTCTGTAATCTGTGGACTATCAGAGTGTTAATTAAACTCAGAAATTGCATCGATATAGAATACAACATGCACCATGTGGACTTTTCTCCATGGGAATAAAGTCTCAAAGAGTCTACGCTTTGATCGTTCATTGCAAGACCAGTAGTAGTTTCCGATGCACATCTGGAGGCATTCTGTAATCTGTGGACCTTCAAAGTGTTGATGAAACACAGAAAATGCCTCGGCATTGAATACAACAATCACCTTGCGCACTTTCCTCCAAGGGAGTAATGTCTCAAACAGTTTACGCCTTGATCGTTCCCTGGAAGACCAGTAGTAGATTCCGATGCACATCTGGGGGCATTCTGTAATCTGGGGACTATCAGAGTGTTAATGAAACTCAGAAATTGCATCGGTATTGAGTACAACATGCACCATGTGGACTTTTCTCTATAAGAGTAATGTCTCAAACAGTCTACGCTTTGATCGTTCCCTGCAAGACCAGTAGTAGTTTCCGATGCACACCTGGAGGCATTCCATAACCTGTGGACCTTCAAAGTGTTGATGAAAAACAGAAATTCCCTCGGGATTCAATACAACAGTCACCATGCGCACTTTCCTCCATGGGAGAAATGTCTCAAACAGTCTACGCTTTGATCGTTCCCTGGAAGACCAGTAGTAGTTTCCGATGCACATCTGGAGGCATTCTGTAATCTGTGGACTATCACAGTTTTGTTGAAACACAGAAGTTGCATCGGAATTGAATACAACAGTCACCATGCGCACTTACCTCCATGGGAGTAATGTCAAAAAACATTCTACGATTTGACCTTTCCCTGGATGACCAGTAGTAGTTTCCGATGCACATCCGGAGGATTTCTGTAATCTGTGGACCTTCAAAGTGTTGATGAAACACAGAAATTGCATCGGGATTGAATACAACAGTCACCATGCGCACTTTCCTCAATGGGAGTAATGTCTCAAACAGTCTACGCTTTGATCGTTCCCTGGAAGACCAGTAGTTTTTTCCGAGCACATCTGGAGGCATTCTGTAATCTGTGGACTATCAGAGTGTTATGAAATACGGACGGAAATGGCATCGGGATCGAATACAACAGTCACCATGTGCACGTTCCTCCTTGGGAGTAATGTCTCAAACAGTCTACGACTTGATCGTTCCCTGGAAGACCAGTTGTAGCTTCCGATGCACATCTGGGGTCATTCTGTAATCTGTGGACTATCAGAGTGTTGATGAAACACAGAAATTGCATCGTGATTGATTACAACAGTCATCATGCGCATTTACCTCCATAGGTGTAATGTCTCAAACAGTCTACGATTTGATCGTTCCCTGGAAGACCAGTAGTAGTTTCCGATGCACATCTGGAGGCATTCTGTAATCTGTGGACCTTCAAAGTGTTGATGAACCACAGAAATTGCAACGGGATTGAATACAACATTCACCTTGCGCACTTTCCTCCAAGAGAGTAATGTCTCAAACAGTTTACGCTTTGATCGTTCCCCGGAAGACCAGTAGTAGATTCCGATGCACATCTGGGGGCATTCTGTAATCTGGGGACTATCAGAGAGTTAATGAAACTCAGAAATTGCATCGGTATTGAGTACAACATGCACCATGTGGACTTTTCTCTATAAGAGTAATGTCTCAAACAGTCTACGCTTTGATCGTTCCCTGCAAGACCAGTAGTAGTTTCCGATGCACACCTGGAGGCATTCCATAACCTGTGGACCTTCAAAGCGTTGATGAAAAACAGAAATTCCCTCGGGATTGAATACAACAGTTACCATGCGCACTTTCCTTCATGGGAGTAATGTGTCAAAAAGTCCACGATTTGATCGTTTCCTGGAAGACCAGTAGTAGTTTCCGATGCACATCTGGGGGCATTCTGTAATCTGTGGACCTTCAAAGCGTTGATGAAACACAGAAATTGCATCGGGATTGAATACGACAGTCACCATGCGCACTTTCCTCCATGGGAGTAATGTCTCAAACAGTCTACGCTTTGATCGTTCCCTGGAAGACCAGTAGTAGTTTCCGATGCACATCTGGAGGCATTCTGTAATCTGTGGACTATCAGAGTGTTGTTGAAACACAGAAATTGCAACGGGATTGAATACAACAGTCACCATGCGCACTTTCCTCCATGGGAGTAATGTCTCAAACAGTTTACACTTTGATCGTTCCCTGGAAGACCAGTAGTAGTTTCCGATGCACATTTGGGGGCATTCTGTAATCTGTGGACCATCAGAGTGTTAATGAAAGTCAGAAATTGCATCGGTATTGAATACAACATACACCATGTGGACTTTTCGCCATAAGAGTAATGTCTCAAACAGTCTACGGTTTGATCGTCCCCTGCAAGACCAGTAGTTGTTTCCGATGCACATCTGGAGGCATTCTGTAATCTGTGGACCTTCCAAGTGTTGATGAAACACGGACATTGCCTCGTGATTGAATACAACAGTCACCATGCGCACTTTCCTCAATGAGAGTAATGTCTCAAACAGTTTACGCATTGATCGTTCCCTGGAAGACCAGTAGTAGTTTCCGATGCACATCTCGGGCATGTTGTAATCTGTGGACTATCAGAGTGTTAATGAAACTCAGAAATTGCATCGGTATTTAATACAACATGCACCATGTCGACTTTTCGCCATAAGAGTAATGTCTCAAACAGTCTACGGTTTGATCGTCCCCTGCAAGACCAGTAGTT
Source organism: Schistocerca gregaria (assembly GCF_023897955.1). Lineage (NCBI taxonomy): Eukaryota > Metazoa > Arthropoda > Insecta > Orthoptera > Acrididae > Schistocerca > Schistocerca gregaria. The sequence continues at coordinate 99,491,556 of NC_064922.1, forward strand.
GTTTCCGATGCACATCTGCAGGCATTCTGTAAACTGTGGACCTTCCAAGTGTTGATGAAACACAGAAATTGCCTCGTGATTGAATACAACAGTCACCATGCGCACTTTCCTCCATGGGATTAATGTCTCAAACAGTCTACGCTCTGATCGTTTCCTGGAACATCAGTAGAAACTTCCGATGCACATCTGGAGGCTTTCAGTAATCTGTGGACTATCAGAGTGTTGTTGAAACACAAAAATTGCATCTTGATTGAATATAACAGTCACCACGCGCTCTTTCCTCCATGGGAGTAATGTCTCAAACAGTCTACACTTGTATCGTTCCCTGGAAGACCAGTAGTAGTTTCCGATGCACATCTGGGGCCATTCTGTAATCTGTGGACTATCAGAGTGTTAATTAAACTCAGAAATTGCATCGATATAGAATACAACATGCACCATGTGGACTTTTCTCCATGGGAATAAAGTCTCAAAGAGTCTACGCTTTGATCGTTCATTGCAAGACCAGTAGTAGTTTCCGATGCACATCTGGAGGCATTCTGTAATCTGTGGACCTTCAAAGTGTTGATGAAACACAGAAAATGCCTCGGCATTGAATACAACAATCACCTTGCGCACTTTCCTCCAAGGGAGTAATGTCTCAAACAGTTTACGCCTTGATCGTTCCCTGGAAGACCAGTAGTAGATTCCGATGCACATCTGGGGGCATTCTGTAATCTGGGGACTATCAGAGTGTTAATGAAACTCAGAAATTGCATCGGTATTGAGTACAACATGCACCATGTGGACTTTTCTCTATAAGAGTAATGTCTCAAACAGTCTACGCTTTGATCGTTCCCTGCAAGACCAGTAGTAGTTTCCGATGCACACCTGGAGGCATTCCATAACCTGTGGACCTTCAAAGTGTTGATGAAAAACAGAAATTCCCTCGGGATTCAATACAACAGTCACCATGCGCACTTTCCTCCATGGGAGAAATGTCTCAAACAGTCTACGCTTTGATCGTTCCCTGGAAGACCAGTAGTAGTTTCCGATGCACATCTGGAGGCATTCTGTAATCTGTGGACTATCACAGTTTTGTTGAAACACAGAAGTTGCATCGGAATTGAATACAACAGTCACCATGCGCACTTACCTCCATGGGAGTAATGTCAAAAAACATTCTACGATTTGACCTTTCCCTGGATGACCAGTAGTAGTTTCCGATGCACATCCGGAGGATTTCTGTAATCTGTGGACCTTCAAAGTGTTGATGAAACACAGAAATTGCATCGGGATTGAATACAACAGTCACCATGCGCACTTTCCTCAATGGGAGTAATGTCTCAAACAGTCTACGCTTTGATCGTTCCCTGGAAGACCAGTAGTTTTTTCCGAGCACATCTGGAGGCATTCTGTAATCTGTGGACTATCAGAGTGTTATGAAATACGGACGGAAATGGCATCGGGATCGAATACAACAGTCACCATGTGCACGTTCCTCCTTGGGAGTAATGTCTCAAACAGTCTACGACTTGATCGTTCCCTGGAAGACCAGTTGTAGCTTCCGATGCACATCTGGGGGCATTCTGTAATCTGTGGAATATCAGAGTGTTGTTGAAACACAGAAATTGCATCGGGATTGAATACAACAGTCGCCGTGCGCACTTTCCTCCATGGGAGTAATGTCTCAAACAGTCTACACTTTGACCTTTCCCTGGAAGACCAGTAGTAGTTTCCGATGCACATTTGAGGGATTTCTGTAATCTGTGGACCTTCAAAGTGTTGATGAAACACAGAAATTGCCTCGGGATTGAATACAACAGTCACCATGCATACTTTCCTCCATGGGAGTAATGTCTCAAACAGTCTACGCTTTGATCGTTCCCTGGAAGACCAGTAGTAGTTTCCGATGCACATCTGGAGGCATTCTGTAATCTGTGGACTACCAGAGTGTTGTTGAAACACACAAATTGCATCTTGATTGAATACAACAGTCACCAAGCGCACTTTCCTCCATGGGAGAAATGTCTCAAACAGTCTACACTTGTATAGTTCCCTGGAAGACTAGTAGTAGTTTCCGATGCACATTTGGGGCCATTCTGTAATCTGTGGACTATCAGAGTGTTAATAAAACTCATAAATTGCATCGGTATTGAATACAACATGCACCATGTGGACTTTTCTCCATGGGAGTAATGTCTCAAACAGTCTACGCTTTGATCGTTCCCTGGAAGACCAGTAGTAGTGTCAGATGCACATCTGGTGTCATTCTCTAATCTGTGGACTCTCAGAGTGTTGATGAAACACAGAATTTGCATCGGGATTGAATACAACAGTCATCATGCGCATTTTCTCCATGGGAGTAATGTCTCAAACAGTCTACGCTTTGATCGTTCCCTGGAAGACCACTAGTAGTTTCCGATGCACATCTGGAGGCATTCTGTAATCTGTAAACTATCAGAGTGTTTTTCAAACACAGAAATGGCATCGGGAGTGAATAGAACAGCCACCATGAGCACTTTCCTCCATGGGAGTAATGTCTCAAACAATCTACGTTTTGACCTTTCCCTGGAAGACCAGTAGTAGTTTCCGATGCACATCTGGAGGATTTCTGTAATCTGTGGACCTTCAAAGTGTTAATGAAACACAGAAATGGCCTCGGGATTGAATACAACAGTCACCATGCGTACTTTCCTCCATGGGAGTAATGTCTCAAACAGTCTACGCTTTGATCGTTCCCTGGAAGACCAGTAGTAGTTTCCGATGCACATCTGGAGGCATTCTGTAATCTGTGGACTATCAGAGTGTTATGAAACGCAGAAATTGCATCGGGATTGAATACAACCGTGACCATGTGCACGTTCCTCCTTGGGAGTAATGTCTCAAACAGTCTACGCCTTGATCGTTCACTGGAAGACCAGTTGTAGCTTCCGATGCACATCTGGATGCATTCTGTAATCTGTGGTTCTTCAAAGTGTTGATGAAACACAGGAATTGCCTCGGGATTGAATACGACAGTCACCATGCGCACTATCCTCCATTGGAGTAATGTCTCAAACGGTCTACGCTTTGATCGTTCCCTGGAAGACCAGTAGTAGTTTCCGATGTACATCTGGTGTCATTCTGTAATCTGTGGACTATCAGAGTGTTGATGAAACACAGAAATTGCATCGGGATTAAATACAACCGTCATCATGCGCATTTACCTCCATAGGTGTAATGTCTCAAACAGTCTACAATTTGATCGTTCCCTGCAAGACCAGTAGTAGTTTCCGATTCACATGTGGAGGCATTCTGTAATCTGTGGACCTTCAAAGTGTTGATGAAACACAGAAATTGCCTCGGGATTGAATACAACAGTCACCTTGCGCACTTTCCACAATGCGAGTAATGTCTCAAACAGTTTACGCATTGATCGTTCCCTGGAAGACCAGTAGTAGTTTCCGATGCACATCTGGGGGCATTCTGTAATCTGTGGACTATCAGAGTGTTAATGAAACTCAGAAATTGCAACGGTATTGAATACAACATGCACCATGTGGACTTTTCTCCATAAGAATAATGTCTCAAACAGTCTACGCTTTGATCGTCCCCTGCAAGACCAGTAGTAGTTTCCGATGCACATCTGGAGGCATTGTGTAATCTGTGGACCTTCAAAGTGTTGATGAAACACAGAAATTGCCTCGGGATTGAATACAACAGTCACCATGCGTACTTTCCTCCATGGGAGTAATGTCTCAAACAGTCTACACTTTGACCTTTCCCTGGAAGACCAGTAGTAGTTTCCGATGCACATTTGGAGGATTTCTGTAATCTGTGGACCTTCAAAGTGTTGATGAAACACAGAAATTGCCTCGGGATTGAATACAACAGTCACCATGCGTACTTTCCTCCATGGGAGTAATGTCTCAAACAGTCTACGCTTTGATCGTTCCCTGGAAGACCAGTAGTAGTTTCCGATGCACATCTGGAGGCATTCTGTAATCTGTGGACTATCAGAGTGTTATGAAACGCAGAAATTGCATCGGGATTGAATACAACTGTCACCATGTGCACGTTCCTCCTTGGGAGTAATGTCTCAAACAGTCTACGCCTTGATCGTTCACTGGAAGACCAGTTGTAGCTTCCGATGCACATCTGGAGGCATTGTGTAATCTGTGGACCTTCAAAGTGTTGATGAAACACAGAAATTGCCTCGGGATTGAATACGACAGTCACCATGCGCACTATCCTCCATGGGAGTAATGTCTCAAACGGTCTACGCTTTGATCGTTCCCTGGAAGACCAGTAGTAGTTTCCGATGTACATCTGGTGTCATTCTGTAATCTGTGGACTATCAGGGTGTTGATGAAACACAGAAATTGCATCGGGATTGAATACAACAGTCATCATGCGCATTTACCTCCATAGGTGTAATATCTCAAACAGTCTACGATTTGATCGTACCCTGGAAGACCAGTAGTAGTTTCCGATGCACATCTGGAGGCATTCTGTAATCTGTGGACTATCAGAGTGTTGTTGAAACACAGAAATTGCATTCGGATTGAATACAACAGTCACCATGCGCACTTTCCTTCATGGGAGTAATGTCCCAAACAGTCTACACTTTGATCGTTCCCTGCAAGACCAGTAGTAGTTTCCGATGCACATTTGGGGGCATTCTGTAATCTGTGGACTATCAGAGTGTTAATGAATCTCAGAAATTGCAACGGTATTGAATACAACATGCACCATGTGGACTTTTCTCCATGGGAGTAATGTCTCAAACAGTCTACGCTGTGATCGTTCCCTTCAAGACCAGTAGTAGTTTCCGATTCACATGTGGGGGCATTCTGTAATCTGTGGACCTTCAAAGTGTTGATGAAACACAGAAATTGCCTCGGGATTGAATACAACAGTCACCTTGCGCACTTTCCACAATGAGAGTAATGTCTCAAACAGTTTACCCATTGATCGTTCCCTGGAAGACCAGTAGTAGTTTCCGATGCACATTTGGAGGATTTCTGTAATCTGTGGACCTTCAAAGTGTTGATGAAACACAGAAATTGCCTCGGGATTGAATACAACAGTCACCATGCGTACTTTCCTCCATGGGAGTAATGTCTCATACAGTCTACGCTTTGATCGTTCCCTGGAAGACCAGTAGTAGTTTCCGATGCACATCTGGAGGCATTCTGTAATCTGTGGACTACCAGAGTGTTGTTGAAACACAGAAATTGCAACTTGATTGAATACAACAGTCACCAAGCGCACTTTCCTCCATGGGAGAAATGTCTCAAACAGTCTACACTTTTATAGTTCCCTGGAAGGCCAGTAGTAGCTTCCGATGCACATCTGGGGCCATTCTGTAATCTGTGGACTATCAGAGTGTTAATAAAACTCAGAAATTGCATCGGTATCGAATACAACATGCACCATGTGGACTTTTCTCCATGGAAGTAATGTCTCAAACAGTCTACGCTTTGATCGTTCCCTGGAAGACCAGTAGTAGTGTCCTATGCACATCCGGTGTCATTCTCTAATCTGTGGACTCTCAGAGTGTTGATGAAACACAGAATTTGCATCGGGATTGAATACAACAGTCATCATGCGCATTTTCTCCATGGGAGTAATGTCTCAAACAGTCTACGCTTTGATCGTTCCCTGGAAGACCACTAGTAGTTTCCGATGCACATCTGGAGGCATTCTGTAATCTGTAAACTATCAGAGTGTTTTTCAAACACAGAAATGGCATCGGGACTGAATACAACAGCCACCATGCGCACTTTATTCCATGGGAGTAATGTCTCAAACAGTCTACGCTTTGACCTTTCCCTGGAAGACCTATAGTAGTTTCCGATGCACATCTGGAGGATTTCTGTAATCTGTGGACCTTCAAAGTGTTAATGAAACACAGATATTGCCTCGGGATTGAACATAACAGTCACCATGAGTACTTTCCTCCATGGGAGTAATGTCTCAAACAGTCTACGATTTGATCGTTCCCTGGAAGACCAGTAGTAGTTTCCGATGCACATCTGGAGGCATTCTGTAATCTGTGGACTATCAGAGTGTTATGAAACACAGAAATTGCATCGGGATTGAATATAACCGTGACCATGTGCACGTTCCTCCTTGGGAGTAATGTCTCAAACAGTCTACGCCTTGATCGTTCCCTGGAAGACCAGTTGTAGCTTCCGATGCACATCTGGAGGCATTCTGTAATCTGTGGACCTTCAAAGTGTTGATGAAACACAGAAATTGCTTCGGGATTGAATACAACAGTCACCTTGCGCACTTTCCACAATGAGAGTAATGTCTCAAACAGTTTACGTATTGATCGTTCCCTGGAAGACCAGTAGTAGTTTCCGATGCACATCTGGGGGCATTCTGTAATCTTTGGACTATCAGAGTGTTGTTGAAACACAGAAATTGCATCTTGATAGAATACATCAGTCACCAGGCGCACTTTCCTCCATGGGAGAAATGTCTCAAACAGTCTACACTTGTATAGTTCCTTGGAAGACCAGTAGTAGTATCCGATGCACATCTGGGGCCATTCTGTAATCTGTGGACTATCAGAGTGTTAATTAAACTCAGAAATTGCATCGATATAGAATACAACATGCACCATGTGGACATTTCTCCATGGGAATAAAGTCTCAAAGAGTCTACGCTTTGATCGTTCATTGCAAGACCAGTAGTAGTTTCCGATGCACATCTGGAGGCATTCTGTAATCTGTGGACCTTCAAAGTGTTGATGAAACACAGAAATTCCCTCGGGATTGAATACAACAGTCACCATGCGCACTTTCCTCCATGGGAGTAATGTCTCAAACAGTCTACGCTTTGATCGTTCCCTGGAAGACCAGTAGTAGTTTCCGATGCACATCTGGAGGCATTCTGTAATCTGTGGACTATCACAGTTTTGTTGAAACACAGAAGTTGCATCGGAATTGAATACAACAGTCACCAGGCGCACTTTCCTCCATGGGAGAAATGTCTCAAACAGTCTACATTTGTATAGTTCCCTGGAAGACCAGTAGTAGTTTCCGATGCACATTTGGGGCCATTCTGTAATCTGTGGACTATCAGAGTGTTAATTAAACTCAGAAATTGCATCGGTATTGAATACAACATGCACCATGTGGACTTTTCTCCATGGGAGTAATGTCTCAAACAGTCTACGCTTTGATCGTTCCCTGGAAGACCAGTAGTAGTGTCCGATGCACATCTGGTGTCATTCTCTAATCTGTGGACTCTCAGAGTGTTGGTGAAACACAGATTTTGCATCGGGATTGTATACAACAGTCATCATGCGCATTTTCTCCATGGGAGTAATGTCTCAAACAGTCTACGCTTTGATCGTTCCCTGGAAGACCACTAGTAGTTTCCGATGCATATCTGGAGGCATTCTGTAATCTGTAAACTATCAGAGTGTTTTTCAAACACAGAAATGGCATCGGGACTGAATAGAACAGCCACCATGAGCACTTTCCTCCATGGGAGTAATGTCTCAAACATTCTACGTTTTTAACGTTCCCTGGAAGACCAGTAGTAGTTTCCGATGCACATCTGGAGGCATTCTGTAATCTGTGGACTATCAGAGTGTTATGAAACGCAGAAATTGCATCGGGATTGAATACAACCGTGACCATGTGCACGTTCCTCCTTGGGAGTAATGTCTCAAACAGTCTACGCCTTGATCGTTCACTGGAAGACCAGTTGTAGCTTCCGATGCACATCTGGAGGCATTCTGTAATCTGTGGACCTTCAAAGTGTTGATGAAACACAGAAATTGCCTCGGGATTGAATACGACAGTCACCATGCGCACTATCCTCCATGGGAGTAATGTCTCAAACGGTCTACGCTTTGATCGTTCCCTGGAAGACCAGTAGTAGTTTCCGATGCACATCTGGAGGCATTGTGTAATCTGTGGACCTTCAAAGTGTTGATGAAACACAGAAATTGCATCGGGATTGAATACAACAGTCACCATGCGTACTTTCCTCCATGGGAGTAATGTCTCAAACAGTCTACGCTTTGTTCGTTCCCTGGAAGACCAGTAGTAGTTTCCGATGCACATCTGGAGGCATTCTGTAATCTGTGGACTATCAGAGTGTTATGAAACGCAGAAATTGCATCGGGATTGAATACAACCGTCACCATGTGCACGTTCCTCCTTGGGAGTAATGTCTCAAACAGTCTACGCCTTGATCGTTCACTGGAAGACCAGTTGTAGCTTCCGATGCACATCTGGTGGCATTCTGTAATCTGTGGACCTTCAAAGTGTTGATGAAACACAGAAATTGCCTCGGGATTGAATACGACAGTCACCATGCGCACTATCCTCCATGGGAGTAATGTCTCAAACGGTCTACGCTTTGATCGTTCCCTGGAAGACCAGTAGTAGTTTCCGATGTACATCTGGTGTCATTCTGTAATCTGTGGACTATCAGAGTGTTGTTGAAACACAGAAATTGCATCGGGATTGAATACAACAGTCACCATGCGCACTTTCCTCCATGGGAGTAATGTCCCAAACAGTCTACACTTTGATCGTTCCCTGGAAGACCAGTAGTAGTTTCCGATGTACATTTGGGGGCATTCTGTAATGTGTGGACTATCAGAGTGTTAATGAAACTCAGAAATTGCAACGGTATTGAATACAACATGCACCATGTGGACTTTTCTCCATGGGAGTAATGTCTCAAACAGTCTACGCTTTGATCGTTCCCTGCAAGACCAGTAGTAGTTTCCGATTCACATGTGGGGGCATTCTGTAATCTGTGGACCTTCAAAGTGTTGATGAAACACAGAAATTGCCTCGGGATTGAATACAACAGTCACCTTGCGCACTTTCCACAATGAGAGTAATGTCTCAAACAGTTTACGCATTGATCGTTCCCTGGAAGACCAGTAGTAGTTTCCGATGCACTTCAGGGGGCATTCTGTAATCTGTGGACTATCAGAGTGTTAATGAAACTCAGAAATTACATCGGTATTGAATACAACATGCACCATGTGGACTTTTCTCCATAAGAATAATGTCTCAAACAGTCTACGTGTTGATCGTTCCCTGCAAGACCAGTAGTAGTTTCCGATGCACATCTGGAGGCATTGTGTAATCTGTAGACCTTCAAAGTGTTGATGAAACACAGAAATTGCCTCGGGATTGAATACAACAGTCACCATGCGTACTTTCCTCCATGGGAGTAATGTCTCAAACAGTCTACGCTTTGATCGTTCCCTGGAAGACCAGTAGTAGTGTCCTATGCACATCCGGTGTCATTCTCTAATCTGTGGACTCTCAGAGTGTTGATGAAACACAGAATTTGCATCGGGATTGAATTCAACAGTCATCATGCGCATTTTCTCCATGGGAGTAATGTCTCAAACAGTCTACGCTTTGATCGTTCCCTGGAAGACCACTAGTAGTTTCCGATGCACATCTGGAGGCATTCTGTAATCTGTAAACTATCAGAGTGTTTTTCAAACACAGAAATGGCATCGGGACTGAATACAACAGCCACCATGCGCACTTTCCTCCATGGGAGTAATGTCTCAAACAGTCTACGCTTTGACCTTTCCCTGGAAGACCTGTAGTAGTTTCCGATGCACATCTGGAGGATTTCTGTAATCTGTGCACCCTCAAAGTGTTAATGAAACACAGAAATTGCCTCGGGATTGAACATAACAGTCACCATGCGTACTTTCCTCCATGGGAGTAATGTCTCAAACAGTCTACGCTTTGAACGTTCCCTGGAAGACCAGTAGTAGTTTCCGATGCACATCTGGAGGCATTCTGTAATCTGTGGACTATCAGAGTGTTATGAAACACAGAAATTGCATCGGGATTGAATACAACCGTCACCATGTGCACGTTCCTCCTTGGGAGTAATGTCTCAAACAGTCTACGCCTTGATCGTTCCCTGGAAGACCAGTTGTAGCTTCCGATGCACATCTGGAGGCATTCTCTAATCTGTGGACCTTCAAAGTGTTGATGAAACACAGAAATTGCCTCGGGATTGAATACAACAGTCACCTTGCGCACTTTCCACAATGATAGTAATGTCTCAAACAGTTTACGCATTGATCGTTCCCTGGAAGACCAGTAGTAGTTTCCGATGCACATCTGGGGGCATTCTGTAATCTGTGGACTATCAGAGTGTTGTTGAAACGCAGAAATTGCATCTTGATTGAATACATCAGTCACCAGGCGCACTTTCCTCCATGGGAGAAATGTCTCAAACAGTCTACACTTGTATAGTTCCTTGGAAGACCAGTAGTAGTTTCCGATGCACATCTGGGGCCATTCTGTAATCTGTGGACTATCAAAATGTTAATAAAACTAAGAAATTGCATCGGCATTGAATACAACAAGCACCATGTGGACTTTCCTCCATGGCAGTAATGTCTCAAACAGTCTACGCTTTGATCGTTCCCTGGAAGACCAGTAGTAGTGTCCGATGCACATCTGGATGCATTCTGTAATCTGTAAACTATCAGAGTGTTTTTCAAACACGGAAATGGCATCATGACTGAATACAACAGCCACCATGCGCACTTTCCTCTGTGGGAGTAATGTCTCAAACAGTCTACGATTTGATCGTTCCCTGGAAGACCAGTAGTAGTTTCCGATGCACATTTGGGGGCATTCTGTAATTCTGTGGACTATCAGAGTGTTAATGAAACTCAGAAATTGCAACGGTATTGAATACAACTTGCACCATGTGGACTTTTCTCCATCGGTGTAATGTCTCAAACAGTCTACGCTTTGATCATTCCCTGCAAGACCAGTAGTAGTTTCCGATTCACATGTGGAGGCATTCTGTAATCTGTGGACCTTCAAAGTGTTGATGAAACACAGAAATTGCCTCGGGATTGAATACAACAGTCACCTTGCGCACTTTCCACAATGAGAGTAATGTCTCAAACAGTTTACGCATTGATCGTTCCCTGGAAGACCAGTAGTAGTTTCCGATGCACATCGGGGGGCATTCTGTAATCTGTGGACTATCAGAGTGTTAATGAAACTCAGAAATTACATCGGTATTGAATACAACATGCACCATGTGGACTTTTCTCCATAAGAATTATGTCTCAAACAGTCTACGCTTTGATCGTCCCCTGCAAGACCAGTAGTAGTTTCCGATGCACATCCGGAGGCATTGTGTAATCTGTGGACCTTCAAAGTGTTGATGAAACACTGAAATTGCCTCGGGATTGAATACAACAGTCACCATGCGTACTTTCCTCCATGGGAGTAACGTCTCAAACAGTCTACGATTTGATCGTATCCTGGAAGATCAGTAGAAGCTTCCGATGCATATCTGGAGGCATTCTGTAATCTGTGGACCTTCAAAGTGTTGATGAAACTCAGAAATTGCATCGGGATTGAATACGACAGTCTCCATGGGCACTATCCTCCATAGGTGTAATGTCTCAAACAGTCTACGATTTGATCGTTCCCTGGAAGACCAGTAGTAGTTTCCGATGCACATCTGGAGGCATTCTGTAATCTGTGGACTACCAGAGTGTTGTTGAAACACAGAAATTGCATCTTGATTGAATACAACAGTCACCATGCGCACTTACCTCCATGGGAAAAAATGTCTCAAACAGTCTACGCTTTGATCGTTCCCTGGAAGACCAGTAGTATTGTCGGATGCACATCTCGTGTCATTCTCTAATCTGTGGACTATCAGAGTGTTCATGAAACACAGAAATTGCATCGGGATTGAATAGAACAGTCATCATGCTCATTTTCTCCATGGGATTAATGTCTCAAACAGTCTACGCTTTGATCGTTCCCTGCAAGACCAGTAGTAGTTTCCGATGCACATCTGGAGGCATTCTGTAATGTGTGGACCTTCAAATTGTTGATGAAACACAGAAATTGACACGGGATTGAATACAACAGTCACCATGCGTACTTTCCTCCATGGGAGTAATGTCTCAAACAGTTTATACGCTTTGATCGTAACCTGGAAGACCAGTAGTAGTTTCCATTGCACATCTGGAGATATTCCGTAATCTGTTGACCTTCAAAGTGATGATGAAACACAGAAATTGCATCGGGATTGAATACAATAGTTACCATGCGCACTTTCCTCCATGGGATTAATGTCTCAAACAGTCTACGCTTTGATCGTTCCCTGGAAGACCACGAGTAGTTTCCGATGCACATCAGGAGGCATTTTGTAATCTGTGGACTATCAGAGTGTTATGAAACACAGAAATTGCATCGGGATTGAATACAAAAGTCATCACGTCCACGTTCCTCCTTGGGAGTAATGTCTCAAACAGTCTACGCCTTGATCGTTCCCTGGAAGACCAGTTGTAGCTTCCGATGCACATCTGGAGGCATTCTGTAATCTGTGGACCTTCAAAGTGTTGATGAAACACAGAAATTGCCTCGGGATTGAATACAACAGTCACCTTGCGCACTTCTTCAATGAGAGTAATGTCTCAAACAGTCTACGCTTTGATCGTTCCCTGGAAAACCAGTAGTAGTTTCCGATGCACATCTGGAGGCATTCTGTAATCTGTGGACTATCACAGTTTTGTTGAAACACAGAAGTTGAAACGGAATTGAATACAGCAGTCACCATGCGCACTTACCTCCATGGGAGTAATGTCTCAAACATTCTACGCTTTGACCTTTCCCTGGAAGACCAGTAGTAGTTTCCGATGCACATCTAGAGGATTTGTGTAATCTGTGGAACTTCAACGTGTTGATGAAACACAGAAATTGCATCGGGAATGAATACAACAGTCACCATGCGAACTTTCCTACATGAGAGTAATGTCTCAAACAGTCTACGCTTTGATCGTTCCTTGAAGACCAGTAATAGTTTCCGATGCACATCTGGAGGCATTTTGTAATCTGTGGACTATCAGAGTGTTATGAAAAACAGAAATTGCATCGGGATCGAATACAACAGTTACCATGTGCACGTTCCTACTTGGGAGTAATGTCTCAAACAGTCAACGCCTTGATCGTTCCCTGGAAGACCAGTCTAGCTTCCGATGCACATCTGGAGGCATTCTGTAATCTGTGGACCTGCAAAGTGTTGATGGAACACAGAAATGGCTTCGGGATTGAATACAACAGTCACCTTGCGCACTTTCCTCAATAGGAGTAGTGTCACAAACAGTTTACGCATTGATCGTTCCCTGGAAGACCAGTAGTAGTTTCCGATCCACATCTGGGGGCATTCTGTAATCTGTGGACTATCAGAGTGTTGTTGAAACACAGAAATTGCATCGGGATTGAATACAACAGTCACCATGCGCACATTCCTCCATGGGAGTAATGTCTCAAACAGTCTATACTTTGATCGTTCCCTGGAAGACCAGTAGTAGTTTCCGATGCACATCTGGAGGCATTCTGTAATCTGTAAACTATCAGAGTGTTTTTCGAACACAGAAATGGCATCGGGATTGGATACAACAGTCACCATGCGCACTTTCCTCCATGGGAGTAATGTCTCAAACAGTCTACGCTTTGATCGTAATCTGGAAGACCAGTAGTAGTTTCCGTTGCACATCTGGAGGCATAACGTAATCTGTGGACCTTCAAAGTGTTGATGAAACACAGAAATTGCATCGGGATTGAATACAACAGTCACCATGCCCACTTCCCTCCATGGGAGTAATGTCTCAAACAGTCTACGCTTTGATCTTTCCATGGAAGACCAGTAGTAGTTTCCGATGCACATCTGGAGGCATTCTGTAATCTGTGGACTATCACAGTTTTGTTGAAACACAGAAGTTGCATCGGGATTGAATACAACAGTCACCATGCCCACTTACCTCCACGGGAGTAATGTCTCAAACATTCTACGCATTCACCTTTCCCTGGAAGACCAGTAGTAGTTTCCGATGCACATCTGGAGGATTTCTGTAATCTGTGGACATTCAAAGTGTTGATGGAACACAGAAATTGCATCGGGATTGAATACAACAGTCACTATGCGAACTTTCCTCCATGAGAGTAATGTCTCAAACAGTCTACGCTTTGATCGTAACCTGGAAGACCAGTAGTAGTTTCCGTTGCACATCTGGAGGCATTCCGTAATCTGTGGAACTTCAAAGTGATGATGAAACACAGAAATTGCATCGGGATTGAATACAATAGTCACCATGCGCACATTCCTCCATGGGAGTAATGTCTCAATCAGTCTACGCTTTGATCGTTCCCTGGAAGACCACGAGTAGTTTCCGATGCACATCAAGAGGCATTTTGTAATCTGTGGACTATCAGAGTGTTATGAAACACAGAAATTGCATCGGGATTGAATACAAAAGTCATCACGTCCACGTTCCTCCTTGGGAGTAATGTCTCAAACAGTCTACGCCTTGATCGTTCCCTGGAAGACCAGTTGTAGCTTCCGATGCACATCTGGAGGCATTCTGTAATCTGTGGACCTTCAAAGTGTTGATGAAACACAGAAATTGCCTCGGGATTGAATACAACAGTCACCTTGCGCACTTCTTCAATGAGAGTAATGTCTCAAACAGTCTACGCTTTGATCGTTCCCTGGAAAACCAGTAGTAGTTTCCGATGCACATCTGGAGGCATTCTGTAATCTGTGGACTATCACAGTTTTGTTGAAACACAGAAGTTGAAACGGAATTGAATACAGCAGTCACCATGCGCACTTACCTCCATGGGAGTAATGTCTCAAACATTCTACGCTTTGACCTTTCCCTGGAAGACCAGTAGTAGTTTCCGATGCACATCTAGAGGATTTGTGTAATCTGTGGAACTTCAACGTGTTGATGAAACACAGAAATTGCATCGGGAATGAATACAACAGTCACCATGCGAACTTTCCTACATGAGAGTAATGTCTCAAACAGTCTACGCTTTGATCGTTCCTTGAAGACCAGTAATAGTTTCCGATGCACATCTGGAGGCATTTTGTAATCTGTGGACTATCAGAGTGATATGAAAAACAGAAATTGCATCGGGATCGAATACAACAGTTACCATGTGCACGTTCCTACTTGGGAGTAATGTCTCAAACAGTCAACGCCTTGATCGTTCCCTGGAAGACCAGTCTAGCTTCCGATGCACATCTGGAGGCATTCTGTAATCTGTGGACCTGCAAAGTGTTGATGGAACACAGAAATGGCTTCGGGATTGAATACAACAGTCACCTTGCGCACTTTCCTCAATAGGAGTAGTGTCACAAACAGTTTACGCATTGATCGTTCCCTGGAAGACCAGTAGTAGTTTCCGATCCACATCTGGGGGCATTCTGTAATCTGTGGACTATCAGAGTGTTGTTGAAACACAGAAATTGCATCGGGATTGAATACAACAGTCACCATGCGCACATTCCTCCATGGGAGTAATGTCTCAAACAGTCTATACTTTGATCGTTCCCTGGAAGACCAGTAGTAGTTTTCGATGCACATCTGGGGGCATTCTGTAATCTGTGGACCTTCAAAGTGTTGATGAAACACAGAAATGGACTTATGATTGAATACAACAGTCACCATGCGTACTTTCCTCCATGGGAGTAATGTCTCAAACAGTCAACGCTTTGATCGTTCCCTGGAAGACCAGTAGTAGTGTCCGATGCACATCTGGTGTCATTCTCTAATCTGTGGACTATCAGAGTGTTGATGAAACACAGAAACTGCATCGGAATGGAATACAACTGTCATCATGCGCATTTTCTCCATGGGAGTAATGTCTCAAACAGTATACGCTTTGATCGTTCCCTGGAAGACCAGTAGTAGTTTCCGATGCACATCTGGAGGCATTCTGTAATCTGTAAACCATCAGAGAGTTTTTCAAACACAGAAATGGCATCGGGATTGAATACAACAGTCACCATGCCCACTTTCCTCCATGGGAGTAATGTCTCAAAGAGTCTACGGTTTGATCGTTCCCTGGAATTCCAATAGAAGTTTCCCCATGCACATCAGGAGAAAATCTGTAATCTGTGGACTATCGCAGTTTTGTTGAAACACAGAAGTTGCATCGGAATTGAATACAACAGTCACCATGCGCACTTACCTCCATGGGAGTAATGTCTCAAATATTCTTCGCTTTGACCTTTCCCTGGAAGGCTAGTAGTAGTTTCCGTTGCACATCTGGAGGCATTCCGTAATCTGTGGACCTTAAAGTGTTGATGAAACACAGAAATTGCATCGGGATTGAATACAACAGTCACCATGCCCACTTTCCTCCATTGGAGTAATGTCTCAAACAGTCTACGCCTAGATCTTTCCCTGGAAGACCAGTCTAGCTTCCGATGCACATCTGGAGGCATTCTGTAATCTGTGGACCTGCAAAGTGTTGATGGAACACAGAAATTGCTTCGGGATTGAATACAACAGTCACCTTGCGCACTTTCCTCAATAGGAGTAATGTCACAAACAGTTTACGCATTGATCGTTCCCTGGAAGACCAGTAGTAGTTTCCGATCCACATCTGGGGGCATTCTGTAATCTGTGGACTATCAGAGTGTTGTTGAAACACAGAAATTGCATCGGGATTGAATACAACAGTCACCATACGCACTTTCCTCCATGGGAGTAATGCCTCAAACAGTCTATACTTTGATCGTTCCCTGGAAGACCAGTAGTAGTTTCCGATGCACATCTGGGGGCATTCTGTAATCTGTGGACCTTCAAAGTGTTGATGAAACACAGAAATGGACTTGGGATTGAATACAACAGTCACCATGCGTACTTTCCTCCATGGGAGTAATGTCTCAAACAGTCAACGCTTTGATCGTTCCCTGGAAGACCAGTAGTAGTGTCCGATGCACATCTGGTGTCATTCTCTAATCTGTGGACTATCAGAGTGTTGATGAAACACAGAAATTGCATCGGGATGGACTACAACTGTCATCATGCGCATTTTCTCCGTGGGAGTAATGTCTCAAACAGTATACGCTTTGATCGTTCCCTGGAAGACCAGTAGTAGTTTCCGATGCACATCTGGAGGCATTCTGTAATCTGTAAACTATCAGAGTGTTTTTCAAACACAGAAATGGCATCGGGATTGAATACAACAGTCACCATGCGCACTTTCCTCCATGGGAGTAATGTCTCAAACAGTCTACGCCTTGATCGTTCCCTGGAAGACCAGTTGTAGCTTCCGATGCACATCTGGAGGCATTCTGTAATCTGGGGACCTCCAAGTGTTGATGAAACACAGAAATTGCCTCGGGATTGAATACAATAGTCACCTTGCGCACTTTCCTCAATAGGAAAAATGTCTCAAAGAGTTTACGCATTGATCGTTCCCTGGAAGACCTGTAGTAGTTTCCGATCCACATCTGGGGGCATTCTGTAATCTGTGGACTATCAGAGTGTTGTTGAAACACAGAAATTGCATCGGGATTGAATACAACAGTCACCATACGCACTTTCCTCCATGGGAGTAATGCCTCAAACAGTCTATACTTTGATCGTTCCCTGGAAGACCAGTAGTAGTTTCCGATGCACATCTGGGGGCATTCTGTAATCTGTGGACCTTCAAAGTGTTGATGAAACACAGAAATGGACTTGGGATTGAATACAACAGTCACCATGCGCACTTTCCTCCATGGGAGTAATGTCTCAAACAGTCTACGCCTTGATCGTTCCCTGGAAGACCAGTTGTAGCTTCCGATGCACATCTGGAGGCATTCTGTAATCTGGGGACCTCCAAGTGTTGATGAAACACAGAAATTGCCTCGGGATTGAATACAAGAGTCACCATGCGCACTTTCCTCCATGGGAGTAATATCTCAAACAGTCTACTCTTTGATCGTTCATTGGAAGACCAGAAGTAGTTTCCGATGCACATCTGGGGGCATTCTGTAACCTGTGGAATATCAGAGTGTTAATGAAACTCAGAAATTGCATCGGTGTTGAATACAACATGCACAATGTGGACTTTTCTCCATGGGAGTAATGTCTCAAACAGTCTACGCTTTGATCGTTCCCTGCAAGACCAGTAGTAGTTTCCGATGCACATCTGGAGGCATTCTATAATCTGTGGACCTTCAAGGTGTTGATGAAACACAGAAATTGCCTTGGGATTGAATACAACAGTCACCTTGCGCACTTTCCTCCAAGGGAGTAATGTCTCAAACAGTTTACGATTTAATCGTTCCCTGAAAGACCAGTAGTAGTTTCCGATGCACATCTGGAGGCATTCTGTAATCTGTTGACCTTCAAAGCGTTGATGAAACAAAGAAATTGCAACGGGATTAAATACGACAGTCACCATGCGTACTTTTCTCCTTGGGAGTAATGTCTCAAACAGTCTACGCATTGATCGTTCCCTGGAAGACCAGTAGTAGTGTTCGATGCACATCTGGTGTCATTCTCTAATCTGTGGACTATCAGAGTGTTGATGAAACACAGAAATTGCATCGGGATTGAATACAACAGTCATCATGCGCATTTTCTCCATGGGAGTAATGTCTCAAAGAGTCTACGGTTTGATCGTTCCCTGGAAGACCAGTAGTAGTTCCCTATGCACATCAGGAGGAAATCTGTAATCTGTGGACTATCTGAGTGTGGATGAAACACAGAAATTGCATCGGGATTGAATACAACAGTCACCATGCGCAGTTTCCTCCATGGGAGTAATGTCTCAAACTGTCTACACTTTGATCGTTCCCTGGAAGACCAGTAGTAGTTTCCGATGCACATCTGGAAACATTCTGTAATATGTGGACTATCACAGTTTTGTTGAAACACAGAAGTTGCATCGGGATTGAATACAACAGTCACCATGCGCACTTACCTCCATGGGGGTAATGTCGCAAACATTCTACGCATTGACCTTTCCCTGGAAGACCAGTAGTAGTTTCCGATACACATCTGGAGGATTTCTGTAATCTGTGGACCTTCAAAGTGTTGATGAAACACAGAAATTGCATCGGGATAGAATACAACAGTCACCATGCGTACTTTCCTCCATGAGAGTAATGTCTCAAACAGTCTACGCTTTGATCGTAACCTGGAAGACCAGTAGTAGTTTCCATTGCACATCTGGAGGCATTCCGTAATCTGTGGACCTTCAAAGTGCTGATGAAACACAGAAATTGCATCGGGATTGAATACAACCGTCACCATGCGCACTTTCCTCCATGGCAGTAATGTCTCAAACAGTCTACGCCTTGATGGATCCCTGGAAGACCAGTAGTAGTTTCCGATGCACATCTGGAGGCATTCTGTAGTCTGTGGACCTTCCAAGTGTTGATGAAAATCAGAAATTGCATCGGGATTGAATACAACAGTCACGATGCCCACTTTCCTCCATGGGAGTAATGTCTCAAACAGTCTACGCTTTGATCGTTCCCTGGAAGACCAGTAGTAGTTTCCAATGCACATATGGAGGCATTCTGTAATCTGAGAAACATCAGAGTGTTGATGAAACACAGAAATTGCATTGGGATTGAATACAACAGTCACCATGCGCACTTTCCTCCATGGGAGAAATGTCTCAAACAGTCTACGCTTCGATCGTTCCCTGGAAGAGTTGTAGTAGTTTCCGTTGCACATCTGGAGGCATTCTGTAATCTATGGACGTTCAAAGTGTTGATGAAACACAGAAATTGTATCGGGAATGAATTCAACAGTCACCATGCGCACTTTCCTCCCTGGGAGTAATGTCTCAAACAGTCTACGCTTTGATCGTTCCCTGGAAGACCAGTAGTAGTTTTCGATACACATCTGGAGGCATTCTGTAATCCGTGGTTGTTCAAAGTGTTGATGAAACACAGCAATTGCAACGAATTGAATACAACAGTCACCATGCGCACTTTCCTCCATGGGAGTAGTGTCTCAAAAAGTCTACGCTTTGATCGTTCCCTGGAAAGCCATTAGTAGCTTCCGATGCACATCCCTAGGCATTCTGTAATCTGTGGACTATCAGAGTGTTGATGAAACACAGAAACTGCATCGGGATTGAATACAACAGTCACCTTGTGCACTTCCCTCTTTGGGAGTAATGTCTCAAACAGTATACGTTTTGATCGTTCCCTGGAAGGCCAGTAGTAGTTTCCGATGCACATCTGGAGGCATTCTGTAATCTGTGGAGTATCAGAGTGTTGATGAAACACAGAAATTGAGTCGGGATTGAATACAAAAGTCACCTTGCGCACTTTCCTCAATGGGAGTAATGTCTCAAACAGTTTACGCATTGATCGTTCCCTGGAAGACCAGTAGTAGTTTCCGATGCACATCTGTGGGCATTCTGTAATCTGTGGACTATCAGAGTGTTAATGAAACTCAGAAATTGCATCGGTATTGAACACAACATGCACCATGTGGACTTTTCTCCATTGGAGTAATGTCTCAAACAGTCTACGCTTTGATCGTTCCCTGCAAGAGCAATAGTAGTTTCCGATGCACATCTGGAGGCATTCTGTAATCTGTGGACGTTCAAAGCGTCGATGAAACACAGAAATTGCATCGGGATTGAATACGACAGTCACCATGCGCACTTTCCTCCATGGGAGTAATGTCTCAAACAGTCTACGCTTTGATCGTTCGCTGGAAGACCAGTAGTAGTGTCCGCTGCACATCTGGTGTCATTCTCTAATCTGTGGACTATCAGAGTGTTGATGAAACACAGAAATTGCATCGGAATTGAATACAACAGTAATCATGCGCATTTTCCTCCATGGGAGTAATGTCTGAAACATTCTACGCTTTTATCGTTCCCTGGAAGAGTTGTAGTAGTTTCCGTTGCACATCTGGAGGCATTCTGTAATCTATGGACGTTCAAAGTGTTGATGAAACACAGAAATTGCATCGGGAATGAATACAACAGTCACCATGCGCACTTTCCTCCCTGGGAGTAATGTCTCAAACAGTCTACGCTTTGACCGTTTCATGGAAGACCAGTAGAAGCTTCCGATGCACATCTGGAGGCATTCTGTAATCTGTGGACCTTCAAAGTGTTGATGAAACTAAGAAATTGCATCGGGATTGAATACGACAGTCACCATGCGTACTTTCCTCCATGGGAGTAATGTCTCAAACGGTCTACGCTTTGATCGTTCCCTGGAAGAGTAGTAGTAGTTTCCGATGCACATATGGAGGCATTCTGTAATCTGTGGACTATCAGAGTGTTGTTGAAACAAAGAAATTGCATCTTGATTGAATACAACAGTCACCACGCGCACTTTCCTCCATGGGAGTAATGTCTCAAACGGTCAACACTTGTATCGTTCCCTGGAAGACCAGTAGTAGTTTCCGATGCACATCTGGGGCCATTCTGTAATCTGTGGACTATCAGAGTGTTAATGAAACTCAGAAATTGCATCGGTATTGAACACAACATGCACCATGTGGACTTTTCTCCATTGGAGTAATGTCTCAAACAGTCTACGCTTTGATCGTTCCCTGCAAGAGCAATAGTAGTTTCCGATGCACATCTGGAGGCATTCTGTAATCTGTGGACGTTCAAAGCGTCGATGAAACACAGAAATTGCATCGGGATTGAATACGACAGTCACCATGCGCACTTTCCTCCATGGGAGTAATGTCTCAAACAGTCTACGCTTTGATCGTTCGCTGGAAGACCAGTAGTAGTGTCCGCTGCACATCTGGTGTCATTCTCTAATCTGTGGACTATCAGAGTGTTGATGAAACACAGAAATTGCATCGGAATTGAATACAACAGTAATCATGCGCATTTTCCTCCATGGGAGTAATGTCTGAAACATTCTACGCTTTTATCGTTCCCTGGAAAACCAGTAGTAGTTTCCGATGCACATCTGGAGGAATTCTGTAATCTGTAAACTATCAGGCTTTTATTCAAACACAGAAATGGCATCGGGATTGAGTACAACAGACAATATGCGCACTTTCCTCCATGGGAGTAATGTCTCAAACAGTCTACGCTTTGATCGTTCCCTGGAAGACCAGTAGTAGTTTCCGATGCACATCTGGAGGCATTCTGAAATCTGTGGAGTATCAGAGTGTTGATGAAACACAGATATTGCATCGGGATTGAATAGAACAGTAACCATGCGCACTTTTCTACATGGGAGTAATGTCTCAAACAGTCTACGCTTTGATCGTTCCCTGGAAGACCAGTAGTAGTTTCCGATGCACATCTGGAGGCATTCTGTAATCCGTGGTTGTTCAAAGTGTTGATGAAACACAGCAATTGCAACGAATTGAATACAACAGTCACCATGCGCACTTTCCTCCATGGGAGTAGTGTCTCAAACAGTCTACGCTTTGATCGTTCCCTGGAAAGCCATTAGTAGCTTCCGATGCACATCTGGAGGCATTCTGTAATCTGTGGACTATCAGAGTGTTGATAAAACACAGAAATTGCATCGGGATTGAATACAACAGTCACCATGCGCACTTTCCTCAGTAAGAGTAATGTCTCAAACATTCAACGCTTTCTTCTAATAATTTCCAGGTATGCAGCCGCATCCCGTCGACATTCTGCCACGATAGTTGTGTACTCACCTGATGATGGCCGGACGTCTCTGGGCCGAAATATCGTGGCAGAATGTCGACGGGATCCGGCTGCATACCCGGAAATTATTAGAAGAACAAATACGCCGGGAAAGTTTCAGAAGTCACAGTCTACGCTTTGATCGTTCCCTGGAAGAGCAGTAGTAGCTTCCATTGCACATCTGGAGGCTTTCTGTAATCTGTGGACTATCAGAGTGTTGATGAAACACAGAAATTGCATCGGGATTGAATACAACAGACACCATTAGCACTTTCCTCTATGGGAGTAATGTTTCAAACAGTATACGCTTGATCGTTCCCTGGAAGGCCAGTAGTAGTTTCCGATGCACATCTGGAAGCATTCTGTAATCTGTGGAGTATCGGAGTGTTGATGAAACACAGAAATGGCATCGGGATTGAATACAACAGTCACCATGAGCACTTTCCTCCATGGGAGTAATGTTTCAAACAGTATACGCTTTGATCGTTCCCTCGAAGTCCAGTAGTAGTTTCCGATGCACATATGGAGGCATTCTGAAATCTGTGGAGTATCAGAGTGTTGATGAAACACAGAAATTGCATCGGGATTGAATAGAACAGTAACCATGCGCACTTTTCTCCATGGAAGTAATGTCTCAATCATTCTACGACTTGATCGTTCCCTGAGAGACCAGTTGTAGCTTCCGATGCACATCTGGAGGCATTCTGTAATCTGTGGACCTTCAAAGTATTGATGAAACATAGAAATTGCATCGGGATTGAATACAACAGTCACGATGCGCAATTTTCCTCCATGGGAGTAATGTCTCAAACAGTCTACGCTTTGATCGTTCCCTGGAAGACCATTAGTAGTTTCCGATTCACATCTGGAGGCATGCTGTAATATGTGGACTATCAGGGTGTTGATGAAACACAGAAATTGCATTGGGATTGAATACAACAGTCACCATGCGCACTTTCCTCCATGGGAGAAATGTCTCAAACAGTCTACGCTTCGATCGTTCCCTGGAAGAGTTGTAGTAGTTTCCGTTGCACATCTGGAGGCATTCTGTAATCTATGGACGTTCAAAGTGTTGATGAAACACAGAAATTGCATCGGGAATGAATACAACAGTCACCATGCGCACTTTCCTCCCTGGGAGTAATGTCTCAAACAGTCTACGCTTTGATCGTTCCCTGGAAGACCAGTAGTAGTTTTCGATACACATCTGGAGGCATTCTGTAATCCGTGGTTGTTCAAAGTGTTGATGAAACACAGCAATTGCAACGAATTGAATACAACAGTCACCATGCGTACTTTCCTCCATGGGAGTAGTGTCTCAAAAAGTCTACGCTTTGATCGTTCCCTGGAGAGCCATTAGTAGCTTCCGATGCACATCTGTAGGCATTCTGTAATCTGTGGACTATCAGAGTGTTGATGAAACACAGAAACTGCATCGGGATTGAATACAACAGTCACCTTGTGCACTTCCCTCTTTGGGAGTAATGTCTCAAACAGTATACGTTTTGATCGTTCCCTGGAAGGCCAGTAGTAGTTTCCGATGCACATCTGGAGGCATTCTGTAATCTGTGGAGTATCAGAGTGTTGATGAAACACAGAAATTGCATCGGGATTGAATTCAACAGTCACCATGAGCATTTTTCTCCATGGGAGTAATGTCTCAAACAGTATACGCTTTGATCGTTCCCTCGAAGTCCAGTAGTAGTTTCCGATGCACATCTGGAGGCATTCTGAAATCTGTGGAGTATCAGAGTGTTGATGAAACACAGATATTGCATCGGGATTGAACAGAACAGTAACCATGCGCACTTTTCTCCATGGGAGTAATGTCTCAAACAGTCTACGCTTTGATCGTTCCCTAAAAGACCAGTAGTAGTTTCCGATGCACATCTGGAGGCATTCTGTAATCCGTGGTTGTTCAAGGTGTTGATGAAACACAGCAATTGCAACGAATTGAATACAACAGTCACCATGCGCACTTTCCTCCATGGGAGTAGTGTCTCAAACAGTCTACGCTTTGGCGTTCCCTGGAAAGCCATTAGTAGCTTCCGATGCACATCTGGAGGCATTCTGTAATCTGTGGACTATCAGAGTGTTGTTGAAAGACAGAATATGCATCGGGATTGAATACAACAGTCACCATGAGCACTTTCCTCCATGGGAGTAATGTCTCAAACAGCCAACGTTTTTATCGTTTCCTTTAAGACCAGTAGTAGTTTCCGATGCACATCTGGATGCATTCTGTAATCTGTAGAATATCAGAGTGTTGATGAAACACAGAAATTGCATCGCGATTGAATACAACAGTCACCATGCGGACTTTAGTCCATGGGAGTAATGTCTCAGTCTACGCTTCGATCGTTCCCTGGAAGACCAGTAGTAGTTTCCGATGCACATCTGGATGCATTCTGTAATCTGTGGACTATCAGAGTGTTGATGAAACACAGAAATTGCATCGGGATTGAATACAACAGTCACCATGCGCCCTTTCCTCCATGGGAGTAATGTCTCAAACAGTCTACGCTTTGATCGTTCCCTGGAGGAGCAGTAGTAGTTTCCGTTGCACATCTGGAGGCATTCTGTAATCTGTGGACGTTCAAAGTGTTGATGAAACACAGAAATTGCATCGGGATTGAATCCAACAGTCACCATGCGCACTTTCCTCCATGGGAGTAATGTCTCAAACAGTCTACGCTTTCATCGTTCCCTGGAAGACCAGTAGTAGTTTCTGATGCACATCTGGAGGCGTTCAGTAATCTGTGGTTGTTCAAAGTGTTGATGAAACACAGCAATTGCAACGAATTGAATACAACAGTCACCATGCGCACTTTATTCCATGGGAGTAATGTCTCAAACAGTCTACGCTTTTATCGTTCCCTGGAGGAGCAGTAGTAGTTTCCGTTGCACATCTGGAGGCATTCTGTAATCTGTGGACGTTCAAAGTGTTGATGAAACACAGAAATTGCATCGGGATTGAATCCAACAGTCACCATGCGCACTTTCCTCCATGGGAGTAATGTCTCAAACTGTCTACGCTTTCATCGTTCCCTGGAAGACCAGTAGTAGTTTCTGATGCACATCTGGAGGCGTTCTGTAATCTGTGGTTGTTCAAAGTGTTGATGAAACACAGCAATTGCTACGAATTGAATACAACCGTAACCATGCGCACTTTCCTCCATGGGAGTAATGTCTCAAACAGTCTACGCTTTGACCTTTCCCTGGAAGACCAGTAGTAGTTTCCGATGCACATCTGGATGCACTCTGTAATCTGTGGACTATCAGAGTGTTGATGAAACACAGAAATTGCATCGGGATTGAATAGAACAGTAACCATGCGCACTTTCCCCCATGAGAGTAAAGTCTCAAACAGTCTACGCTTCGATCGTTCCCTGGAAGATCAATAATAGTTTCCGACGCACATCTGGAGGCATTCTGTAATCTATGGTTGTTCAAAGTGTTGATGAAACACAGACATTGCATCGAATTGAATACAACAGTCAACATGCGCACTTTCCTCCGTGGGAGTAATGTCTCAAACAGTCTACGCTTTGATCGTTCCTTGGAAGACCAGTAGTAGTTTCCGATGCACACCTGGAGGCATTCTGTAATCTGTGGACCTTCAAAGTGGTGATGAAACAGAGAAATTGCGTCGGGATTGAATACAAATGTCACCATGCGAACTTTCCTTCATGGGAGTATTGTCTCAAACAGTCTACGCTTTGATCGTTCCCTGGAAGACCAGTAGTAGTTTCAGATGCACATCTGGACTCAATCTGTAATTTGTGGACCATCAAAGTGTTGTTGAAATACAGAAATTGCATCGGGATTGGATACAACAGTCACCATGCGCACATTAATCCATGGGAGAAATGTCTCAAACAGTCTACGATTTGATCGTTCCCTGGAAGATTTTTAGTAGCCTGCGATGCACATCTGGAGGCATTCTGTAATCTGTGGACTATCAGAGTGTTGATGAACACAGAAATTGCATCGGCATTGTATACAACATTCATCATGAGCACTTTCATGTATATGAGTAATGTCTCAAACAGTATACGCTTTAATCGTTCCCTGGTAGGCCAGTAGTAGTTTGCGATGTACATCAGGCGGCATTCTGTAATCTGTGAAGTATCAGAGTGTTGATGCAACACAGAAATTGCATCGGGATTGAATACAACAGTCACCATGAGCACTTTCCTCCATGGGAGTAATGTCTCAAACAGTATACGCTTTGATCGTTCCCTCGAAGGCCAGTAGTAGTTTCCGATGCACATCTGGAGGCACTCTGTAATCTGTGGAGTATCAGAGTGTTGATGAAACACAGTAATTGCATCGGGATTGAATAGAACAGTAACCATGCACACTTTCCTCCATGGGGGTAATGTCTCAAACAGACTACGACTTGATCGTTCCCTGGAAGACCAGTATTAGTTTCCGATGCACATCTGGAGACATTCTGAAATCTGTGGACTATCAGAGTGTTGTTGAAAAACAGAAATTACATCGTGATTGAATACAAGCGTCACCACGCGCACTTTCCTCCATGGGAGTAATGTCTCAAAGTGTCATCGCTTTGATCGTTCCCTGAAGACCAGTAGTAGTTTCCGATTTACATCTGGAGGCATTCTGTAATCTGGGGACTATCTGAGTGTTGTTGAAACACAGAAATTGCGTCGGGATTGAATACAACAGTCACCATGCGCACTTTCCTCCATGGGAGTAATGTCTCAAACAGTCTACGCTTTAATCGTTCCCTGGAAGGCCAGTAGTAGTTTCCGATGCACATCTGGAGATATTCTGTAATCTGTTTAGTATCAGAGTGTTGATGAAACACAGAAATTGCATCGGGATTGAATACAACAGTCACCATGAGCACTATCCTCCATGGGAGTAATGTCTCAAACAGTATACGCTTTGATCGTTCCCTCGAAGGCCAGTAGTAGTTTCCGATGCACATCTGGAGGCATTCTGTAATCTGTGGAGTATCAGAGCGTTGAAGAAACACAGAAATTGCATCGGGATTGAATGGAACAGTAACCATGAGCACTTTCCTCCATGGGAGTAATGTCTCAAACAGTCTACGATTTGATCGTTCACTGGAAGACCAGTATTAGTTTCCGATGCACATCTGGAGACATTCTGAAATCTGTGGACTATCAGAGTGTTGTTGAAAAACAGAAATTACGTCGTGATTTAATACAACAGTCACCAAGCGCACTTTCTCCATGGGAGTAATGTCTCAAACTGTCATCGCTTTGATCGTTCCCTGAAGACCAGTAATAGTTTCCGATGCACATCTGGAGGCATTCTGTAATCTGGGGACTATCTGAGTGTTGTTGAAACACAGAAATTGCGTCGGGATTGAATACAACAGTCACCATGCGCACTTTCCTCCATGGGAGTAATGTCTCAAACAGTCTACGCTTTGATCCTTCCCTGGAGGAGAAGTTGTAGTTTCCGTTGCACATCTGGAGGCGTTCTGTAATCTGTGGACGTTCAAAGTGTTGATGAAACACAGAAATTGCATCGGGATTGAATACTACAGTCACCATGAGCACTTTCCTCCATGGGAGTATTGTCTCAAACAGTATACGTTTTGATCGTTCCCTGGAAGACCAGTAGTAGTTTCTGATGCTCATCTGGAGTTATTCTGTAATCTGTGGAACATCAGAGTGTTGATGAAACACAGAAATTGCATCGGGATTGAATACAACGGTTACCATGCGCACTTTCCTCCATGGGAGCAATGTCTCAAACAGTCTACGCATTGATAGTTCCCTGAAAGGCCAGTAGTAGTTTCCGATGCACATCTGGAGGCATTCTGTAATCTGTGGACTATCAGAGTGTTGATGAAACACAGAAATTGAATCGGGATTGAATACAACAGCCACCATGCGCACTTTATCCATGGGAGAAATGTCTCAAACTGTCTACGCTTTGATCGTTCCCTGGAAGACCAGTAGTAGTTTCCGATGCACATCTGGATGCATTATGTAATCTGTGGACTATCAGAGTGTTGTTGAAAAACAGAAATTACATCGTGATTGAATACAACAGTCACCATGCCCACTTTCCTCCATGGGAGTAATGTCTCAAACTGTCATCGCTTTGATCGTTCCCTGAAGACCAGTAGTAGTTTCCGATTCACCTCTGGAGGTATTCTGTAATCTGGGGACTATCTGAGTGTTGTTGAAACACAGAAATTATGTCGGGATTGAATACAACAGTCACCATGCACACTTTCCTCCATGGGAGTAATGTCTCAAACAGTCTAGGCGTTGATCGTTCCCTGGAAGACCAGTAGTAGTTTCCGATGCACATCTGGAGGCAATCTGTAATTTGTGGACCATCAAAGTGTCGATGAAACACAGAAATTGCATCGGGATTGAATACAAGAGTCACCATGCGCACTTTCCTCCATGGGAGTAATGTAACAAATAGTCTACACTTTGATCGTTCCCTGGAAGACCAGTAGTAGTTTCCGATGCACATCTGGAGGCATTCAGTAATCTGTGGACTATCAGAGTGTTGATGAAACATAGGAATTGATTCAGGATTGAATACAACAGTCACATTGCGCACTTTAATCCATGGGAGTAATGTCTCAAACAGTCTACGCTTTGATCGTTCCCTGGAAGAGCAGTAGTAGTTTCCGATGCACATCTGGATGCATTCTGTAATCTGTGGACTATCAGAGTGTTGATGAAACACAGAAAGTGCATCGAAATTGAATACAACAGTCACTATACGCACTTTCCTCCATGGGAGTAATGTCTCAAACTGTCTACGCTTTGATCGTTCCCTGGAAGAGAAGTAGTAGTTTCCGTTGCACATCTGGAGGCATTCTGTAATCTGTCGACGTTCAAAGTGTTGATGAAACACAGAAATTGCATCGGGATTAAATACAACAGTCACCATGCGCACATTCCTCCATGGGAGTAATGTCTCAAACTGTCATCGCTTTGATCGATCCCTGAAGACCAGTAGTAGTTTCCGGTGCACATCTGGAGGCATTCTGTAATCTGGGGACTATCTGAGTGTTGTTGAAACACAGAAATTGCGTCGGGATAAAATACAACAGTCACCATGCGCACTTTCCTCCATGGGAGTAATGTCTCAAACAGTCTACGCTTTGATCGTTCCCTGGAAGGCCAGTTGTAGTTTCCGATGCACATCTGGAGGCATTCTGTAATCTGTGGAGTATATGAGTGTTGATGAAACACAGAAATTGCATGGGGATTGAATACAACAGTCACCATTAGCACTTTCCTCCATGGGAGTAATGTCTCAAACAGTATACGCTTTGATCGTTCCCTCGAAGTCCAGTAGTAGTTTCCGATGCACATCTGGAGGCATTCTGAAATCTGTGGAGTATCAGAGTGTTGATGAAACACAGAAATTGCATCGGGATTAAATACAACAGTCACCATGCGCACTTTCCTCCATGGGAGTAATGTCTCAAACAGTCTACGATTTGACCTTTCCCTGGAAGACCAGTAGTACTTTCCGATGCACATCTGGAGGCATTCTGTAATCTGTGGACCTTCAAAGTGTTGATGAAACACAGAAATTGCATCGGGATTGAATACAACAGTCACCATGAGCACTTTCCTCCATGGGAGTAATGTCTCAAACAGTATACGTTTTGATTGTTCCCTGGAAGACCAGTAGTAGTTTCCGATGCACATCTGGAGGCATTCTGTAATCTGTGGAACATCCGAGTGTTGATGAAACACAGAAATTGCATCGGGATTGAATACCACAGTCACAATGCGCACTTTCCTCCGTGGGAGTAATGTCTCAAACAGTCTACGATTTGATCGTTTCCTGGAAGACAAGTAGTAGTTTCCGATGCGTATCTGGTGGCATTCTGTAATCTGCGGACTATCAGACTGTTGAAGAGACACTTAAATTGAATCGGTATTGAATACAACAGTCACCATGCACACTTTCCTCCATGGGAGTAATGTCTCAAACATTTTACGCTGTGATCGTTCCCTGGAAGACCAGTAGTTGTTTCCGATGCACATCTGAAGGCATTCTGTAATCTGTGGACTATCAGAGTGTTGATGAAACACAGAAATTGCATCGGGATTGAATACAACAGTCACCATGCGCACTTTCCTCCTTTGGAGTAATGTCTCAAACAGTCTACGCTTTGATCGTTCCCTGGAAGACCAGTAGTAGTTTATGATGCACATCTGGATGCATTATGTAATCTGTGGACTATTAGAGTGTTGATGAAACACAGAAATTGCATCGGGATTGAATACAACAGTCACCATGCGCACTTACCTCCATGGGAGTAATGTCTCAAACAGTCTACGCTTTGATCGTTCCCTGGAAGAGGAGTAGTAGTTTTCGTTGCACATCTGGAGGCATTCTGTAATCTGTGGACTTTCAAAGTGTTGATGAAACTCAGAAATTTCATCGGGATTGAATAGAACAGTAACCATGCGCACTTTCCTCCATGGGAGTAATGTCTCAAACAGTCTACGCTTCGATTGTTCCCTGGAATACCAGTAATAGTTTCCGATGCACATCTGGAGGCACTCTGTAATCTGTGGACTATCAGGGTGTTGATGAAACACTTAAATTGAATCGGTATTGAATACAACAGTCACCATGCGCACTTACCTCCATGGGAGTAATGTCTCAAACAGTTTACGCTTTGATCGTTCCCTGGGAGACCAGTAGTAGTTTCCGATGCACATCTGGAGGCATTCTGTAATCTGTGGACTATCAGAGTGTTGATGAAACACAGAAATTGCATCGGGATTGAATACAACAGTCAACATGCGCACTTTCTTCCTTGGGAGTAATGTCTCAAACAGTCTACGCTTTGATCGTTCCCTGGAAGACTGGTAGTAGTTTCCGATGCACACCTGGAGGCATTCTGTAATCTGTGGACCTTCAAAGTGGTGATGAAACAGAGAAATTGCGTCGGGATTGAATACAAAAGTCAATATGCGAACTTTCCTCCATGGGAGTATTGTCTCAAACAGTCTACGCTTTGATCGTTCCCTGGAAGACCAGTAGTAGTTTCCGATGCACATCTGGAGTCAATTTGTAATTTGTCTACCATCAAAGTGTCGATGATACACAGAAATTGCATCGGGATTCAATACAACAGTCACCATGCGCACTTTCCTCCATGGGAGTAATGTATCAAACAGTCTACGCTTTGATCGTTCCCTGGAAGACCAGTAGTAGTTTCCGATGCACATCGGGAGGCATTCTGTAATCTGTGGACTATCAGAGTGTTGATGAAACACAGAAATTGAATCGGGATTGAATACAATAGCCACCATGCGCACTTTATCCATGGGAGAAATGTCTCAAACAGTCTACGCTTTGATCTTTCCCTGGAAGACCAGTAGTAGTTTCCGATGCACATCTGGATGCATTCTGTAGTCTGTGGACTATCAGGGTGTTGATAATACACAGAAAGTGCATCGGGATTGAATACAACAGTCACCATACGCACTTTCCTCCATGGGAGTAATGTCTCAAACAGTCTACGCTTTGATCGTTCCCTGGAAATGCAGTATTAGTTTCCCGTCCACATCTGGAGGCATTCTGTAATCTGTGGACGTTCAAAGTGTTGATGAAACACAGAAATCGCATCGGGATTAAATACAACAGTCACCATGCGCACATTCCTCCATGGGAGTAATGTCTCAAACAGTCTACGCTTTGATCGTTCCCTCGAAGTCCAGTAGTAGTTTCCGATGAACATCTGGAGGCATTCTGTAATCTATGGTTGTTCAAAGTGTTGATGAAACACAGACATTGCATCGAATTTAATACAACAGTCATCATGCGCACTTTCCTCCATGGGAGTAATGTCTCAAACAGTCTACGCTTTGATCGTTCCCTGGAAGACCGTTAGTAGCTTCCGATGCACATCTGGAGGCATTCTGTAATCTGTGGACTATCAGAGTGTTGATGAAACACAGAAATTGCATCGGCATTGAATACAACATTCACCATGAGCACTTTCCTCTATGGGATTAATGTCTCACACAGTATACGCTTTAATCGTTCCCTGGAAGGCCAGTAGTAGTTTCCGATGCACATCTGGCGGCATTCTGCTATCTGTGAAGTATCAGAGTATTGATGAAACACAGTAATTGCATCGGGATTGAATAGAACAGTAACCATGCGCACTTTCCTCCATGGGAGTAATGTCTCAAACTGTCTACGCTTTGATCGTTCCCTGGAAGACCAGTAGTAGTTTCCGATGCACATCTGGATGCATTATGTAATCTGTGGACTATCAGAGTGTTGTTGAAAAACAGAAATTACATCGTGATTGAATACAACAGTCACCATGCCCACTTTCCTCCATGGGAGTAATGTCTCAAACTGTCATCGCTTTGATCGTTCCCTGAAGACCAGAAGTAGTTTCCGATTCACCTCTGGAGGTATTCTGTAATCTGGGGACTATCTGAGTGTTGTTGAAACACAGAAATTATGTCGGGATTGAATACAACAGTCACCATGCACACTTTCCTCCATGGGAGGAATGTCTCAAACAGTCTAGGCGTTGATCGTTCCCTGGAAGACCAGTAGTAGTTTCCGATGCACATCTGGAGGCAATCTGTAATTTGTGGACCATCAAAGTGTCGATGAAACACAGAAATTGCATCGGGATTGAATACAAGAGTCACCATGCGCACTTTCCTCCATGGGAGTAATGTAACAAATAGTCTACACTTTGATCGTTCCCTGGAAGACCAGTAGTAGTTTCCGATGCACATCTGGAGGCATTCAGTAATCTGTGGACTATCAGAGTGTTGATGAAACACAGGAATTGATTCAGGATTGAATACAACAGTCACATTGCGCACTTTAATCCATGGGAGTAATGTCTCAAACAGTCTACGCTTTGATCGTTCCCTGGAAGAGCAGTAGTAGTTTCCGATGCACATCTGGATGCATTCTGTAATCTGTGGACTATCAGAGTGTTGATGAAACACAGAAAGTGCATCGAAATTGAATACAACAGTCACTATACGCACTTTCCTCCATGGGAGTAATGTCTCAAACTGTCTACGCTTTGATCGTTCCCTGGAAGAGAAGTAGTAGTTTCCGTTGCACATCTGGAGGCATTCTGTAATCTGTCGACGTTCAAAGTGTTGATGAAACACAGAAATTGCATCGGGATTAAATACAACAGTCACCATGCGCACATTCCTCCATGGGAGTAATGTCTCAAACTGTCATCGCTTTGATCGATCCCTGAAGACCAGTAGTAGTTTCCGGTGCACATCTGGAGGCATTCTGTAATCTGGGGACTATCTGAGTGTTGTTGAAACACAGAAATTGCGTCGGGATAAAATACAACAGTCACCATGCGCACTTTCCTCCATGGGAGTAATGTCTCAAACAGTCTACGCTTTGATCGTTCCCTGGAAGGCCAGTTGTAGTTTCCGATGCACATCTGGAGGCATTCTGTAATCTGTGGAGTATATGAGTGTTGATGAAACACAGAAATTGCATGGGGATTGAATACAACAGTCACCATTAGCACTTTCCTCCATGGGAGTAATGTCTCAAACAGTATACGCTTTGATCGTTCCCTCGAAGTCCAGTAGTAGTTTCCGATGCACATCTGGAGGCATTCTGAAATCTGTGGAGTATCAGAGTGTTGATGAAACACAGAAATTGCATCGGGATTGAATACAACAGTCACCATGCGCACTTTCCTCCATGGGAGTAATGTCTCAAACAGTCTACGATTTGACCTTTCCCTGGAAGACCAGTAGTACTTTCCGATGCACATCTGGAGGCATTCTGTAATCTGTGGACCTTCAAAGTGTTGATGAAACACAGAAATTGCATCGGGATTGAATACAACAGTCACCATGAGCACTTTCCTCCATGGGAGTAATGTCTCAAACAGTATACGTTTTGATTGTTCCCTGGAAGACCAGTAGTAGTTTCCGATGCACATCTGGAGGCATTCTGTAATCTGTGGAACATCCGAGTGTTGATGAAACACAGAAATTGCATCGGGATTGAATACCACAGTCACAATGCGCACTTTCCTCCGTGGGAGTAATGTCTCAAACAGTCTACGATTTGATCGTTTCCTGGAAGACAAGTAGTAGTTTCCGATGCGTATCTGGTGGCATTCTGTAATCTGCGGACTATCAGACTGTTGAAGAGACACTTAAATTGAATCGGTATTGAATACAACAGTCACCATGCACACTTTCCTCCATGGGAGTAATGTCTCAAACATTTTACGCTGTGATCGTTCCCTGGAAGACCAGTAGTTGTTTCCGATGCACATCTGAAGGCATTCTGTAATCTGTGGACTATCAGAGTGTTGATGAAACACAGAAATTGCATCGGGATTGAATACAACAGTCACCATGCGCACTTTCCTCCTTTGGAGTAATGTCTCAAACAGTCTACGCTTTGATCGTTCCCTGGAAGACCAGTAGTAGTTTATGATGCACATCTGGATGCATTATGTAATCTGTGGACTATTAGAGTGTTGATGAAACACAGAAATTGCATCGGGATTGAATACAACAGTCACCATGCGCACTTACCTCCATGGGAGTAATGTCTCAAACAGTCTACGCTTTGATCGTTCCCTGGAAGAGGAGTAGTAGTTTTCGTTGCACATCTGGAGGCATTCTGTAATCTGTGGACTTTCAAAGTGTTGATGAAACTCAGAAATTTCATCGGGATTGAATAGAACAGTAACCATGCGCACTTTCCTCCATGGGAGTAATGTCTCAAACAGTCTACGCTTCGATTGTTCCCTGGAATACCAGTAATAGTTTCCGATGCACATCTGGAGGCACTCTGTAATCTGTGGACTATCAGGGTGTTGATGAAACACTTAAATTGAATCGGTATTGAATACAACAGTCACCATGCGCACTTACCTCCATGGGAGTAATGTCTCAAACAGTTTACGCTTTGATCGTTCCCTGGGAGACCAGTAGTAGTTTCCGATGCACATCTGGAGGCATTCTGTAATCTGTGGACTATCAGAGTGTTGATGAAACACAGAAATTGCATCGGGATTGAATACAACAGTCAACATGCGCACTTTCTTCCTTGGGAGTAATGTCTCAAACAGTCTACGCTTTGATCGTTCCCTGGAAGACTGGTAGTAGTTTCCGATGCACACCTGGAGGCATTCTGTAATCTGTGGACCTTCAAAGTGGTGATGAAACAGAGAAATTGCGTCGGGATTGAATACAAAAGTCAATATGCGAACTTTCCTCCATGGGAGTATTGTCTCAAACAGTCTACGCTTTGATCGTTCCCTGGAAGACCAGTAGTAGTTTCCGATGCACATCTGGAGTCAATTTGTAATTTGTCTACCATCAAAGTGTCGATGATACACAGAAATTGCATCGGGATTCAATACAACAGTCACCATGCGCACTTTCCTCCATGGGAGTAATGTATCAAACAGTCTACGCTTTGATCGTTCCCTGGAAGACCAGTAGTAGTTTCCGATGCACATCGGGAGGCATTCTGTAATCTGTGGACTATCAGAGTGTTGATGAAACACAGAAATTGAATCGGGATTGAATACAATAGCCACCATGCGCACTTTATCCATGGGAGAAATGTCTCAAACAGTCTACGCTTTGATCTTTCCCTGGAAGACCAGTAGTAGTTTCCGATGCACATCTGGATGCATTCTGTAGTCTGTGGACTATCAGAGTGTTGATAATACACAGAAAGTGCATCGGGATTGAATACAACAGTCACCATACGCACTTTCCTCCATGGGAGTAATGTCTCAAACAGTCTACGCTTTGATCGTTCCCTGGAAATGCAGTATTAGTTTCCCGTCCACATCTGGAGGCATTCTGTAATCTGTGGACGTTCAAAGTGTTGATGAAACACAGAAATCGCATCGGGATTAAATACAACAGTCACCATGCGCA
This sequence comes from Schistocerca gregaria, assembly GCF_023897955.1. NCBI lineage: Eukaryota > Metazoa > Arthropoda > Insecta > Orthoptera > Acrididae > Schistocerca > Schistocerca gregaria. Next base: position 99,527,893 of record NC_064922.1, read on the forward strand.
CATTCCTCCATGGGAGTAATGTCTCAAACAGTCTACGCTTTGATCGTTCCCTCGAAGTCCAGTAGTAGTTTCCGATGAACATCTGGAGGCATTCTGTAATCTATGGTTGTTCAAAGTGTTGATGAAACACAGACATTGCATCGAATTTAATACAACAGTCATCATGCGCACTTTCCTCCATGGGAGTAATGTCTCAAACAGTCTACGCTTTGATCGTTCCCTGGAAGACCGTTAGTAGCTTCCGATGCACATCTGGAGGCATTCTGTAATCTGTGGACTATCAGAGTGTTGATGAAACACAGAAATTGCATCGGCATTGAATACAACATTCACCATGAGCACTTTCCTCTATGGGATTAATGTCTCACACAGTATACGCTTTAATCGTTCCCTGGAAGGCCAGTAGTAGTTTCCGATGCACATCTGGCGGCATTCTGCTATCTGTGAAGTATCAGAGTATTGATGAAACACAGTAATTGCATCGGGATTGAATAGAACAGTAACCATGCGCACTTTCCTCCATGGGAGTAATGTCTCAAACAGTCTACGCTTTGATCGTTCCCTGGAAGACCAGTAGTAGTTTCCGTTGCACATCTGGAGGCATTCTCTAATCTGTGGACTATCAGAGTGTTGATGAAACACAGAAATTGCATCGGGATTGAATACAACAGTCACCATGCGCACTTTCCTCCTTGGGAGTAATGTCTCAAACAGTCTACGCTTTGATCGTTCCCTGGAAGACCAGTAGTAGTTTCCGATGCACATCTGGATGCATTCTGTAATCTGTGGACTATTAGAGTGTTGATGAAACACAGAAATTGCATCGGGATTGAATACAACAGTCACAATGCGCACTTACCTACATGGGAGTAATGTCTCAAACAGTCTACGCTTTGATCGTTCCCTGGAAGACCAGTAGTAGTTTCCGATGCACATCTGGAGTCAATCTGTAATTTGTCTACCATCAAAGTGTCGATGAAACACAGAAATTGCATCGGGATTCAATACAACAGTCAACATGCGCACTTTCCTCCATGGGAGTAATGTATCAAACAGTCTACGCTTTGATCGTTCCCTGGAAGACCAGTAGTAGTTTCCGATGCACATCTGGAGGCATTCTCTAATCTGTGGACTATCAGAATGTTGATGAAACACAGAAATTGAATAGGGATTGAATACAACAGCCACCATGCGCACTTCATCCATGGGATAAATGTCTCAAACAGTCTACGCTTTGATCGTTCCCTGGAAGACAAGTAGTAGTTTCCGATGCACATCTGGATGCATTCTGTAATCTCTGGACTATCAGAGTGATGATGATACATAGAAAGTGCATCGGGATTGAAAACAACAGTCACCATACGCACTTTCCTCCATGGGAGTAATGTCTCAAACAGTCTACGCTTTGATTGTTCCCTGGAAAAGCAGTATTAGTTTACCGTCCACATCTGGAGGCATTCTGTAATCTGTGGACGTTCAAAGTGTTGATGAAACACAGACATTGCATCGAATTGAATACAAGAGTCATAATGCGCACTTTCCTCCATGGGAGTAATGTCTCAAACAGTCTACGCTTTGATCGTTCCTTGGAAGACTGTTAGTAGCTTCCGATGCACATCTGGAGGCATTCTGTAATCTGTGGACTATCAGAGTGTTGATGAAACACAGAAATAGCATCGGCATTGAATACAACATTCACCATGAGCACTTTCCTCTATGGGATTAATGTCTCAAACAGTATACGCTTTAATCGTTCCCTGGAAGGCCAGTAGTAGTTTCCGATGCACATCTGGCGGCATTCTGCTATCTGTGAAGTATCAGAGTGTTGATGAAACACAGAAATTGCATCGGGATTGAATACAACAGTCACCATGAGCACTTTCCTCCATGGGACTAATGTCTCAAACAGTATACGCTTTGATCGTTCCCTCGAAGGCCAGTAGTAGTTTCCGATGCACATCTGGAGTCATTCTGTAATTTGTGTACTATCAGAGTGTTGATGAAACACAGTAATTGCATCGGGATTGAATAGAACAGTAACCATGCGCACTTTCCTCCATGGTAGTAATGTCTCAAACAGTCTACGCTTTGATCGTTCCCTGGAAGACCAGTAGTAGTTTCCGATGCACATCTGGAGGCAATCTGTAATTTGTGGACCTTCAAAGTGTCGATGAAACACAGAAATTGCATCGGGATTGATTACAATAGTCACCATGCACACTTTCGTCCATGGGAGTAATGTATCAAACAGTCTACAATTTGATCGATCCCTGGAAGACCGTTAGTAGCTTCCGATGCACATCTGGAGGCATTCTGTAATCTGTAGACTATCAGAGTGTTGATGAAACACAGAAATTGCATGGGCATTGAATACAACATTCACCATGAGCACTTTCCTCTATGGGAGTAATGTCTCAAACAGTTTACGCTTTGATCGTTCCCTGGAATGCCAGTAGTAGTTTCCGATGCACATCTGGAGATATTCTGTAATCTGTGGAGTATCAGAGTGTTGATGAAACACAGAAATTGCATCGGGATGGAACACAACAGTCACCATGAGCACTTTCCTCCATGGGAGTAATGTCTCAAACAGTATACGTTTTGATCGTTCCCTCGAAGGCCAGTAGTAGTTTCCGATGCACATCTGGAGGCATTCTGTAATCTGTGGAGTATCAGAGCGTTGATGAAACACAGAAATTGAATCGGGATTGAATAGAACAGTAACCATGCGCAGTTTCCTCCATGGGAGTAATGTCTCAAACAGTATACGACTTGATCGTTCCCTGGAAGCCCAGTATTAGTTTCCGATGCACATCTGGAGACATTCTAAAATCTGTGGACTATCAGAGTGTTGTTGAAAAACAGAAATTACATCGGGTTGAATACAACAGTCACCATGCGCACTTTCCTCCATGGGAGTATTGTCTCAAACAGTCTACGCTTTGATCGTTCCTGGAAGAGCAGTAGTAGTATCCGTTGCACATCTGGAGGCATTCTGTAAGCTGTGGACTTTCAAAGTGTTGATGAAACACAGAAATTTCATTGGGATTGAATACAACAGTCACCATGCGCTCTTTCCTCCATGGGAGTAATGTCTCAAACAGTCTACGATTTGATCGTTTCCTGGAAGACAAGTAGTAGTTTCAGATGCGTATCTGGTGGCATTCTGTAATCTGTGGACTATCAGAGTGTTGATGAAACACTTAAATTGAATCGGTATTGAATAAAACAGTCACCATGCGCACTTTCCTCCATGGGAGTATTGTCTCAAACAGTCTACGCTTTGATCGTTCCCTGGAAGACCAGTAGTAGTTTCCGATGCACATCTGGAGTCAATCTGTAATTTGTCTACTATCAAACAGTCGATGAAACACAGAAATTGCATCGGGATTCAATACAACAGTCACCATGCGCACTTCCCTCCATGGGAGTAATGTATCAAACAGTCTACGCTTTGATCGTTCCCTGAAAGGCCAGTGGTAGTTTCCGATGCACATCTGGAGGCATTCTGTAATCTGTGGACTATCAGAGTGTTGATGAAACACAGAAATTGAATCGGGATTGAATACAACAGCCACCATGCGCACTTTATCCATGGGAGAAATGTCTCAAACTGTCTACGCTTTGATCGTTCCCTGGAAGACCAGTAGTAGTTTCCGATGCACATCTGGATGCATTATGTAATCTGTGGACTATCAGAGTGTTGATGATACACAGAAAGTGCATCGGGATTGAATACAACAGTCACCATACGCGCTTTCCTCCATGGGAGTAATGTCTCAAACAGTCTACGCTTTGATCGTTCCCTGGAAGACCAGTAGTAGTTTCCGATGCACATCTGGAGGCATTCTGTAATCTATGGTTGTTCAAAGTGTTGATGAAACACAGAAATTGCATCGGGATTGAATACAACAGTCACCATGCGCACTTTCCTTCATGGAAGAAATGTCTCAAACAGTCTACGATTTGATCGTTTCCTGGAAGACAAGTTGTAGTTTCCGATGCGTATCTGGTGGCAGTCTGTAATCTGTGGACTACCAGACTGTTGATGAGACACTTAAATTGAATCGGTATTGAATACAACAGACACCATGCGCACTTTCATCCATGGGAGTAATGTCTCAAATATTTTACGCTGTGATCGTTCCCTTTAAGACCAGTAGTTGTTTCCGATGCACATCTGAAGGCATTCTGTAATCTGTGGACTATCAGAGTGTTGATGAAACACAGAAATTGCATCGGGATTGAATACAACAGTCGCCATGCGCACTTTCCTCCTTTGGAGTAATGTCTCAAACAGTCTACGCTTTGATCGTTCCCTGGAAGACCAGTAGTAGTTTACGATGCACATCTGGATGCATTCTGTAATCTGTGGACTATCAGGGTGTTGATGAAACACGTAAATTGAATCGGTATTGAATACAACAGTCACCATGCGCACTTTCCTCCATGGGAGTAATGTCGCAAACAGTTTACGCTTTGATCGTTCCCTGGAAGACCAGTAGTAGTTTCCGATGCACATCTGGAGGCATTCTGTAATCAGTGGACTATCAGAGTGTTGATGAAACACAGAAATTGCATCGGGATTGAATACAACAGTCACCATGCGCACTTTCCTCCTTGGGAGTAATGTCTCAAACAGTCTACGCTTTGATCGTTCCCTGGAAGATCGGTAGTAGTTTTCGATGCACACCTGGAGGCATTCTGTAATCTGTGGACCTTCAAAGTGGTGATGAAACAGAGAAATTGCGTCGGGATTGAATACAAAAGTCAATATGCAAACTTTCCTCAATAGGAGTATTGTCTCAAACAGTCTACGCTTTGATTGTTCCCTGGAAGACCAGTAGTAGTTTCCGATGCACATCTGGATGCATTCTGTAATCTGTGGACTATTAGAGTGTTGATGAAACACAGAAATTGCATCTTGATTGAATTCAACAGTCACCATGCGCACTTACCTCCATGGGAGTAATGTCTCAAACAGTCTACGCTTTGATCGTTCCCTGGAAGAGCAGTAGTAGTTTATGTTGCACATCTGGAGGCATTCTGTAATCTGTGGACTTTCAAAGTGTTGATGAAACACTGAAATTTCATCGTGATTGAATAGAACAGTCACCATGCGCACTTTCCTCCTTGGGAGTAATGTCTCAAACAGTCTACGCTTTGATCGTTCCCTGGAAAACCGGTAGTAGTTTCCGATGCACACCTGGAGGCATTCTGTAATCTGTCGACGTTCAAAGTGGTGATGAAACAGAGAAATTGCATCGGGATTGAATACAACAGTCACCATTCGCACTTTCCTCCTTGGGAGTAATGTCTCAAACAGTCTACCTTTTGATCGTTCTATGGAAGACCGGTAGTAGTTTCCGATGCACACCTGGAGGGATTCTATAATCTGTGGACCTTCAAAGTGGTGATGAAACAGAGAAATTGCATCGGGATTGAATACAAAAGTCAATATGCGAACTTTCCTCCATGGGAGTATTGTCTCAAACAGTCTACGCTTTGATCGTTCCCTGGAGGACCAGTAGTAGTTTCCGATGCACATCTGGAGTCAATCTGTAATTTGTCTACCATCAAAGTGTCGATGAAACACAGAAATTGCATCGGGATTCAATACAACAGTCACCATGCGCACTTTCCTCCATGGGAGTAATGTATCAAACAGTCTACGCTTTGATCGTTCCCTGGAAGACCTGTAGTAGTTTCCGATGCACATCTGGAGGCATTCTGTAATCTGTGGACTATCAGAGTGTTGATGAAACACAGAAATTGAAACGGGGGTGAATACAACAGCCACCATGCACACTTTATCCATGGGATAAATGTCTCAAACAGTCTACGCTTTGATCGTTCCCTGGAAGACCAGTAGTAGTTTCCGATGCTTATCTGGATGCATTCTGTTATCTCTGGACTATCAGAGTGTTGTTGATACATAGAAAGTGCATCGGGATTGAAAACAACAGTCACCATACGCACTTTCCTCCATGGGAGTAATGTCTCAAACAGTCTACGCTTTGATTGTTCCCTGGAAAAGCAGTATTAGTTTCCCGTCCACATCTGGAGGCATTCTGTAATCTGTGGACGTTCAAAGTGTTGATGAAACACAGAAATTGCATCGGGATTAAATACAACAGTCACCATGCGCCCATTCCTCCAAGGGAGTAATGTCTCAGACAGTCTACGCTTTGATCGTTGCCTGGAAGACCAGTAGTAGTTTCTGATGCACATCTGGAGGCATTCTGTAATCTATGGTTGTTCAAAGTGTTGATGAAACACAGTCATTGCACCGAATTGAATACAACAGTCATCATGCGCACTTTCCTCCATGGGAGTAATGTCTCAAACAGTCTACGCTTTGATCGTTCCTCGGAAGACTGTTAGTAGCTTCCGATGCACATCTGGAGGCATTCTGTAATCTGTGGACTATCAGAGTGTTGATGAAACACAGAAATTGCATCGGCATTGAATACAACATTCACCATGAGCACTTTCATCTATGGGATTAATGTCTCAAACAGTATCCGCTTTAATCGTTCCCTGGAAGGCCAGTAGTAGTTTCCGATGCACATCTGGCGGCATTCTGCTATCTGTGAAGTATCAGAGTGTTGATGAAACACAGAAATTGCAGCGGGATTGAATACAACAGTCACCATGAGCACTTTCCTCCATGGGACTAATGTCTCAAACAGTATACGCTTTGATCGTTCCCTCGAAGGCCAGTAGTAGTTTCCGATGCACATCTGGAGGCATTCTGTAATCTGTGGAGTATCAGAGTGTTGATGAAACACAGTAATTGCATCGGGATTGAATAGAACAGTAACCATGCGCACTTTCCTCCATGGGAGTAATGTCTCAAACAGTCTACCACTTGATCGTTCCCTGGAAGACCAGTATTAGTTTCCGATTCACATCTGGAGATATTCTGAAACCTTTGGACTATCAGAGTGTTGTTGAAAAACAGAAATTACATCGTGATTGAATACAACAGTCACCATGAACACTTTCCTCCATGGTAGTAATGTCTCAAACAGACTACGCTTTGATCGTTCCCTGGAAGACCAGTAGTAGTTTCCGATGCACATCTGGAGGCATTCTGTAATCTGTGGTTGTTCAAAGTGTTGATGAAACACAGAAATTGCATCGAACTGAATACAAGTCACCATGCGCACTTTCCTTCATGGGAGTAATGTCTTAAACAGTCTACGCTTTGATCGTTCCCTGAAAGACCATTAGTAGCTTCCGATGCACTTCTGGAGGCATTCTGTAATCTGTGGAATATCAGACTGTTGATGAAACACAGAAATTGCATCGGCATTGAATACAACAGTCACTATGCGCACTTTCCTCCATGGGAGTAATGTCTCAAACAGTCTACGCTTTAATCGTTCCCTGGAAGACCAGTAGTAGTTTCCGATGCACACCTGTAGGCATTCTGTAATCTGTGGACCTTCAAATTGGTAATGAAACAGAGAAATTGCGTCGGGATTGAATACAAAAGTCACCATGCGAACTTTCCTCCATGAGAGTATTGTCTCAAACAGTCTACGCTTTGATCGTTCCCTGGAAGACCAGTAGTAGTTTCCGATGCACATCTGGAGGCAATCTGTAATTCAGGACCATCAAAGTGTCGATGAAACACAGAAATTGCATCGGGATTGATTACAACAGTCACCATGCACACTTTCCTCCATGGGAGTAATATATCAAACAGTCTACGCTTTGATCGTTCCCTGGAAGGCCAGTAGTAGTTTCCGATGCACATCTGGAGGCATTCTGTAATCTGTGGTTGTTCAAAGTGTTGATGAAACACAGAAATTGCATCGAATTGAATACAACAGTCCCCATGCGCACTTTCCTCCATGGGAGTAATGTCTCAAAGAGTCTACAATTTGATCGTTCCCTGGAAGACCGTTAGTAGCTTCCGATGCACATCTGGAGGCATTCTGTAATCTGTGGACTATCAGAGTGTTGATGAAACACAGAAATTGCATGGGCATTGAATACAACAGTCACCATGCGCACTTTCCTCCTTGGGAGTAATGTCTCAAACAGTCAACGCTTTGATCGTTCCCTGGAAAACCGGTAGTAGTTTCCGATGCACACCTGGAGGCATTCTGTAATCTGTGGACTTTCAAAGTGGTGATGAAACAGAGAAATTGCATCGGGATTGAATACAACAGTCACCATGCGCACTTTCCTCCTTGGGAGTAATGTCTCAAACAGTCTACTTTTTGATCGTTCCCTGGAAGACCGGTAGTAGTTTCTGATGCACACCTGGAGGGATTCTATAATCTGTGGACCTTCAAAGTGGTGATGAAACAGAGAAGTTGCATCGGGATTGAATACAAAAGTCAATATGCGAACTTTCCTCCATGGGAGTATTGTCTCAAACAGTCTACGCTTTGATCGTTCCCTGGAAGACCAGTAGTAGTTTCCGATGCACATCTGGAGTCAATCTGTAACTTGTCTACCATCAAAGTGTCGATGAAACACAGAAATTGCATCGGGATTCAATACAACAGTCACCATGCGCACTTTCCTCCATGGGAGTAATGTATCAGACAGTCAACGCTTTGATCGTTCTCTGGAAGACCTGTAGTAGTTTCCGATGCACATCTGGAGGCATTCTGTAATCTGTGGACTATCAGAGTGTTGATGAAACACCGAAATTGAAACGGGGGTGAATACAACAGCCACCATGCACACTTTATCCATGGGATAAATGTCTCAAACAGTCTACGCTTTGATCGTTCCCTGGAAGACCAGTAGTAGTTTCCGATGCACATCTGGATGCATTCTGTAATCTCTGGACTATCAGAGTGTTGATGATACATAGAAAGTGCATCGGGATTGAAAACAACAGTCACCATACGCACTTTCCTCCATGGGAGTAATGTCTCAAACAGTCTACGCTCTGATTGTTCCCTGGAAAAGCAGTATTAGTTTCCCGTCCACATCTGGAGGCATTCTGTAATCTGTGGACGTTCAAAGTGTTGATGAAACACAGAAATTGCATCGGGATTAAATACAACAGTCACCCTGCGCCCATTCCTCCAAGGGAGTAATGTCTCAAACAGTCTACGCTTTGATCGTTGCCTGGAAGACCAGTAGTAGTTTCTGATGCACATCTGGAGGCATTCTGTAATCTATGGTTGTTCAAAGTGTTGATGAAACACAGTCATTGCATCGAATTGAGTACAACAGTCATCATGCGCTCTTTCCTCCATGGGAGTAATGTCTCAAACAGTCTACGCTTTGATCGTTCCTTGGAAGACTGTTAGTAGCTTCCGATGCACATCTGGAGGCATTCTGTAATCTGTGGACTATCAGAGTGTTGATGAAACACAGAAATTGCATCGGCATTGAATACAACATTCACCATGAGCACTTTCCTCTATGGGATTAATGTCTCAAACAGTATCCGCTTTAATCGTTCCCTGGAAGGCCAGTAGTAGTTTCCGATGCACATCTGGCGGCATTCTGCTATCTGTGAAGTATCAGAGTGTTGATGAAACACAGAAATTGCAGCGGGATTGAATACAACAGTCACCATGAGCACTTTCCTCCATGGGACTAATGTCTCAAACAGTATACGCTTTGATCGTTCCCTCGAAGGCCAGTAGTAGTTTCCGATGCACATCTGGAGGCATTCTGTAATCTGTGGAGTATCAGAGTGTTGATGAAACACAGTTATTGCATCGGGATTGAATAGAACAGTAACCATGCGCACTTTCCTCCATGGGAGTAATGTCTCAAACAGTCTACCACTTGATCGTTCCCTGGAAGACCAGTATTAGTTTCCGATTCACATCTGGAGACATTCTGAAACCTTTGGACTATCAGAGTGTTGTTGAAAAACAGAAATTACATCGTGATTGAATACAACAGTCACCATGAACACTTTCCTCCATGGTAGTAATGTCTCAAACAGACTACGCTTTAATCGTTCCCTGGAAGACCAGTAGTAGTTTCCGATGCACACCTGTAGGCATTCTGTAATCTGTGGACCTTCAAATTGGTAATGAAACAGAGAAATTACGTCGGGATTGAATACAAAAGTCACCATGCGAACTTTCCTCCATGGGAGTATTGTCTCAAACAGTCTACGCTTTGATCGTTCCCTGGAAGACCAGTAGTAGTTTCCGATGCACATCTGGAGGCAATCTGTAATTTGTGGACCATCAAAGTGTCGATGAAACACAGAAATTGCATCGGGATTGATTACAACAGTCACCATGCACACTTTCCTCCATGGGAGTAATATATCAAACAGTCGACGCTTTGATCGTTCCCTGGAAGGCCAGTAGTAGTTTCCGATGCACATCTGGAGGCATTCTGTAATCTGTGGTTGTTCAAAGTGTTGATGAAACACAGAAATTGCATCGAATTGAATACAACAGTCACCATGCGCACTTTCCTCCATGGGAGTAATGTCTCAAAGAGTCTACAATTTGATCGTTCCCTGGAAGACCGTTAGTAGCTTCCGATGCACATCTGGAGGCATTCTGTAATCTGTGGACTATCAGAGTGTTGATGAAACACAGAAATTGCATGGGCATTGAATACAACAGTCACCATGCGCACTTTCCTCCTTGGGAGTAATGTCTCAAACAGTCTACGCTTTGATCGTACCCTGGAAAACCGGTAGTAGTTTCCGATGCACACCTGGAGGCATTCTGTAATCTGTGGACATTCAAAGTGGTGATGAAACAGAGAAATTGCATCGGGATTGAATACAACAGTCACCATGCGCACTTTCCTCCTTGGGAGTAATGTCTCAAACAGTCTACTTTTTGATCGTTCCCTGGAAGACCGGTAGTAGTCTCTGATGTACACCTGGAGGGATTCTATAATCTGTGGACCTTCAAAGTGGTGATGAAACAGAGAAATTGCATCGGGATTGAATACAGAAGTCAATATGCGAACTTTCCGCCATGGGAGTATTGTCTCAAACAGTCTACGCTTTGATCGTTCCCTGGAAGACCAGTAGTAGTTTCCGATGCACATCTGGAGGCATTCTGTAATCTGTGGACTATCAGAGTGTTGATGAAACACAGAAATTGAAACGGGGGTGAATACAACAGCCACCATGCACACTTTATCCATGGGATAAATGTCTCAAACAGTCTACGCTTTGATCGTTCCCTGGAAGACCAGTAGTAGTTTCCGATGCACATCTGGAGGCATTCTGTAATCTGTGGTTGTTCAAAGTGTTGATGAAACACAGAAATTGCATCGAACTGAATACAAGTCACCATGCGCACTTTCCTTCATGGGAGTAATGTCTTAAACAGTCTACGCTTTGATCGTTCCTTGGAAGACTGTTAGTAGCTTCCGATGCACATCTGGAGGCATTCTGTAATCTGTGGACTATCAGAGTGTTGATGAAACACAGAAATTGCATCGGCAATGAATACAACAGTCACCATGAGCACTTTCCTCCATGGGACTAATGTCTCAAACAGTATACGCTTTGATCGTTCCCTCGAAGGCCAGTAGTAGTTTCCGATGCACATCTGGAGGCATACTGTAATCTGTGGAGTATCAGAGTGTTGATGAAACACAGTAATAGCATCGGGATTGAATAGGACAGTAACCATGCGCACTTTCCTCCATGGGAGTAATGTCTCAAACAGTCTACGACTTGATCGTTCCCTGGAAGACCAGTATTAGTTTCCGATTCACATCTGGAGACATTCTGAATCCTTTGGACTATCAGAGTGTTGTTGAAAAACAGAAATTACATCGTTATTGAATACAACAGTCACCATGAACACTTTCCTCCATGGTAGTAATGTCTCAAACAGTCTACGCTTTGATCGTTCCCTGGAAGACCAGTAGTAGTTTCCGATGCACATCTGGATGCATTCTGTAATCTGTGGACTATTAGAGTGTTGATGAAACACAGAAATTGCATCGGGGTTGAATTCAACAGTCACCATGCGCACTTACCTCCATGGGAGTAATGTCTCAAACAGTCTACGCTTTGATCGTTCCCTGGAAGAGCAGTAGTAGTTTATGTTGCACATCTGGAGGCATTCTGTAATCTGTGGACTTTAAAAGTGTTGATGAAACACAGAAATTTCATCGGGATTGAATAGAACAGTCACCATGCGCACTTTCCTCCTTGGGAGTAATGTCTCAAACAGTCTACGCTTTGATCGTTCCCTGGAAAACCGGTAGTAGTTTCCGATGCACACCTGGAGGCATTCTGTAATCTGTGGACCTTCAAAGTGGTGATGAAACAGAGAAATTGCATCGGGATTGAATAAAACAGTCACCATGCGCACTTTCCTCCTTGGGAGTAATGTCTCAAACAGTCTACTTTTTGATCGTTCCCTGGAAGACCGGTAGTAGTTTCCGATGCACACCTGGAGGGATTCTATAATCTGTGGACCTTCAAAGTGGTGATGAAACAGAGAAATTGCATCGGGATTGAATACAAAAGTCAATATGCGAACTTTCCTCCATGGGAGTATTGTCTCAAACAGTCTACGTTTTGATCGTTCCCTGGAAGACCAGTAGTAGTTTCCTATGCACATCTGGAGGCAATCTGTAATTTGTGGACCATCAAAGTGTCGATGAAACACAGAAATTGCATCGGGATTGATTACAACAGTCACCATGCACACTTTCCTCCATGGGAGTAATGTATCAAACAGTCTACGCTTTGATCGTTCCCTGGAAGACCAGTAGTAGTTTCCGATGCACATCTGGAGGCATTCTGTAATCTGTGGTTGTTCAAAGTGTTGATGAAACACAGAAATTGCATCGAATTGAATACAACAGTCACCATGCGCACTTTCCTCCATGGGAGTAATGTCTCAAAGAGTCTACAATTTGATCGTTCCCTGGAAGACCGTTAGTAGCTTCCGATGCACATCTGGAGGCATTCTGTAATCTGTGGACTATCAGAGTGTTGATGAAACACAGAAATTGCATGGGCATTGAATACAACAGTCACCATGCGCCGTTTCCTACATGGGAGTAATGTCTCAAACAGTCTACGCTTTGATCGCCTTGGAATGCCAGTAGTAGTTTCCGATGCACATCTGGATGCATTCTGTAATCTCTGGACTATCAGAGTGTTGATGATACATAGAAAGTGCATCGGGATTGAATACAACAGTCACCATGCGCACTTTAATCCATGGGTGTAGTGTCTCAAACAGTCTACGCTTTGATCGTTCCCTGGAAGACCAGTAGTAGTTTTCGATGCACATCTGGATGCATTCAGTAGTCTGTGGACTATCAGAGTGTTGATGAAACACAGAAAGTGCATCGAAATTGAATACAACAGTCACCATACGCACTTTCCTCCATGGGAGTAATGTCTCAAACAGTCTACGCTTTGATGGTTCCCTGGAAGAGAAGTAGTAGTTTCCGTTGCACATTTGGAGGCATTCTGTAATCTGTGGACCTTCAAAGTGTTGATGAAACACAGAAATTGCATCGGGATTAAATACAACAGTCACCGTGCGCACATTCCTCCATGGGAGTAATGTCTCAAAGAGTCTACGCTTTGATCGTTCCCTGTAAGACTAGTAGTAGTTTCCGATGCACATCTGGAGGCATTCTGTAATCTGTGGACTATCAAAGTGTTGATGAAACACAGAAATTGCATGGGCATTGAATACAACATTCACCATGAGCACTTTCCTCTATGGGAGTAATGTCTCAAACAGTTTACGCTTTAATCGTTCCCTGGAATGCCAGTAGTAGTTTCCGATGCACATCTGGAGATATTCTGTAATCTGTGGAGTATCAGAGTGTTGATGAAACACAGAAATTGTTTCGGGATGGAATACAACAGTCACCATGAGCACTTTCCTCCATGGGAGTAATGTCTCAAACAGTATACGCTTTGATCGTTCCCTCGAAGGCCAGTAGTAGTTTCCGATGCACATCTGGAGGCATTCTGTAATCTGTGGAGTATCAGAGCGTTGATAAACACAGAAATTGAATCGGGATTGAATAGAACAGTAACCATGCGCAGTTTCCTCCATGGGAGTAATGTCTCAAACAGTCTACGACTTGATCGTTCCCTGGAAGCCCAGTATTAGTTTCCGATGCACATCTGGAGACATTCTAAAATCTGTGGACTATCAGAGTGTTGTTGAAAAACAGAAATTACATCGTGATTGAATACAACAGTAACCATGCGCACTTTCCTCCATGGGAATAATGTCTCAAACTGTCTACGCTTTGATCGTTCACTGAAAGACCAGAAGTAGTTTCCGATGCACATCTGGAGGCAATCTGTAATTTGTGGACCGTCAAAGTGTTGATGAAACACAGAAATTGCATCGGGATTGAATACAAGAGTCACCATGCGCACTTTCCTCCATGGGAGTAATGTATCAAACAGTCTACGCTTTGATCGTTCCCTGGAAGACCTGTAGTAGTTTCCGATGCACATCTGGAGGCATTCTGTAATCTGTGGACTATCAGAGTGTTGATGAAACACAGAAATTGAAACGGGGGTGAATACAACAGCCACCATGCACACATTATCCATGGGATAAATGTCTCAAACAGTCTACGCTTTGATCGTTCCCTGGAAGACCAGTAGTAGTTTCCGATGCACATCTGGATGCATTCTGTAATCTCTGGACTATCAGAGTGTTGATGATACATAGAAAGTGCATCGGGATTGAAAACAACAGTCACCATACGCACTTTCCTCCATGGGAGTAATGTCTCAAACAGTCTACTCTTTGATTGTTCCCTGGAAAAGCAGTATTAGTTTCCCGTCCACATCTGGAGGCATTCTGTAATCTGTGGACTTTCAAAGTGTTGATGAAACACAGAAATTGCATCGGGATTAAATACAACAGTCACCATGCGCCCATTCCTCCAAGGGAGTAATGTCTCAAACAGTCTACGCTTTGATCGTTGCCTGGAAGACCAGTAGTAGTTTCTGATGCACATCTGGAGGCATTCTGTAATCTATGGTTGTTCAAAGTGTTGATGAAACACAGTCATTGCATCGAATTGAATACAACAGTCATCATGCGCACATTCCACCATGGGAGTAATGTCTCAAACAGTCTACGCTTTGATCGTTCCTTGGAAGACTGTTAGTAGCTTCCGATGCACATTTGGAGGCATTCTGTAATCTGTGGACTATCAGAGTGTTGATGAAACACAGAAATTGCATCGGCATTGAATACAACATTCACCATGAGCACTTTCCTCTATGGGATTAATGTCTCAAACAGTATACGCTTTAATCGTTCCCTGGAAGGCCAGTAGTAGTTTCTGATGCACATCTGGCGGCATTCTGCTATCTGTGAAGTATCAGAGTGTTGATGAAACACAGAAATTGCATCGGGATTGAATACAACAGTCACCATGAGCACTTTCCTCCATGGGACTAATGTCTCAAACAGTATACGCTTTGATCGTTCCCTCGAAGGCCAGTAGTAGTTTCCGATGCACATCTGGAGGCATTCTGTAATCTGTGGACTATCAGAGTGTTGTTGAAAAACAGAAATTACATCGTGATTGAATACAACAGTCACCATGAACACTTTCCTCCATGGTAGTAATGTCTCAAACAGTCTACGCTTTGATCGTTCCCTGGAAGACCAGTAGTAGTTTCCGATGCACATCTGGAGGCATTCTGTAATCTGTGGTTGTTCAAAGTGTTGATGAAACACAGAAATTGCATCGAACTGAATACAAGTCACCATGCGCACTTTCCTTCATGGGAGTAATGTCTTAAACAGTCTACGCTTTGATCGTTCCCTGGAAGACCATTAGTAGCTTCCGATGCACTTCTGGAGGCATTCTGTAATCTGTGGACTATCAGACTGTTGATGAAACACAGAAATTGCATCGGCATTGAATACAACAGTCACTATGCGCACTTTCCTCCATGGGAGTAATGTCTCAAACAGTCTACGCTTTAATCGTTCCCTGGAAGACCAGTAGTAGTCTCCGATGCACACCTGTAGGCATTCTGTAATCTGTGGACCTTCCAATTGGTAATGAAACAGAGAAATTGCGTCGGGATTGAATACAAAAGTCACCATGCGAACTTTCCTCCATGGGAGTATTGTCTCAAACAGTCTACGCTTTGATCGTTCCCTGGAAGACCAGTAGTAGTTTCCTATGCACATCTGGAGGCAATCTGTAATTTGTGGACCATCAAAGTGTCGATGAAACACAGAAATTGCATCGGGATTGATTACAACAGTCACCATGCACACTTTCCTCCATGGGAGTAATGTATCAAACAGTCTACGCTTTGATCGTTCCCTGGAAGACCAGTAGTAGTTTCCGATGCACATCTGGAGGCATTCTGTAATCTGTGGTTGTTCAAAGTGTTGATGAAACACAGAAATTGCATCGAATTGAATACAACAGTCACCATGCGCACTTTCCTCCATGGGAGTAATGTCTCAAAGAGTCTACAATTTGATCGTTCCCTGGAAGACCGTTAGTAGCTTCCGATGCACATCTGGAGGCATTCTGTAATCTGTGGACTATCAGAGTGTTGATGAAACACAGAAATTGCATGGGCATTGAATACAACAGTCACCATGCGCCGTTTCCTACATGGGAGTAATGTCTCAAACAGTCTACGCTTTGATCGCCTTGGAATGCCAGTAGTAGTTTCCGATGCACATCTGGCGGCATTCTGTAATCTGTGAAGTATCAGAGTTTTGGTGAAACACAGAAATTGCATCGGGATTGAATACAACAGTCACCATGCGCATTTTCCTGAATGGGGGTAATGTATCGAACAGTCTACGCTTTGATCGTTCCCTGGAAGACCAGTAGTAGTTTCCGATGCACATCTGGAGTCATTCTGTAATCTGTGGACTATCAGAGTGTTGATGAAACACAGGAATTGAATCGGGATTGAATACAACAGTCACCATGCGCACTTTAATCCATGGGTGTAGTGTCTCAAACAGTCTACGCTTTGATCGTTCCCTGGAAGACCAGTAGTAGTTTTCGATGCACATCTGGATGCATTCAGTAGTCTGTGGACTATCAGAGTGTTGATGAAACACAGAAAGTGCATCGAAATTGAATACAACAGTCACCATACGCACTTTCCTCCATGGGAGTAATGTCTCAAACAGTCTACGCTTTGATGGTTCCCTGGAAGAGAAGTAGTAGTTTCCGTTGCACATTTGGAGGCATTCTGTAATCTGTGGACCTTCAAAGTGTTGATGAAACACAGAAATTGCATCGGGATTAAATACAACAGTCACCGTGCGCACATTCCTCCATGGGAGTAATGTCTCAAAGAGTCTACGCTTTGATCGTTCCCTGTAAGACTAGTAGTAGTTTCCGATGCACATCTGGAGGCATTCTGTAATCTGTGGACTATCAAAGTGTTGATGAAACACAGAAATTGCATGGGCATTGAATACAACATTCACCATGAGCACTTTCCTCTATGGGAGTAATGTCTCAAACAGTTTACGCTTTAATCGTTCCCTGGAATGCCAGTAGTAGTTTCCGATGCACATCTGGAGATATTCTGTAATCTGTGGAGTATCAGAGTGTTGATGAAACACAGAAATTGTTTCGGGATGGAATACAACAGTCACCATGAGCACTTTCCTCCATGGGAGTAATGTCTCAAACAGTATACGCTTTGATCGTTCCCTCGAAGGCCAGTAGTAGTTTCCGATGCACATCTGGAGGCATTCTGTAATCTGTGGAGTATCAGAGCGTTGATAAACACAGAAATTGAATCGGGATTGAATAGAACAGTAACCATGCGCAGTTTCCTCCATGGGAGTAATGTCTCAAACAGTCTACGACTTGATCGTTCCCTGGAAGCCCAGTATTAGTTTCCGATGCACATCTGGAGACATTCTAAAATCTGTGGACTATCAGAGTGTTGTTGAAAAACAGAAATTACATCGTGATTGAATACAACAGTAACCATGCGCACTTTCCTCCATGGGAATAATGTCTCAAACTGTCTACGCTTTGATCGTTCACTGAAAGACCAGAAGTAGTTTCCGATGCACATCTGGAGGCAATCTGTAATTTGTGGACCGTCAAAGTGTTGATGAAACACAGAAATTGCATCGGGATTGAATACAAGAGTCACCATGCGCACTTTCCTCAATGGGAGTATTATCTCAAACAGTTTACGCTTTGATCGTTCACTGGAAGACCAGTAGTAGATTCCGATGCACATCTGGGGGCATTCTGTAATCTGTGGACTTCAGAGTGTGGATGAAACATAGAAATTGCATCGGTTTTGAATACAACAGTCACCATGCGCACTTTCCTCAATGGGAGTAATGTCTCAAACAGTCTACGCTTTGATCGTTCCCTGGAAGACCAGTAGTAGTTTCCGATGCACATCTGGAGGCATTCTGTTATCAGTGGACTATCTGAGTGTTGATGAAACACAGAAATTGCATCGGGATTGAATACAACAGTCACCACGAGCACTTTCCCATATGGGAGTAATGTCTCAAACAGTCTATGCTTTGATCGTTTCCTGGAAGACCAGTAGTAGTTTCCAATGCACATCTGGAGGCATCTGTAATCTGTGAACCTTCAAAGAGTTGATGAAACACAGAAATTGCTTCGGAATTGAATAGAACACAAACCATGCGCACTTTCCACCATGGGAAAAATATCTCAAACAGTCTACGCTTTGATCGTTCCCTGGAAGACCAGTAGTAGTTTCCAAAGCACATCTGGAGGCATTCTGTAATCTGTGGACCTTCAAAGAGTTGATGAAACACAGAAATTGCATCGGCATTGAATACAACAGTCACTATGCGCACTTTCCTCCATGGGAGTAATGTCTCAAACAGTCTACGCTTTGATCGTTTCCTGGAAGAAAAGTTGTAGTTTCCGATGCACATCTGGTGGCATTCTGTAATCCGTAAACTATCAGAGTGTTAATGAAACACAGAAATTGCATCAGGATTGAATACAACAATCACCATGCGCACTTTCCTCCATGGGAGTAATGTGTCAAACTGTCTACGCTTTGATCGTTCCCTGGGAGGCAGTTAGTAGTTTCCGATACACATCTGGAGGCATTCTGTAATCTGTGGACTATCAGAGTGTTGATGAAACACAGAAATTGCATCGGGATTGAATACAACAGTCACTATGCGCACTTTCCTCCATGGGAGTAATGTCTCAAACAGTCTAGGGTTTGATCGTTTCCTGGAAGACCAGTAGTAGTTTCCGATGCACATCTGGAGGCATTCAGTAATCTGTGGACTATCAGAGTGTTGATGAAACACAGGAATTGATTCAGGATTGAATACAACAGTCACATTGCGCACTTTAATCCAAGGGGGTAATGTCTCAAACAGTCTACGCTTTGATCGTTCCCTGGAAGACCAGTAGTAGTTTCCGATGCACATCTGGATGCATTCTGTAATCTGTGGACTATCAGAGTGTTGATGAAACACAGAAAGTGCATCGAAATTGAATACAACAGTCACTATATGCACTTTCCTCCATGGGACTAATGTCTCAAACTGTCTACGCTTTGATCCTTCCCTGGAAGAGAAGTAGTAGTTTCCGTTGCACATCTGGAGGCATTCTGTAATCTGTCGACGTTCAAAGTGTTGATGAAACACAATAATTGCATCGGGATTAAATACAACAGTCACCATGCGCACATTCCTCCATGGGAGTAATGTCTCAAACTGTCATCGCTTTGATCGATCCCTGAAGACCAGTAGTAGTTTCCGATGCACATCTGGAGGCATTCTGTATTCTGGGGACTATCTGAGTGTTGTTGAAACACAGAAATTGCGTCGGGATAAAATACAACAGTCACCATGCGCATTTTCATCCATGGGAGTAATGTCTCAAACAGTCTACGCTTTGATCGTTCCCTGGAAGGCCATTAGTAGCTTCCGATGCACATCTGGAGGCATTCTGTAATCTGTGGACTATCAGAGTGTTGATGAAACACAGAAATTGCATCGGGATTGAATACAACAGTCACCATGTGCACTTTCCTCTATGGGAGTAATGTCTCAAACAGTATACGCTTTGATCCTTCCCTGGAAGGCCAGTTGTAGTTTCCGATGCACATCTGGAGGCATTCTGTAATCTGTGGAGTATCAGAGTGTTGATGAAACACAGAAATTGCATGGGGATTGAATACAACAGTCACCATTAGCACTTTCCTCCATGGGAGTAATGTCTCAAACAGTATACGCTTTGATCGTTCCCTCGAAGTCCAGTAGTAGTTTCCGATGCACATCTGGAGGCATTCTGAAATCTGTGGAGTATCAGAGTGTTGATGAAACACAAAAATTGCATCGGGATTGAATACAACAGTCACCATGCGCACTTTCCTCCATGGGAGTAATGTCTCAAACAGTCTACGCTTTGACCTTTCCCTGGAAGACCAGTAGTACTTTCCGATGCACATCTGGAGGCATTCTGTAATCTGTTGAACATCCGAGTGTTGATGAAACACAGAAATTGCATCGGGATTGAATACAACAGTCACCATGAGCACTTTCCTCCATGGGAGTAATGTCTCAAACAGTATACGTTTTGATTGTTCCCTGGAAGACCAGTAGTAGTTTCCGATGCACATCTGGAGGCATTCTGTAATCTGTGGAACATCCGAGTGTTGATGAAACACAGAAATTGCATCGGGATTGAATACAACAGTCACCATGCGCACTTTCCTTCATGGAAGAAATGTCTCAAACAGTCTACGATTTGATCGTTTCCTGGAAGACAAGTTGTAGTTTCCGATGCGTATCTGGTGGCAGTCTGTAATCTGTGGACTACCAGACTGTTGATGAGACACTTAAATTGAATCGGTATTGAATACAACAGACACCATGCGCACTTTCATCCATGGGAGTAATGTCTCAAATATTTTACGCTGTGATCGTTCCCTTTAAGACCAGTAGTTGTTTCCGATGCACATCTGAAGGCATTCTGTAATCTGTGGACTATCAGAGTGTTGATGAAACACAGAAATTGCATCGGGATTGAATACAACAGTCACCATGCGCACTTTCCTCCTTTGGAGTAATGTCTCAAACAGTCTACGCTTTGATCGTTCCCTGGAAGACCAGTAGTAGTTTAAGATGCACATCTGGATGCATTCTGTAATCTGTGGACTATCAGGGTGTTGATGAAACACGTAAATTGAATCGGTATTGAATACAACAGTCACCATGCGCACTTTCCTCCATGGGAGTAATGTCGCAAACAGTTTACGCTTTGATCGTTCCCTGGAAGACCAGTAGTAGTTTCCGATGCACATCTGGAGGCATTCTGTAATCTGTGGACTATCAGAGTGTTGATGAAACACAGAAATTGCATCGGGATTGAATACAACAGTCACCATGCGCACTTTCCTCCTTGGGAGTAATGTCTCAAACAGTCTACGCTTTGATCGTTCCCTGGAAGATCGGTAGTAGTTTCCGATGCACACCTGGAGGCATTCTGTAATCTGTGGACCTTCAAAGTGGTGATGAAACAGAGAAATTGCGTCGGGATTGAATACAAAAGTCAATATGCAAACTTTCCTCAATGGGAGTATTGTCTCAAACAGTCTACGCTTTGATTGTTCCCTGGAAGACCAGTAGTAGTTTCCGATGCACATCTGGATGCATTCTGTAATCTGTGGACTATTAGAGTGTTGATGAAACACAGAAATTGCATCTTGATTGAATTCAATAGTCACCATGCGCACTTACCTCCATGGGAGTAATGTCTCAAACAGTCTACGCTTTGATCGTTCCCTGGAAGAGCAGTAGTAGTTTATGTTGCACATCTGGAGGCATTCTGTAATCTGTGGACTTTCAAAGTGTTGATGAAACACTGAAATTTCATCGTGATTGAATAGAACAGTCACCATGCGCACTTTCCTCCTTGGGAGTAATGTCTCAAACAGTCTACGCTTTGATCGTTCCCTGGAAAACCGGTAGTAGTTTCCGATGCACACCTGGAGGCATTCTGTAATCTGTCGACGTTCAAAGTGGTGATGAAACAGAGAAATTGCATCGGGATTGAATACAACAGTCACCATGCGCACTTTCCTCCTTGGGAGTAATGTCTCAAACAGTCTACCTTTTGATCGTTCTATGGAAGACCGGTAGTAGTTTCCGATGCACACCTGGAGGGATTCTATAATCTGTGGACCTTCAAAGTGGTGATGAAACAGAGAAATTGCATCGGGATTGAATACAAAAGTCAATATGCGAACTTTCCTCCATGGGAGAATTGTCTCAAACAGTCTACGCTTTGATCGTTCCCTGGAGGACCAGTAGTAGTTTCCGATGCACATCTGGAGTCAATCTGTAATTTGTCTACCATCAAAGTGTCGATGAAACACAGAAATTGCATCGGGATTCAATACAACAGTCACCATGCGCACTTTCCTCCATGGGAGTAATGTATCAAACAGTCTACGCTTTGATCGTTCCCTGGAAGACCTGTAGTAGTTTCCGATGCACATCTGGAGGCATTCTGTAATCTGTGGACTATCAGAGTGTTGATGAAACACAGAAATTGAAACGGGGGTGAATACAACAGCCACCATGCACACTTTATCCATGGGATAAATGTCTCAAACAGTCTACGCTTTGATCGTTCCCTGGAAGACCAGTAGTAGTTTCCGATGCTTATCTGGATGCATTCTGTTATCTCTGGACTATCAGAGTGTTGTTGATACATAGAAAGTGCATCGGGATTGAAAACAACAGTCACCATACGCACTTTCCTCCATGGGAGTAATGTCTCAAACAGTCTACGTTTTGATTGTTCCCTGGAAAAGCAGTATTAGTTTCCCGTCCACATCTGGAGGCATTCTGTAATCTGTGGACGTTCAAAGTGTTGATGAAACACAGAAATTGCATCGGGATTAAATACAACAGTCACCATGCGCCCATTCCTCCAAGGGAGTAATGTCTCAGACAGTCTACGCTTTGATCGTTGCCTGGAAGACCAGTAGTAGTTTCTGATGCACATCTGGAGGCATTCTGTAATCTATGGTTGTTCAAAGTGTTGATGAAACACAGTCATTGCACCGAATTGAATACAACAGTCATCATGCGCACTTTCCTCCATGGGAGTAATGTCTCAAACAGTCTACGCTTTGATCGTTCCTCGGAAGACTGTTAGTAGCTTCCGATGCACATCTGGAGGCATTCTGTAATCTGTGGACTATCAGAGTGTTGATGAAACACAGAAATTGCATCGGCATTGAATACAACATTCACCATGAGCACTTTTATCTATGGGATTAATGTCTCAAACAGTATCCGCTTTAATCGTTCCCTGGAAGGCCAGTAGTAGTTTCCGATGCACATCTGGCGGCATTCTGCTATCTGTGAAGTATCAGAGTGTTGATGAAACACAGAAATTGCAGCGGGATTGAATACAACAGTCACCATGAGCACTTTCCTCCATGGGACTAATGTCTCAAACAGTATACGCTTTGATCGTTCCCTCGAAGGCCAGTAGTAGTTTCCGATGCACATCTGGAGGCATTCTGTAATCTGTGGAGTATCAGAGTGTTGATGAAACACAGTAATTGCATCGGGATTGAATAGAACAGTAACCATGCGCACTTTCCTCCATGGGAGTAATGTCTCAAACAGTCTACCACTTGATCGTTCCCTGGAAGACCAGTATTAGTTTCCGATTCACATCTGGAGATATTCTGAAACCTTTGGACTATCAGAGTGTTGTTGAAAAACAGAAATTACATCGTGATTGAATACAACAGTCACCATGAACACTTTCCTCCATGGTAGTAATGTCTCAAACAGACTACGCTTTGATCGTTCCCTGGAAGACCAGTAGTAGTTTCCGATGCACATCTGGAGGCAATCTGTAATCTGTGGTTGTTCAAAGTGTTGATGAAACACAGAAATTGCATCGAACTGAATACAAGTCACCATGCGCACTTTCCTTCATGGGAGTAATGTCTTAAACAGTCTACGCTTTGATCGTTCCCTGAAAGACCATTAGTAGCTTCCGATGCACTTCTGGAGGCATTCTGTAATCTGTGGAATATCAGACTGTTGATGAAACACAGAAATTGCATCGGCATTGAATACAACAGTCACTATGCGCACTTTCCTCCATGGGAGTAATGTCTCAAACAGTCTACGCTTTAATCGTTCCCTGGAAGACCAGTAGTAGTTTCCGATGCACACCTGTAGGCATTCTGTAATCTGTGGACCTTCAAATTGGTAATGAAACAGAGAAATTGCGTCGGGATTGAATACAAAAGTCACCATGCGAACTTTCCTCCATGAGAGTATTGTCTCAAACAGTCTACGCTTTGATCGTTCCCTGGAAGACCAGTAGTAGTTTCCGATGCACATCTGGAGGCAATCTGTAATTCAGGACCATCAAAGTGTCGATGAAACACAGAAATTGCATCGGGATTGATTACAACAGTCACCATGCACACTTTCCTCCATGGGAGTAATATATCAAACAGTCTACGCTTTGATCGTTCCCTGGAAGGCCAGTAGTAGTTTCCGATGCACATCTGGAGGCATTCTGTAATCTGTGGTTGTTCAAAGTGTTGATGAAACACAGAAATTGCATCGAATTGAATACAACAGTCCCCATGCGCACTTTCCTCCATGGGAGTAATGTCTCAAAGAGTCTACAATTTGATCGTTCCCTGGAAGACCGTTAGTAGCTTCCGATGCACATCTGGAGGCATTCTGTAATCTGTGGACTATCAGAGTGTTGATGAAACACAGAAATTGCATGGGCATTGAATACAACAGTCACCATGCGCACTTTCCTCCTTGGGAGTAATGTCTCAAACAGTCAACGCTTTGATCGTTCCCTGGAAAACCGGTAGTAGTTTCCGATGCACACCTGGAGGCATTCTGTAATCTGTGGACTTTCAAAGTGGTGATGAAACAGAGAAATTGCATCGGGATTGAATACAACAGTCACCATGCGCACTTTCCTCCTTGGGAGTAATGTCTCAAACAGTCTACTTTTTGATCGTTCCCTGGAAGACCGGTAGTAGTTTCTGATGCACACCTGGAGGGATTCTATAATCTGTGGACCTTCAAAGTGGTGATGAAACAGAGAAGTTGCATCGGGATTGAATACAAAAGTCAATATGCGAACTTTCCTCCATGGGAGTATTGTCTCAAA
Organism: Schistocerca gregaria; assembly: GCF_023897955.1. Taxonomy (NCBI): domain Eukaryota; kingdom Metazoa; phylum Arthropoda; class Insecta; order Orthoptera; family Acrididae; genus Schistocerca; species Schistocerca gregaria. The sequence continues at coordinate 99,553,015 of NC_064922.1, forward strand.
CAGTCTACGCTTTGATCGTTCCCTGGAAGACCAGTAGTAGTTTCCGATGCACATCTGGAGTCAATCTGTAATTTGTGTACCATCAAAGTGTCGATGAAACACAGAAATTGCATCGGGATTCAATACAACAGTCACCATGCGCACTTTCCTCCATGGGAGTAATGTATCAAACAGTCTACGCTTTGATCGTTCTCTGGAAGACCTGTAGTAGTTTCCGATGCACATCTGGAGGCATTCTGTAATCTGTGGACTATCAGAGTGTTGATGAAACACAGAAATTGAAACGGGGGTGAATACAACAGCCACCATGCACAGTTTATCCATGGGATAAATGTCTCAAACAGTCTACGCTTTGATCGTTCCCTGGAAGACCAGTAGTAGTTTCCGATGCACATCTGGATGCATTCTGTAATCTCTGGACTATCAGAGTGTTGATGATACATAGAAAGTGCATCGGGATTGAAAACAACAGTCACCATACGCACTTTCCTCCATGGGAGTAATGTCTCAAACAGTCTACGCTCTGATTGTTCCCTGGAAAAGCAGTATTAGTTTCCCGTCCACATCTGGAGGCATTCTGTAATCTGTGGACGTTCAAAGTGTTGATGAAACACAGAAATTGCATCGGGATTAAATACAACAGTCACCCTGCGCCCATTCCTCCAAGGGAGTAATGTCTCAAACAGTCTACGCTTTGATCGTTGCCTGGAAGACCAGTAGTAGTTTCTGATGCACATCTGGAGGCATTCTGTAATCTATGGTTGTTCAAAGTGTTGATGAAACACAGTCATTGCATCGAATTGAGTACAACAGTCATCATGCGCTCTTTCCTCCATGGGAGTAATGTCTCAAACAGTCTACGCTTTGATCGTTCCTTGGAAGACTGTTAGTAGCTTCCGATGCACATCTGGAGGCATTCTGTAATCTGTGGACTATCAGAGTGTTGATGAAACACAGAAATTGCATCGGCATTGAATACAACATTCACCATGAGCACTTTCCTCTATGGGATTAATGTCTCAAACAGTATCCGCTTTAATCGTTCCCTGGAAGGCCAGTAGTAGTTTCCGATGCACATCTGGCGGCATTCTGCTATCTGTGAAGTATCAGAGTGTTGATGAAACACATAAATTGCAGCGGGATTGAATACAACAGTCACCATGAGCACTTTCCTCCATGGGACTAATGTCTCAAACAGTATACGCTTTGATCGTTCCCTCGAAGGCCAGTAGTAGTTTCCGATGCACATCTGGAGGCATTCTGTAATCTGTGGAGTATCAGAGTGTTGATGAAACACAGTTATTGCATCGGGATTGAATAGAACAGTAACCATGCGCACTTTCCTCCATGGGAGTAATGTCTCAAACAGTCTACCACTTGATCGTTCCCTGGAAGACCAGTATTAGTTTCCGATTCACATCTGGAGACATTCTGAAACCTTTGGACTATCAGAGTGTTGTTGAAAAACAGAAATTACATCGTGATTGAATACAACAGTCACCATGAACACTTTCCTCCATGGTAGTAATGTCTCAAACAGACTACGCTTTAATCGTTCCCTGGAAGACCAGTAGTAGTTTCCGATGCACACCTGTAGGCATTCTGTAATCTGTGGACCTTCAAATTGGTAATGAAACAGAGAAATTACGTCGGGATTGAATACAAAAGTCACCATGCGAACTTTCCTCCATGGGAGTATTGTCTCAAACAGTCTACGCTTTGATCGTTCCCTGGAAGACCAGTAGTAGTTTCCGATGCACATCTGGAGGCAATCTGTAATTTGTGGACCATCAAAGTGTCGATGAAACACAGAAATTGCATCGGGATTGATTACAACAGTCACCATGCACACTTTCCTCCATGGGAGTAATATATCAAACAGTCGACGCTTTGATCGTTCCCTGGAAGGCCAGTAGTAGTTTCCGATGCACATCTGGAGGCATTCTGTAATCTGTGGTTTTTCAAAGTGTTGATGAAACACAGAAATTGCATCGAATTGAATACAACAGTCACCATGCGCACTTTCCTCCATGGGAGTAATGTCTCAAAGAGTCTACAATTTGATCGTTCCCTGGAAGACCGTTAGTAGCTTCCGATGCACATCTGGAGGCATTCTGTAATCTGTGGACTATCAGAGTGTTGATGAAACACAGAAATTGCATGGGCATTGAATACAACAGTCACCATGCGCACTTTCCTCCTTGGGAGTAATGTCTCAAACAGTCTACGCTTTGATCGTACCCTGGAAAACCGGTAGTAGTTTCCGATGCACACCTGGAGGCATTCTGTAATCTGTGGACATTCAAAGTGGTGATGAAACAGAGAAATTGCATCGGGATTGAATACAACAGTCACCATGCGCACTTTCCTCCTTGGGAGTAATGTCTCAAACAGTCTACTTTTTGATCGTTCCCTGGAAGACCGGTAGTAGTTTCTGATGTACACCTGGAGGGATTCTATAATCTGTGGACCTTCAAAGTGGTGATGAAACAGAGAAATTGCATCGGGATTGAATACAAAAGTCAATATGCGAACTTTCCTCCATGGGAGTATTGTCTCAAACAGTCTACGCTTTGATCGTTCCCTGGAAGACCAGTAGTAGTTTCCGATGCACATCTGGAGGCATTCTGCAATCTGTGGACTATCAGAGTGTTGATGAAACACAGAAATTGAAACGGGGGTGAATACAACAGCCACCATGCACACTTTATCCATGGGATAAATGTCTCAAACAGTCTACGCTTTGATCGTTCCCTGGAAGACCAGTAGTAGTTTCCGATGCACATCTGGAGGCATTCTGTAATCTGTGGTTGTTCAAAGTGTTGATGAAACACAGAAATTGCATCGAACTGAATACAAGTCACCATGCGCACTTTCCTTCATGGGAGTAATGTCTTAAACAGTCTACGCTTTGATCGTTCCTTGGAAGACTGTTAGTAGCTTCCGATGCACATCTGGAGGCATTCTGTAATCTGTGGACTATCAGAGTGTTGATGAAACACAGAAATTGCATCGGCATTGAATACAACAGTCACCATGAGCACTTTCCTCCATGGGACTAATGTCTCAAACAGTATACGCTTTGATCGTTCCCTCGAAGGCCAGTAGTAGTTTCCGATGCACATCTGGAGGCATACTGTAATCTGTGGAGTATCAGAGTGTTGATGAAACACAGTAATAGCATCGGGATTGAATAGGACAGTAACCATGCGCACTTTCCTCCATGGGAGTAATGTCTCAAACAGTCTACGACTTGATCGTTCCCTGGAAGACCAGTATTAGTTTCCGATTCACATCTGGAGACATTCTGAATCCTTTGGACTATCAGAGTGTTGTTGAAAAACAGAAATTACATCGTGATTGAATACAACAGTCACCATGAACACTTTCCTCCATGGTAGTAATGTCTCAAACAGTCTACGCTTTGATCGTTCCCTGGAAGATCAGTAGTAGTTTCCGATGCACATCTGGATGCATTCTGTAATCTGTGGACTATTAGAGTGTTGATGAAACACAGAAATTGCATCGGGGTTGAATTCAACAGTCACCATGCGCACTTACCTCCATGGGAGTAATGTCTCAAACAGTCTACGCTTTGATCGTTCCCTGGAAGAGCAGTAGTAGTTTATGTTGCACATCTGGAGGCATTCTGTAATCTGTGGACTTTAAAAGTGTTGATGAAACACAGAAATTTCATCGGGATTGAATAGAACAGTCACCATGCGCACTTTCCTCCTTGGGAGTAATGTCTCAAACAGTCTACGCTTTGATCGTTCCCTGGAAAACCGGTAGTAGTTTCCGATGCACATCTGGAGGCATTCTGTAATCTGTGGACCTTCAAAGTGGTGATGAAACAGAGAAATTGCATCGGGATTGAATAAAACAGTCACCATGCGCACTTTCCTCCTTGGGAGTAATGTCTCAAACAGTCTACTTTTTGATCGTTCCCTGGAAGACCGGTAGTAGTTTCCGATGCACACCTGGAGGGATTCTATAATCTGTGGACCTTCAAAGTGGTGATGAAACAGAGAAATTGCATCGGGATTGAATACAAAAGTCAATATGCGAACTTTCCTCCATGGGAGTATTGTCTCAAACAGTCTACGTTTTGATCGTTCCCTGGAAGACCAGTAGTAGTTTCCTATGCACATCTGGAGGCAATCTGTAATTTGTGGACCATCAAAGTGTCGATGAAACACAGAAATTGCATCGGGATTGATTACAACAGTCACCATGCACACTTTCCTCCATGGGAGTAATGTATCAAACAGTCTACGCTTTGATCGTTCCCTGGAAGACCAGTAGTAGTTTCCGATGCACATCTGGAGGCATTCTGTAATCTGTGGTTGTTCAAAGTGTTGATGAAACACAGAAATTGCATCGAATTGAATACAACAGTCACCATGCGCACTTTCCTCCATGGGAGTAATGTCTCAAAGAGTCTACAATTTGATCGTTCCCTGGAAGACCGTTAGTAGCTTCCGATGCACATCTGGAGGCATTCTGTAATCTGTGGACTATCAGAGTGTTGATGAAACACAGAAATTGCATGGGCATTGAATACAACAGTCACCATGCGCCGTTTCCTACATGGGAGTAATGTCTCAAACAGTCTACGCTTTGATCGCCTTGGAATGCCAGTAGTAGTTTCCGATGCACATCTGGATGCATTCTGTAATCTCTGGACTATCAGAGTGTTGATGATACATAGAAAGTGCATCGGGATTGAATACAACAGTCACCATGCGCACTTTAATCCATGGGTGTAGTGTCTCAAACAGTCTACGCTTTGATCGTTCCCTGGAAGACCAGTAGTAGTTTTCGATGCACATCTGGATGCATTCAGTAGTCTGTGGACTATCAGAGTGTTGATGAAACACAGAAAGTGCATCGAAATTGAATACAACAGTCACCATACGCACTTTCCTCCATGGGAGTAATGTCTCAAACAGTCTACGCTTTGATGGTTCCCTGGAAGAGAAGTAGTAGTTTCCGTTGCACATTTGGAGGCATTCTGTAATCTGTGGACCTTCAAAGTGTTGATGAAACACAGAAATTGCATCGGGATTAAATACAACAGTCACCGTGCGCACATTCCTCCATGGGAGTAATGTCTCAAAGAGTCTACGCTTTGATCGTTCCCTGTAAGACTAGTAGTAGTTTCCGATGCACATCTGGAGGCATTCTGTAATCTGTGGACTATCAAAGTGTTGATGAAACACAGAAATTGCATGGGCATTGAATACAACATTCACCATGAGCACTTTCCTCTATGGGAGTAATGTCTCAAACAGTTTACGCTTTAATCGTTCCCTGGAATGCCAGTAGTAGTTTCCGATGCACATCTGGAGATATTCTGTAATCTGTGGAGTATCAGAGTGTTGATGAAACACAGAAATTGTTTCGGGATGGAATACAACAGTCACCATGAGCACTTTCCTCCATGGGAGTAATGTCTCAAACAGTATACGCTTTGATCGTTCCCTCGAAGGCCAGTAGTAGTTTCCGATGCACATCTGGAGGCATTCTGTAATCTGTGGAGTATCAGAGCGTTGATAAACACAGAAATTGAATCGGGATTGAATAGAACAGTAACCATGCGCAGTTTCCTCCATGGGAGTAATGTCTCAAACAGTCTACGACTTGATCGTTCCCTGGAAGCCCAGTATTAGTTTCCGATGCACATCTGGAGACATTCTAAAATCTGTGGACTATCAGAGTGTTGTTGAAAAACAGAAATTACATCGTGATTGAATACAACAGTAACCATGCGCACTTTCCTAGATGGGAATAATGTCTCAAACTATCTACGCTTTGATCGTTCACTGAAAGACCAGAAGTAGTTTCCGATGCACATCTGGAGGCAATCTGTAATTTGTGGACCGTCAAAGTGTTGATGAAACACAGAAATTGCATCGGGATTGAATACAAGAGTCACCATGCGCACTTTCCTCCATGGGAGTAATGTATCAAACAGTCTACGCTTTGATCGTTCCCTGGAAGACCTGTAGTAGTTTCCGATGCACATCTGGAGGCATTCTGTAATCTGTGGACTATCAGAGTGTTGATGAAACACAGAAATTGAAACGGGGGTGAATACAACAGCCACCATGCACACATTATCCATGGGATAAATGTCTCAAACAGTCTACGCTTTGATCGTTCCCTGGAAGACCAGTAGTAGTTTCCGATGCACATCTGGATGCATTCTGTAATCTCTGGACTATCAGAGTGTTGATGATACATAGAAAGTGCATCGGGATTGAAAACAACAGTCACCATACGCACTTTCCTCCATGGGAGTAATGTCTCAAACAGTCTACTCTTTGATTGTTCCCTGGAAAAGCAGTATTAGTTTCCCGTCCACATCTGGAGGCATTCTGTAATCTGTGGACTTTCAAAGTGTTGATGAAACACAGAAATTGCATCGGGATTAAATACAACAGTCACCATGCGCCCATTCCTCCAAGGGAGTAATGTCTCAAACAGTCTACGCTTTGATCGTTGCCTGGAAGACCAGTAGTAGTTTCTGATGCACATCTGGAGGCATTCTGTAATCTATGGTTGTTCAAAGTGTTGATGAAACACAGTCATTGCATCGAATTGAATACAACAGTCATCATGCGCACATTCCACCATGGGAGTAATGTCTCAAACAGTCTACGCTTTGATCGTTCCTTGGAAGACTGTTAGTAGCTTCCGATGCACATTTGGAGGCATTCTGTAATCTGTGGACTATCAGAGTGTTGATGAAACACAGAAATTGCATCGGCATTGAATACAACATTCACCATGAGCACTTTCCTCTATGGGATTAATGTCTCAAACAGTATACGCTTTAATCGTTCCCTGGAAGGCCAGTAGTAGTTTCTGATGCACATCTGGCGGCATTCTGCTATCTGTGAAGTATCAGAGTGTTGATGAAACACAGAAATTGCATCGGGATTGAATACAACAGTCACCATGAGCACTTTCCTCCATGGGACTAATGTCTCAAACAGTATACGCTTTGATCGTTCCCTCGAAGGCCAGTAGTAGTTTCCGATGCACATCTGGAGGCATTCTGTAATCTGTGGACTATCAGAGTGTTGTTGAAAAACAGAAATTACATCGTGATTGAATACAACAGTCACCATGAACACTTTCCTCCATGGTAGTAATGTCTCAAACAGTCTACGCTTTGATCGTTCCCTGGAAGACCAGTAGTAGTTTCCGATGCACATCTGGAGGCATTCTGTAATCTGTGGTTGTTCAAAGTGTTGATGAAACACAGAAATTGCATCGGCATTGAATACAACAGTCACTATGCGCACTTTCCTCCATGGGAGTAATGTCTCAAACAGTCTACGCTTTAATCGTTCCCTGGAAGACCAGTAGTAGTCTCCGATGCACACCTGTAGGCATTCTGTAATCTGTGGACCTTCCAATTGGTAATGAAACAGAGAAATTGCGTCGGGATTGAATACAAAAGTCACCATGCGAACTTTCCTCCATGGGAGTATTGTCTCAAACAGTCTACGCTTTGATCGTTCCCTGGAAGACCAGTAGTAGTTTCCTATGCACATCTGGAGGCAATCTGTAATTTGTGGACCATCAAAGTGTCGATGAAACACAGAAATTGCATCGGGATTGATTACAACAGTCACCATGCACACTTTCCTCCATGGGAGTAATGTATCAAACAGTCTACGCTTTGATCGTTCCCTGGAAGACCAGTAGTAGTTTCCGATGCACATCTGGAGGCATTCTGTAATCTGTGGTTGTTCAAAGTGTTGATGAAACACAGAAATTGCATCGAATTGAATACAACAGTCACCATGCGCACTTTCCTCCATGGGAGTAATGTCTCAAAGAGTCTACAATTTGATCGTTCCCTGGAAGACCGTTAGTAGCTTCCGATGCACATCTGGAGGCATTCTGTAATCTGTGGACTATCAGAGTGTTGATGAAACACAGAAATTGCATGGGCATTGAATACAACAGTCACCATGCGCCGTTTCCTACATGGGAGTAATGTCTCAAACAGTCTACGCTTTGATCGCCTTGGAATGCCAGTAGTAGTTTCCGATGCACATCTGGCGGCATTCTGTAATCTGTGAAGTATCAGAGTTTTGGTGAAACACAGAAATTGCATCGGGATTGAATACAACAGTCACCATGCGCATTTTCCTGAATGGGGGTAATGTATCGAACAGTCTACGCTTTGATCGTTCCCTGGAAGACCAGTAGTAGTTTCCGATGCACATCTGGAGGCATTCTGTAATCTGTGGACTATCAGAGTGTTGATGAAACACAGGAATTGAATCGGGATTGAATACAACAGTCACCATGCGCACTTTAATCCATGGGTGTAGTGTCTCAAACAGTCTACGCTTTGATCGTTCCCTGGAAGACCAGTAGTAGTTTTCGATGCACATCTGGATGCATTCAGTAGTCTGTGGACTATCAGAGTGTTGATGAAACACAGAAAGTGCATCGAAATTGAATACAACAGTCACCATACGCACTTTCCTCCATGGGAGTAATGTCTCAAACAGTCTACGCTTTGATGGTTCCCTGGAAGAGAAGTAGTAGTTTCCGTTGCACATTTGGAGGCATTCTGTAATCTGTGGACCTTCAAAGTGTTGATGAAACACAGAAATTGCATCGGGATTAAATACAACAGTCACCGTGCGCACATTCCTCCATGGGAGTAATGTCTCAAAGAGTCTACGCTTTGATCGTTCCCTGTAAGACTAGTAGTAGTTTCCGATGCACATCTGGAGGCATTCTGTAATCTGTGGACTATCAAAGTGTTGATGAAACACAGAAATTGCATGGGCATTGAATACAACATTCACCATGAGCACTTTCCTCTATGGGAGTAATGTCTCAAACAGTTTACGCTTTAATCGTTCCCTGGAATGCCAGTAGTAGTTTCCGATGCACATCTGGAGATATTCTGTAATCTGTGGAGTATCAGAGTGTTGATGAAACACAGAAATTGTTTCGGGATGGAATACAACAGTCACCATGAGCACTTTCCTCCATGGGAGTAATGTCTCAAACAGTATACGCTTTGATCGTTCCCTCGAAGGCCAGTAGTAGTTTCCGATGCACATCTGGAGGCATTCTGTAATCTGTGGAGTATCAGAGCGTTGATAAACACAGAAATTGAATCGGGATTGAATAGAACAGTAACCATGCGCAGTTTCCTCCATGGGAGTAATGTCTCAAACAGTCTACGACTTGATCGTTCCCTGGAAGCCCAGTATTAGTTTCCGATGCACATCTGGAGACATTCTAAAATCTGTGGACTATCAGAGTGTTGTTGAAAAACAGAAATTACATCGTGATTGAATACAACAGTAACCATGCGCACTTTCCTCCATGGGAATAATGTCTCAAACTGTCTACGCTTTGATCGTTCACTGAAAGACCAGAAGTAGTTTCCGATGCACATCTGGAGGCAATCTGTAATTTGTGGACCGTCAAAGTGTTGATGAAACACAGAAATTGCATCGGGATTGAATACAAGAGTCACCATGCGCACTTTCCTCAATGGGAGTATTATCTCAAACAGTTTACGCTTTGATCGTTCACTGGAAGACCAGTAGTAGATTCCGATGCACATCTGGGGGCATTCTGTAATCTGTGGACTTCAGAGTGTGGATGAAACATAGAAATTGCATCGGTTTTGAATACAACAGTCACCATGCGCACTTTCCTCAATGGGAGTAATGTCTCAAACAGTCTACGCTTTGATCGTTCCCTGGAAGACCAGTAGTAGTTTCCGATGCACATCTGGAGGCATTCTGTTATCAGTGGACTATCTGAGTGTTGATGAAACACAGAAATTGCATCGGGATTGAATACAACAGTCACCACGAGCACTTTCCCATATGGGAGTAATGTCTCAAACAGTCTATGCTTTGATCGTTTCCTGGAAGACCAGTAGTAGTTTCCGATGCACATCTGGAGGCATCTGTAATCTGTGAACCTTCAAAGAGTTGATGAAACACAGAAATTGCTTCGGAATTGAATAGAACACAAACCATGCGCACTTTCCACCATGGGAAAAATATCTCAAACAGTCTACGCTTTGATCGTTCCCTGGAAGACCAGTAGTAGTTTCCAAAGCACATCTGGAGGCATTCTGTAATCTGTGGACCTTCAAAGAGTTGATGAAACACAGAAATTGCATCGGCATTGAATACAACAGTCACTATGCGCACTTTCCTCCATGGGAGTAATGTCTCAAACAGTCTACGCTTTGATCGTTTCCTGGAAGAAAAGTTGTAGTTTCCGATGCACATCTGGTGGCATTCTGTAATCCGTAAACTATCAGAGTGTTAATGAAACACAGAAACTGCATCGGGATTGAATACAACAATCACCATGCGCACTTTCCTCCATGGGAGTAATGTGTCAAACTGTCTACGCTTTGATCGTTCCCTGGGAGGCAGTTAGTAGTTTCCGATACACATCTGGAGGCATTCTGTAATCTGTGGACTATCAGAGTGTTGATGAAACACAGAAATTGCATCGGGATTGAATACAACAGTCACTATGCGCACTTTCCTCCATGGGAGTAATGTCTCAAACAGTCTAGGGTTTGATCGTTTCCTGGAAGACCAGTAGTAGTTTCCGATGCACATCTGGTGGCATTCTGTAATCTGTGGAATATCAGAGTGTTGATGAAACACTTAAATTGAATCACGATTGAATACAACAGTCACCAAGCGCACTTTCCTCCATGGGAGTAATGTCTCAAACAGTCTACGCTTTGATCTTTCCCTGGAAGACCAGTAGTAGATTCCGATGCACATCTGTGGGCATTCTGTAATCTGTGGACTATCAGAGTGTTGATCAAACACAGAAATGGCATCGGTTTTGAATACAAGTCACCATGCGCACTTTCCTCCATGGGAATAATGTCTAAAACAGTATACGCTTTGATTGATCCCTGGAAGACCAGTAGTAGTTTCCGATGCACATCTGGATGCATTCTGTAATCTGTGGACTTTCAGAGTGTTGATGAAACACAGAAATTGCATCGGGATTGAATACAACAATCACCATGCGCACTTTCCTCCATGGGAGTAATGTGTCAAACTGTCTACGCTTTGATCGTTCCCTGGGAGGCAGTTAGTAGTTTCCGATACACATCTGGAGGCATTCTGTAATCTGTGGACTATCAGAGTGTTGATGAAACACAGAAATTGCATCGGGATTGAATACAACAGTCACCATGCGCACATTCCTCCATGGGAGTAATGTCTCAAACAGTCTACTATTTGATCGTTCCCTGGAAGAGCATTAGTAGTTTCCGTTGCATATCTGGAGGCATTCTGTAATCTGTGGACGTTCAAAGTGTTGATGAAACATACAAATTGCATCGGGATTGAATGCAACAGTCCTCATGCGAACTTTCCTCCATGGGAGTAATGTCTCAAACAGTCTACGCTTTGATCTTTCCCTGGAAGACCAGTAGTAGATTCCGATGCACATCTGTGGGCATTCTGTAATCTGTGGACTATCAGAGTGTTGATCAAACACAGAAATGGCATCGGTTTTGAATACAAGTCACCATGCGCACTTTCCTCCATGGGAATAATGTCTAAAACAGTATACGCTTTGATTGTTCCCTGGAAGACCAGTAGTAGTTTCCGATGCACATCTGGATGCATTCTGTAATCTGTGGACTTTCAGAGTGTTGATGAAACACAGAAATTGCATCGGGATTGAATATAACAATCACCATGCGCACTTTCCTCCATGGGAGTAATGTGTCAAACTGTCTACGCTTTGATCGTTCCCTGGGAGGCAGTTAGTAGTTTCCGATACACATCTGGAGGCATTCTGTAATCTGTGGACTATCAGAGTGTTGATGAAACACAGAAATTGCATCGGGATTGAATACAACAATCACCATGCGCACTTTCCTCCATGGGAGTAATGTGTCAAACTGTCTACGCTTTGATCGTTCCCTGGGAGGCAGTTAGTAGTTTCCGATACACATCTGGAGGCATTCTGTAATCTGTGGACTATCAGAGTGTTGATGAAACACAGAAATTGCATCGGGATTGAATACAACAGTCACCATGCGCACATTCCTCCATGGGAGTAATGTCTCAAACAGTCTACTATTTGATCGTTCCCTGGAAGAGCATTAGTAGTTTCCGATGCACATCTTGATGCATTCTGTAATCTGGGGGCTACCTGAGTGTTGATGAAACACAGAAATTGCATCGGGATTGAATACAACAATCACCATGCGCACTTTCCTCCATGGGAGTAATGTGTCAAACTGTCTACGCTTTGATCGTTCCCTGGGAGGCAGTTAGTAGTTTCCGATACACATCTGGAGGCATTCTGTAATCTGTGGACTATCAGAGTGTTGATGAAACACAGAAATTGCATCGGGATTGAATACAACAGTCACCATGCGCACTTTCCTCCATGGGAGTAATGTCTCAAACAGTCTAGGGTTTGATCGTTTCCTGGAAGACCAGTAGTAGTTTCCGATGCACATCTGGTGGCATTCTGTAATCTGTGGAATATCAGAGTGTTGATGAAACACTTAAATTGAATCGCGATTGAATACAACAGTCACCAAGCGCACTTTCCTCCATGGGAGTAATGTCTCAAACAGTCTACGCTTTGATCTTTCCCTGGAAGACCAGTAGTAGATTCCGATGCACATCTGTGGGCATTCTGTAATCTGTGGACTATCAGAGTGTGATCAAACACAGAAATGGCATCGGTTTTGAATACAAGTCACCATGCGCACTTTCCTCCATGGGAGTAATGTCTCAAACAGTCTACGCTTTGAACGTTCCCTGGAAGAGGAGTAGTAGTTTCCGTTGCACATCTGGAGGCATTCTGTAATCTGTGGACGTTCAAAGTGTTGATGAAACACAGAAATTGCATCGGGATTAAATACAACAGTCACCATGCGCACATTCCTCCATGGGAGTAATGTCTCAAAAAGTCTACGCTTTGATTGTTCCCTGGAAGACCAGTAGTAGTTTCCGATGGACATCTGGAGGCATTCTGTAATCTGTGGTTGTTCAAAGTGTTGATGAAACACAGAAATTGCATCGAATTGAATACAACAGTCACCATGCGCACTTTCCTCCATCGGAGTAATGTCTCAAACAGTGTACGCTTTGATCGTTCCCTGGAAGACCGTTAGTAGCTTCCGATGCACATCTGTAGGCATTCTGTAATCTGTGGACTATCAGAACCATGGACTTTGCCGTTGGTGGGGAGGCTTGCGTGCCCCAGCGATACAGATGGCCGTACCGTAGGTGCAACCACAACGGAGGGGTATCTGTTGAGAGGCCAGACAAACGTGTGGTTCCTGAAGAGGGGCAGCAGCCTTTTCAGTAGTTGCAGGGGCAACAGTCTGGATGATTGACTGATCTGGCCTTGCAACATTAACCAAAACGGCCTTGCTGTGCTGGTACTGCGAACGGCTGAAAGCAAGGGGAAACTACAGCCGTAATTTTTCCCGAGGACATGCAGCTTTACTGCATGATTAAATGATGATGGCATCCTCTTGGGTAAAATATTCCGAAGGTAAAATAGTCCCCCATTCGGATCTACGGGCGGGGACTACTCAGGAGGATGTCGTTATCAGGAGAAAGAAAACTGGCGTTCTACGGATCGGAGCGTGGAATGTCAGATCCCTTAAACGGGCAGGTAGGTTAGAAAATTTAAAAACGGAAATGGATAGGTTAAAGTTAGATATAGTGGGAATTAGTGAAGTTCAGTGGCAGGAGGAACAAGACTTCTGGTCAGGTGACTACAGGGTAATAAACACAAAATCAAATAGGGGTAATGCAGGAGTAGGTTTAATAATGAATAGGAAAATAGGAATGCGGGTAAGCTACTACAAACAGCATAGTGAACGCATTATTGTGGCCAAGATAGATACGAAGCCCACACCTACTACAGTAGTACAAGTTTATATGCCAACTAGCTCTGGAGATGATGAAGAAATTGAAGAAAAGTACGATGAAATAAAAGAAATTGTTCAGATAGTGAAGGGTGACGAAAATTTAATAGTAATGGGTGACTGGAATTCGAGTGTAGGAAAAGGGAGAGAAGGAAACATAGTAGGTGAATATGGATTGGGGCTAAGAAATCAAAGAGGAAGCCGCCTAGTTGAATTTTGCACGGAGCACAACTTAATCATAGCTAACACTTGGTTTCAGAATCATGAAAGAAGGTTGTATACGTGGAAGAACCCTGGAGATACTAAAAGGTATCAAATAGATTATATAATGGTAAGACAGAGATTTAGGAACCAGGTTGTAAGTTGTAAGACATTTCCAGGGGCAGAAGTGGACTCGGACCACAATCTATTGGTTACGACCTGCAGATTAAAACTGAAGAAACTGCAAAAATGTGGGAAATTAAGGAGATGGGACCTGGATAAACTGAAAGAACCAGAGGTTGTACAGAGTTTCAGGGAGAGCATAAGGGGACAATTGACAGGAATAGGGGAAAGAAATACAGTAGAAGAAGAATGGGTAGCTCTGAGGGATGAAGTAGTGAAGGCAGCAGAGGATAAAGTAGGTAAAAAGACGAGGGCTGCTAGAAATCCTTGGGTAACAGAAGAAATATTGAATTTAATTGATGAAAGGAGAAAATATAAAAATGCAGTAAATGAAGCAGGCAAAAAGGAATACAGACGTCTCCAAAATGAGGTCGACAGGAAGTGCAAAATGGCTAAACAGGGATGGCTAGAGGACAAATGTAAGGATGTAGAAGCTTATCCCACAAGGGTAAGATAGATACTGCCTACAGGAAAATTAAAGAGACCTTTGGAGAGGAGAGAACCACGTGTATGAATATCAGGAGCTCAGATGGCAACCCAGTTCTAAGCAAAGAAGGGAAGGCAGAAAGGTGGAAGGAGTATATAGAAGGTTTATACAAGGGTGATGTACTTGAGGACAATATTATGGAAATGGAGGAGGATGTAGATGAAGACGAAATGGGAGATACGATACTGCGTGAAGAGTTTGACAGAGCACTGAAAGACCTGAGTCGAAACAAGGCCCCCGGAGTAGACAACATTCCATTAGAACTATTGACGGCCTTGGGAGAGCCAGTCATGACAAAACTCTACCAGCTGGTGAGCAAGATGTATGACACAGGCGAAATACCCTCAGACTTCAAGAAGAATATAATAATTCCAATCCCAAAGAAAGCAGGTGCTGACAGATGTGAAAATTACCGAACTATCAGTTTAATAAGTCACAGCTGCAAAATACTAACGCGAATTCTTTACAGACGAATGGAAAAACTGGTAGATGCGGACCTCGGGGAGGATCAGTTTGGATTCCGTCGAAATGTTGGAACACGTGAGGCAATACTGACCTTACGACTTATCTTAGAGGAAGGATTAAGAAAGGGCAAACCTGCGTTTCTGGCATTTGTGGACTTGGAGAGGGCTTTTGACAATGTTGACTGGGGTACGCTTTTTCAAGTTCTAGGGGTGGCAGGGGTAGGATACAGGGAGCGAAAGGCTATTTACGATTTGTACAGAAGCCAGATGTCAGTCATAAAAGTCGAGGGGCATGAGGGGGAGGCAGTGGTTGGGAGGGGAGTGAGACAGGGTTGTCGCCTCTCCCCGATATTATTCAGTCTGTATATTGAGCAGGCAGTGGGGGGAACAAAGGAAAAATTTGGAGTAGGTATTAAAATTCATGGAGACGAAGTAAAAGCTTCGAGGTTCGCCGATGACATTGTAATTCTGTCAGAGACGGCAAAGGACTTGGAAGAGCAGTTGAACGGAATGGACAGTGTCTTGAAAGGAGGATATAAGATGAACATCAACAAAAGCAGAACGAAGATAATGGAATGTAGCCAAATTAAGTCGGGTGATGCTGAGGGAATTGGACTGGGAAATGGGACACTTGAAGTAGTAAGGGAGTTTTGCTATTTAGGAGGTAAAATGGCTGATGATGGTCGAAGTGGAGAGGATGTGAAGTGTGGACTGGCAGTGGCAAGGAGGGCGTTTCTGAAGAAGAGAAATTTCTTAAAATCGAGTATAGATTTATGTATCAGGAAGTCGTTTCTGAAAGTGTTTGTTTGGAGTGTGGCCATGTATGGAGGTGAAACATGGACGATTACTAGTTTGGACAAGAAGAGAATGGAAGCTTTCGAAATGTGGTGCTACAGAAGAGTACTGAAGATAAGGTGGATAGATCACGTAACTAATGAGGAGGTATTGAATGGGATTGGGGAGAAGGGAAGTTTGTGGCACGGCTTGACTGGAGGAGGGGATCGGTTGGTGGGACATGTTTTGAGGCATCAGGGGATCGCAAATTTAGCGTTGGAGGGCGGCGTGGAGGGAGAAAGTCGTAGAGGGAGACCGAGAGATGAGTACAATGGGGGGACTCAGAAGGATGTGGGTTGCAGTGGGTACTGGGAGATGAAGCAGCTTGCACAGGGTAGAGTAGCATGGAGAGCTGCATCAAACCAGTCTCAGGACTGCAGACAACAACAACAACAACATCAGAGTGTTGATGAAACACAGAAATTGCATGGGCATTGAATACAACATTCACCATGAGCACTTTCCTCCATGGGAGTAATGTCTCAAACAGTCCACGATTTGATCGTTCTCTGGAAGACCAGTAGTAGTTTTCGATGCACATCTGGATGCATTCAGTAGTCTGTGGACTATCAGAGTGTTGATGAAACACAGAAAGTGCATCGAAATTGAATACAACAGTCACCATACGCACTTTCCTCCATGGGAGTAATGTCTCAAACAGTCTACGCTTTGATGGTTCCCTGGAAGAGAAGTAGTAGTTTCCGTTGCACATTTGGAGCCATTCTGTAATCTGTGGACCTTCAAAGTGTTGATGAAACACAGAAATTGCAACGGGATTGAATAGAACAGTAACCATGCGCACTTTCCTCCATGGGAGTAATGTCCCAAACAGTCTACGACTTGATCGTTCCCTGGAAGCCCAGTATTAGTTTCCGATGCACATCTGGAGACATTCTAAAATCTGTGGACTATCAGAGTGTTGTTGAAAAACAGAAATTACATCATGATTGAATACAACAGTCACCATGCGCACTTTCCTCCATGGGAGTAATGTCCCAAACTGTCATCGCTTTGATCGTCCCCTGAAGAAAAGTAGTAGTTTCCGATGCACATCTGGAGGCATTCTGTAATCTGGGGACTATCAGAGTGTTGATGAAACACAGGAATTGAATCGGGATTGAATACAACAGTCACCATGCGCACTTTAATCCATGGGTGTAGTGTCTCAAACAGTCTACGCTTTGATCGTTCTCTGGAAGACCAGTAGTAGTTTTCGATGCACATCTGGATGCATTCAGTAGTCTGTGGACTATCAGAGTGTTGATGAAACACAGAAAGTGCATCGAAATTGAATACAACAGTCACCATACGCACTTTCCTCCATGGGAGTAATGTCTCAAACAGTCTACGCTTTGATGGTTCCCTGGAAGAGAAGTAGTAGTTTCCGTTGCACATTTGGAGGCATTCTGTAATCTGTGGACCTTCAAAGTGTTGATGAAACACAGAAATTGCATCGGGATTAAATACAACAGTCACCGTGCGCACATTCCTCCATGGGAGTAATGTGTCAAAGAGTCTACGCTTTGATCGTTCCCTGTAAGACTAGTAGTAGTTTCCGATGCACATCTGGAGGCATTCTGTAATCTGTGGACTATCAGAGTGTTGATGAAACACAGAAATTGCATGGGCATTGAATACAACATTCACCATGAGCACTTTCCTCTATGGGAGTAATGTCTCAAACAGTTTACGCTTTAATCGTTCCCTGGAATGCCAGTAGTAGTTTCCGATGCACATCTGGAGATATTCTGTAATCTGTGGAGTA
This sequence comes from Schistocerca gregaria, assembly GCF_023897955.1. NCBI lineage: Eukaryota > Metazoa > Arthropoda > Insecta > Orthoptera > Acrididae > Schistocerca > Schistocerca gregaria. The sequence goes on from NC_064922.1 coordinate 99,570,891, forward strand.
TCAGAGTGTTGATGAAACACAGAAATTGTTTCGGGATGGAATACAACAGTCACCATGAGCACTTTCCTCCATGGGAGTAATGTCTCAAACAGTATACGCTTTGATCGTTCCCTCGAAGGCCAGTAGTAGTTTCCGATGCACATCTGGAGGCATTCTGTAATCTGTGGAGTATCAGAGCGTTGATAAACACAGAAATTGAATCGGGATTGAATAGAACAGTAACCATGCGCAGTTTCCTCCATGGGAGTAATGTCTCAAACAGTCTACGACTTGATCGTTCCCTGGAAGCCCAGTATTAGTTTCCGATGCACATCTGGAGACATTCTAAAATCTGTGGACTATCAGAGTGTTGTTGAAAAACAGAAATTACATCGTGATTGAATACAACAGTAACCATGCGCACTTTCCTCCATGGGAATAATGTCTCAAACTGTCTACGCTTTGATCGTTCACTGAAAGACCAGAAGTAGTTTCCGATGCACATCTGGAGGCAATCTGTAATTTGTGGACCGTCAAAGTGTTGATGAAACACAGAAATTGCATCGGGATTGAATACAAAAGTCACCATGCGCACTTTCCTCAATGGGAGTATTATCTCAAACAGTTTACGCTTTGATCGTTCACTGGAAGACCAGTAGTAGATTCCGATGCACATCTGGGGGCATTCTGTAATCTGTGGACTTCAGAGTGTGGATGAAACATAGAAATTGCATCGGTTTTGAATACAACAGTCACCATGCGCACTTTCCTCAATGGGAGTAATGTCTCAAACAGTCTACGCTTTGATCGTTCCCTGGAAGACCAGTAGTAGTTTCCGATTCACATCTGGAGGCATTCTGTTATCAGTGGACTATCAGAGTGTTGATGAAACACAGAAATTGCATCGGCATTGAATACAACAGGAGCCATGCGCACTTTCCTCCATGGGAGTAAAGTTTCAAACAGTCTACGCTTTGATCGTTCCCTGGATGACCAGTAGTAGTTTCCGAATCACATCTGGAGGCATTCTGTAGTCTGTGGACCTTCAAAGTGTTGATGAAACATAGAAATTGCATCGGGATTGAATACAACAGTCCTCATGCGAACTTTCCTCCATGGGAGTAATGTCTCAAACAGTCTACGATTTGATCGTTCCCTGGAAGACCAGTAGTAGTTTCCAAAGCACATCTGGAGGCATTCTGTAATCTGTGGACCTTCAAAGAGTTGATGAAACACAGAAATTGCATCGGCATTGAATACAACAGTCACTATGCGCACTTTCCTCCATGGGAGTAATGTCTCAAACAGTCTACGCTTTGATCGTTCCCTGGAAGAAAAGTTGTAGTTTCCGATGCACATCTGGTGGCATTCTGTAATCCGTAAACTATCAGAGTGTTAATGAAACACAGAAATTGCATCGGGATTGAATACAACAATCACCATGCGCACTTTCCTCCATGGGAGTAATGTGTCAAACTGTCTACGCTTTGATCGTTCCCTGGGAGGCAGTTAGTAGTTTCCGATACACATCTGGAGGCATTCTGTAATCTGTGGACTATCAGAGTGTTGATGAAACACAGAAATTGCATCGGGATTGAATACAACAGTCACTATGCGCACTTTCCTCCATGGGAGTAATGTCTCAAACAGTCTAGGGTTTGATCGTTTCCTGGAAGACCAGTAGTAGTTTCCGATGCACATCTGGTGGCATTCTGTAATCTGTGGAATATCAGAGTGTTGATGAAACACTTAAATTGAATCACGATTGAATACAACAGTCACCAAGCGCGCTTTCCTCCATGGGAGTAATGTCTCAAACAGTCTACGCTTTGATCTTTCCCTGGAAGACCAGTAGTAGATTCCGATGCACATCTGTGGGCATTCTGTAATCTGTGGACTATCAGAGTGTTGATCAAACACAGAAATGGCATCGGTTTTGAATACAAGTCACCATGCGCACTTTCCTCCATGGGAATAATGTCTAAAACAGTATACGCTTTGATTGTTCCCTGGAAGACCAGTAGTAGTTTCCGATGCACATCTGGATGCATTCTGTAATCTGTGGACTTTCAGAGTGTTGATGAAACACAGAAATTGCATCGGGATTGAATACAACAATCACCATGCGCACTTTCCTCCATGGGAGTAATGTGTCAAACTGTCTACGCTTTGATCGTTCCCTGGGAGGCAGTTAGTAGTTTCCGATACACATCTGGAGGCATTCTGTAATCTGTGGACTATCAGAGTGTTGATGAAACACAGAAATTGCATCGGGATTGAATACAACAGTCACCATGCGCACATTCCTCCATGGGAGTAATGTCTCAAACAGTCTACTATTTGATCGTTCCCTGGAAGAGCATTAGTAGTTTCCGTTGCATATCTGGAGGCATTCTGTAATCTGTGGACGTTCAAAGTGTTGATGAAACATACAAATTGCATCGGGATTGAATGCAACAGTCCTCATGCGAACTTTCCTCCATGGGAGTAATGTCTCAAACAGTCTACGCTTTGATCGTTCTCTGGAAGACCAGTAGTAGTTTCCGATGCACATCTTGATGCATTCTGTAATCTGGGGGCTACCTGAGTGTTGATGAAACACAGAAATTGCATCGGGATTGAATACAACAATCACCATGCGCACTTTCCTCCATGGGAGTAATGTGTCAAACTGTCTACGCTTTGATCGTTCCCTGGGAGGCAGTTAGTAGTTTCCGATACACATCTGGAGGCATTCTGTAATCTGTGGACTATCAGAGTGTTGATGAAACACAGAAATTGCATCGGGATTGAATACAACAGTCACCATGCGCACTTTCCTCCATGGGAGTAATGTCTCAAACAGTCTAGGGTTTGATCGTTTCCTGGAAGACCAGTAGTAGTTTCCGATGCACATCTGGTGGCATTCTGTAATCTGTGGAATATCAGAGTGTTGATGAAACACTTAAATTGAATCGCGATTGAATACAACAGTCACCAAGCGCACTTTCCTCCATGGGAGTAATGTCTCAAACAGTCTACGCTTTGATCTTTCCCTGGAAGACCAGTAGTAGATTCCGATGCACATCTGTGGGCATTCTGTAATCTGTGGACTATCAGAGTGTGATCAAACACAGAAATGGCATCGGTTTTGAATACAAGTCACCATGCGCACTTTCCTCCATGGGAGTAATGTCTCAAACAGTCTACGCTTTGAACGTTCCCTGGAAGAGAAGTAGTAGTTTCCGTTGCACATCTGGAGGCATTCTGTAATCTGTGGACGTTCAAAGTGTTGATGAAACACAGAAATTGCATCGGGATTAAATACAACAGTCACCATGCGCACATTCCTCCATGGGAGTAATGTCTCAAAAAGTCTACGCTTTGATTGTTCCCTGGAAGACCAGTAGTAGTTTCCGATGGACATCTGGAGGCATTGTGTAATCTGTGGTTGTTCAAAGTGTTGATGAAACACAGAAATTGCATCGAATTGAATACAACAGTCACCATGCGCACTTTCCTCCATCGGAGTAATGTCTCAAACAGTCTACGCTTTGATCGTTCCCTGGAAGACCGTTAGTAGCTTCCGATGCACATCTGTAGGCATTCTGTAATCTGTGGACTATCAGAACCATGGACTTTGCCGTTGGTGGGGAGGCTTGCGTGCCCCAGCGATACAGATGGCCGTACCGTAGGTGCAACCACAACGGAGGGGTATCTGTTGAGAGGCCAGACAAACGTGTGGTTCCTGAAGAGGGGCAGCAGCCTTCTCAGTAGTTGCAGGGGCAACAGTCTGGATGATTGACTGATCTGGCCTTGCAACATTAACCAAAACGGCCTTGCTGTGCTGGTACTGCGAACGGCTGAAAGCAAGGGGAAACTACAGCCGTAATTTTTCCCGAGGACATGCAGCTTTACTGTATGATTAAATGATGATGGCATCCTCTTGGGTAAAATATTCCGAAGGTAAAATAGTCCCCCATTCGGATCTACGGGCGGGGACTACTCAGGAGGATGTCGTTATCAGGAGAAAGAAAACTGGCGTTCTACGGATCGGAGCGTGGAATGTCAGATCCCTTAAACGGGCAGGTAGGTTAGAAAATTTAAAAACGGAAATGGATAGGTTAAAGTTAGATATAGTGGGAATTAGTGAAGTTCAGTGGCAGGAGGAACAAGACTTCTGGTCAGGTGACTACAGGGTAATAAACACAAAATCAAATAGGGGTAATGCAGGAGTAGGTTTAATAATGAATAGGAAAATAGGAATGCGGGTAAGCTACTACAAACAGCATAGTGAACGCATTATTGTGGCCAAGATAGATACGAAGCCCACACCTACTACAGTAGTACAAGTTTATATGCCAACTAGCTCTGGAGATGATGAAGAAATTGAAGAAAAGTACGATGAAATAAAAGAAATTGTTCAGATAGTGAAGGGTGACGAAAATTTAATAGTAATGGGTGACTGGAATTCGAGTGTAGGAAAAGGGAGAGAAGGAAACATAGTAGGTGAATATGGATTGGGGCTAAGAAATCAAAGAGGAAGCCGCCTAGTAGAATTTTGCACGGAGCACAACTTAATCATAGCTAACACTTGGTTTCAGAATCATGAAAGAAGGTTGTATACGTGGAAGAACCCTGGAGATACTAAAAGGTATCAAATAGATTATATAATGGTAAGACAGAGATTTAGGAACCAGGTTGTAAGTTGTAAGACATTTCCAGGGGCAGAAGTGGACTCGGACCACAATCTATTGGTTACGACCTGCAGATTAAAACTGAAGAAACTGCAAAAATGTGGGAAATTAAGGAGATGGGACCTGGATAAACTGAAAGAACCAGAGGTTGTACAGAGTTTCAGGGAGAGCATAAGGGGACAATTGACAGGAATAGGGGAAAGAAATACAGTAGAAGAAGAATGGGTAGCTCTGAGGGATGAAGTAGTGAAGGCAGCAGAGGATAAAGTAGGTAAAAAGACGAGGGCTGCTAGAAATCCTTGGGTAACAGAAGAAATATTGAATTTAATTGATGAAAGGAGAAAATATAAAAATGCAGTAAATGAAGCAGGCAAAAAGGAATACAGACGTCTCCAAAATGAGGTCGACAGGAAGTGCAAAATGGCTAAACAGGGATGGCTAGAGGACAAATGTAAGGATGTAGAAGCTTATCCCACTAGGGGTAAGATAGATACTCCCTACAGGAAAATTAAAGAGACCTTTGGAGAGATGAGAACCACGTGTATGAATATCAAGAGCTCAGATGGCAACCCAGTTCTAAGCAAAGAAGGGAAGGCAGAAAGGTGGAAGGAGTATATAGAAGGTTTATACAAGGGTGATGTACTTGAGGACAATATTATGGAAATGGAGGAGGATGTAGATGAAGACGAAATGGGAGATACGATACTGCGTGAAGAGTTTGACAGAGCACTGAAAGACCTGAGTCGAAACAAGGCCCCCGGAGTAGACAACATTCCATTAGAACTATTGACGGCCTTGGGAGAGCCAGTCATGACAAAACTCTACCAGCTGGTGAGCAAGATGTATGACACAGGCGAAATACCCTCAGACTTCAAGAAGAATATAATAATTCCAATCCCAAAGAAAGCAGGTGCTGACAGATGTGAAAATTACCGAACTATCAGTTTAATAAGTCACAGCTGCAAAATACTAACGCGAATTCTTTACAGACGAATGGAAAAACTGGTAGATGCGGACCTCGGGGAGGATCAGTTTGGATTCCGTCGAAATGTTGGAACACGTGAGGCAATACTGACCTTACGACTTATCTTAGAGGAAGGATTAAGAAAGGGCAAACCTGCGTTTCTGGCATTTGTGGACTTGGAGAGGGCTTTTGACAATGTTGACTGGGGTACGCTTTTTCAAGTTCTAGGGGTGGCAGGGGTAGGATACAGGGAGCGAAAGGCTATTTACGATTTGTACAGAAGCCAGATGTCAGTCATAAATGTCGAGGGGCATGAGGGGCAGGCAGTGGTTGGGAGGGGAGTGAGACAGGGTTGTCGCCTCTCCCCGATATTATTCAGTCTGTATATTGAGCAGGCAGTGGGGGGAACAAAGGAAAAATTTGGAGTAGGTATTAAAATTCATGGAGACGAAGTAAAAGCTTCGAGGTTCGCCGATGACATTGTAATTCTGTCAGAGACGGCAAAGGACTTGGAAGAGCAGTTGAACGGAATGGACAGTGTCTTGAAAGGAGGATATAAGATGAACATCAACAAAAGCAGAACGAGGATAATGGAATGTAGCCAAATTAAGTCGGGTGATGCTGAGGGAATTGGACTGGGAAATGGGACACTTGAAGTAGTAAGGGAGTTTTGCTATTTAGGAGGTAAAATGGCTGATGATGGTCGAAGTGGAGAGGATGTGAAGTATGGACTGGCAGTGGCAAGGAGGGCGTTTCTGAAGAAGAGAAATTTCTTAAAATCGAGTATAGATTTATGTATCAGGAAGTCGTTTCTGAAAGTGTTTGTTTGGAGTGTGGCCATGTATGGAGGTGAAACATGGACGATTACTAGTTTGGACAAGAAGAGAATGGAAGCTTTCGAAATGTGGTGCTACAGAAGAGTACTGAAGATAAGGTGGATAGATCACGTAACTAATGAGGAGGTATTGAATGGGATTGGGGAGAAGGGAAGTTTGTGGCACGGCTTGACTGGAGGAGGGGATCGGTTGGTGGGACATGTTTTGAGGCATCAGGGGATCGCAAATTTAGCGTTGGAGGGCGGCGTGGAGGGAGAAAGTCGTAGAGGGAGACCGAGAGATGAGTACACTGGGCGGACTCAGAAGGATGTGGGTTGCAGTGGGTACTGGGAGATGAAGCAGCTTGCACAGGGTAGAGTAGCATGGAGAGCTGCATCAAACCAGTCTCAGGACTGAAGACAACAACAACAACAACATCAGAGTGTTGATGAAACACAGAAATTGCATGGGCATTGAATACAACATTCACCATGAGCACTTTCCTCTATGCGAGTATTGTCTCAAACATTTTACGCTTTAATCGTTCCCTGGAATGCCAGTAGTAGTTTCCGATGCACATCTGGAGATGTTCTGTAATCTGTGGAGTATCAGAGTGTTGATGAAACACAGAAATTGCATCGGGATAGAATACAACAGTCACCATGAGCACTTTCCTCCATGGGAGTAATGTCTCAAACAGTATACGCTTTCATCGTTCCCTCGAAGGCCAGTAGTAGTTTCCGATGCACATCTGGAGGCATTCTGTAATCTGTGGAGTATCAGAGCGTTGATGAAACACAGAAATTGCAACGGGATTGAATAGAACAGTAACCATGCGCACTTTCCTCCATGGGAGTAATGTCCCAAACAGTCTACGACTTGATCGTTCCCTGGAAGCCCAGTATTAGTTTCCGATGCACATCTGGAGACATTCTAAAATCTGTGGACTATCAGAGTGTTGTTGTAAAACAGAAATTACATCATGATTGAATACAACAGTCACCATGCGCACTTTCCTCCATGGGAGTAATGTCTCAAACTGTCATCGCTTTGATCGTCCCCTGAAGAAAAGTAGAAGTTTCCGATGCACATCTGGAGGCATTCTGTAATCTGGGGACTATCTGAGTGTTGTTGAAACACAGAAATTGCGTCGGGATTGAATACAACAGTCACCATGCGCACTTTCCTCCATGGGAGTAATGTCTCAAACTGTCTACGCTTTGATCGTTCCCTGAAAGACCAGTAGTAGTTTCCGATGCACATCTGTAGGCAATCTGTAATTTGTGGACTGTCAAAGTGTTGATGAAACACAGAAATTACATCGGGATTCAATACAAAAGTCACCACGCGCACTTTCCTCCATGGGAGTAATATCTCAAACAGTTTACGCTTTGATCGTTCCCTGGAAGACCAGTAGTAGATTCCGATGCACATCTGGGGGCATTCTGTAATCTGTGGACTATCAGAGTGTGGATGAAACACAGAAATTGCATCGGGATTGAATACAACAGTCACCATGCGCACTTTCCTCCATGGGAGTAATGTCTCAAAGAGTCTACGCTTTGATCGTTCCCTGGAAGAGAAGTAGTAGTTTCTGTTGCACATCTGGAGGCATTCTGTAATCTGTGGACGTTGAAAGTGTTGATGAAACACAGAAATTGCATCGGGATTGAATACAACAGTCACCATGCACACTTTCCTCCGTGGGAGTATTGTATCAAACAGTCTACGCTTTGATCGTTGCCTGGAAGACCAGTAGTAGTTTCCGATGCACATCTGGAATCATTCTGTAATCTAGGGGCTATCTGAGTATTGATGAAACACAGAAATTGCATCGGCATTGAATACAACAGGAACAATGCGCACTTTCCTCCTTGGGAGTAATGTCTCAAACAGTCTACGCTTTGATCGTTCCCTGGATGACCAGTAGTAGTTTCCGATGCACATCTTGAGGCATTCAGTAATCTGGGGGTTATCTGAGTGTTGATGAAACACAGAAATTGCGTCGGGATTGAGTACATCATTCACCATGCGCACTTTCCTATATGGGAGTAATGTCTCAAACAGTCTACGGTTTGATCCTTTCCTGGAAGACCAGTAGAAGTTTTCGATGAACATGTGGAGGCATTCTGTAATCTGTGGACTATCTGAGTGTTGTTGAAACACAGAAATTGCATCGGGATTGAATACAACAGTCACCACGCGCACTTTCCCATATGGGAGTAATGTCTCAAACAGTCTACGCTTTGATCGTTTACTGGAAGACCAGTAGTAGTTTCCGATTCACATCTGGAGGCATTCTGTTATCTGTGGACCTTCAAAGAGTTGATGAAACACAGAAATTGCTTCGGAATTGAATAGAACACAAACCATGCGCACTTTCCTCCATGGGAGTAATGTCTCAAACAGTCTACGCTTAGATCGTTCCCTGGAAGACCAGTAGTAGTTTCCAATGCACTTCTGGAGGCATTCTATAATCTGTGGACCTTCAAAGAGTTGATGAAACACAGAAATTCCATCGGCATTGAATACAAAAGTCAGCATGCGAACTTTCCTCCATGGGAGTATTGTCTCAAACGGTCTACGCTTTCATCGTTCCCTGGAAGACCAGTAGTAGTTTCCCATGCACATCTGGAGGCATTCCGTAATCTGGGGACTATCTGAGTGTTGATGAAACACAGAAATTGCGTCGGGATTGAATACAACAGTCACCATGCGCACTTCCCTCCATGGGAGTAATGTCTCAAACTGTCATCGAATTGATCGTTCCCTAAAGACCAGTAGTAGTTTCCGATGCACATCTGGAGGCATTCTGTAATCTGGGGACTATCTGAGTGTTGTTGAAACACAGAAATTGCGTCGGGATTGAATACAACAGTCACCATGCGCACTTTCCTCCATGGGAGTAATTTCTCAAACTGTCTACGCTTTGATCGTTCACTGAAAGACCTGTAGTAGTTTCCGATGCACATCTGGAGGCAATCTGTAATTTGTGGGCCGTCAAAGTGTTGATGAAACACAGAAATTGCATCGGGATTCAATACAAAAGTCACCATGCGCACTTTCCTCCATGGGAGTAATATCTCAAACAGTTTACGCTTTGATCGTTCCCTGGAAGGGAAGTAGTAGTTTCCGTTGCACATCTGGAGGCATTCTGTAATCTGTGGACGTTCAAAGTGTTGATGAAACACAGAAATTGCATTGGGATTAAATACAACAGTCACCATTCGCACATTCCTCCATGGGAGTAATGTCTCAAAGGGTCTACGCTTTGATCGTTTCCTGGAAGACCAGTAGTAGTTTCCGATGCACATCTGGATGCATTCTGTAATCTGTGGACTATCAGAGTGTTCATGAAACACAGAAATTGCATCGGGATTTAATACAACAGTCACCATGCGCACTTTCCTATATAGGAGTAATGTCTCAAACAGTCTACGATTTGATCGTTCCCTGGAAGAGCAGTATTAGTTTCCGTTGCACATCTGGAGGCATTCTGTTATCTGTGGACGTTGAAAGTGTTGATGAAACACAGAAATTGCATCGGGATTGAATACAACAGTCACCATGCGCACTTTCCTCTGTGGGAGTAATGTATCAAACAGTCTATGCTTTGATCGTTCCCTGGAAGACCAGTAGTAGTTTCCGATGCACATCTGGAGGCATTCTGTAATCTGGGGACTATCTGAGTGTTGATGAAACACAGAAATTGCGTCGGCATTGAATACAACAGGAACAATGCGCACTTTCCTCCTTGGGAGTAATGTCTCAAAGAGTCTACGCTTTGATCGTTTACTGGAAGACCAGTAGTAGTTTCAGATGCACATCTGGAAGCATTCATTAATCTGTGGACCTTCAAAGAGTTGATGAAACACAGAAATTGCTTCGGAATTGAATAGAACACAAACCATGCGCACTTTCCTCCATGTTAGTAATGTCTCAAACAGTCTACGCTTTGATCGTTCCCTGGAAGACCAGTAGTAGTTTCCAATGCACTTCTGGAGGCATTCTATAATCTGTGGACCTTCAAAGAGTTGATGAAACACAGAAATTGCATCGGCATTGAATACAACAGTCACTATGCGCACTTTCCTCCATGGGAGTAATGTCTCAAACAGTCTACGCTTTGATCGTTCCCTGGAAGACCAGTAGTAGTTTTCGATGCACACCTGGAGGCATTCTGTAATCTGTGGACCTTCAAAGTGGTGATGAAACAGAGAAATTGCATCGGGATTGAATACAAAAGTCAGCATGCGAACTTTCCTCCATGGGAGTATTGTCTCAAACGGTCTACGCTTTGATCGTTCCCTGGAACACCAGTAGCAGTTTCCGATGCACATCTGGAGGCATTCCGTAATCTGGGGACTATCTGAGTGTTGATGAAACACAGAAATTGCGTCGGGATTGAATACAACATACACCATGCGCGCTTTCCTCCATAGGAGTAATGTCACAAACAGTCTACGCTTTGATCGTTCCCTGGAAGACCAGTAGTAGTTTCCGATACACATCTGGAGGCAATCTGTAATTTGTGGACCGTCAAAGTGTTGATGAAACACAGAAATTGCATCGGGATTGAATACAACAGTCACCATGCTCACTTTCTTCCATGGGAGTAATTTATGAAACAGTCTACGCTTTGATCGTTCCCTGGAAGACCAGTAGTAGTTTTCGATGCACATCTGGAGGCATTCTGTTATCAGTGGACTATCAGAGTTTTGGAGAAACACACAAATTGCATCGGGATTGAATACAACATTCACCATGCACACTTTCCTATATGGGAGTAATGTCTCAAACAGTCTACGCTTTGATCGTTGCCTGGAAGACCAGTAGTAGTTTCCGATGCACATCTGGAATCATTCTGTAATCTAGGGGCTATCTGAGTATTGATGAAACACAGAAATTGCGTCGGGATTGAGTACAAAATTCACCATGCGCACTTTCCTTAATGGTAGTAATGTCTCAAGCAGTCTACGCTTTGATTGTTCCCTGCAAGACCAGTAGTAGTTTCCGATGCACATCTGGAGGCATTCTGTAATCTGTGGACTATCAGAGTGTTGTTGAAACACAGAAATTGCATCGGGATTGAATACAACATTCACCATGCGCAATTTTCATCCATGGGAGTAATGTCTCGAACAGTCTACGCTTTGATCTTTCCCTGGAAGACCAGTAGTAGATTCCGATGCACATCTGTGGGCATTCTGTAATCTGTGGACTATCAGAGTGTTGATCAAACACATCAATTGCATCGGTTTTGAATACAAGTCACCATGCGCACTTTCCTCCATGGGAGTAATGTCTCAAACAGTATACGCTTTGACTGTTCCCTGGAAGACCAGTAGTAGTTTCCGATGCACATCTGGATGCATTCTGTAATCAGTGGACTTTCAGAGTGTTGATGAAACACAGAAATTGCATCGGGATTGAATACAACAGTCACCATGCGCACATACCTCCATGGGAGTAATGTCTCAAACAGTCTACGCTTTGATCGTTCCCTGGAAGAGCAGTAGTAGTTTCCGTTGCACATCTCGAGGCATTCTGTAATCTTTGGACGTTCAAAGTGTTGATGAAACATACAAATAGTATCGGGATTGAATACAACAGTCCACATGCGAACTTTCCTCCATGGGAGTAATGTCTCAAACAGTCTACGCTTTGATCGTTCCCTGGAAGACCAGTAGTAGTTTCCGATGCATATCTTGAGGCATTCTGTAATCTGGGGGCTATCTGAGTGTTGATGAAACACAGAAATTGCGTCGGGATTGAGTACAACATCCACCAAGCGCACTTTAATATATGGGAGTAATGTCTCAAACAGTCTACATTTGATCGTTCCCTGGAAGACCAGTAGTAGTTTTCGATGCTCATCTGGAGGCATTCTGTAATCTGTGGATTATCTGAGTGTTGTTGAAACACAGAAATTGCATCGGGATTGAATACAACAGTCACCACGCGCACTTTCCTATATGGGAGTAATGTCTCAAACAGTCTACCCTTTGATCGTTTCCTGGAAGACCAGTAGTAGTTTCCGATGCACATCTGGAGGCATTCTGTAATCTGTGGACCTTCAAAGAGTTGATGAAACACAGAAATTGCATCGGGATTGAATAGAACACTAACCATGCGCACTTTCCTCCATGGGTGTAATGTCTCAAACAGTCTACGCTTTGATCGTTCCCTGGAAGACCAGTAGTAGTTTCCAATGCACATCTGGAGGCATTCTATAATCTGTGGACCCTCAAAGAGTTGATGAAACACAGAAATTGCATCGGCATTGAATACAACAGTCACTATGCGCACTTTCCTCCATGGGAGTAATGTCTCAAATAGTCAAGGATTTGATCGTTCCCTGGAGGACCAGTAGTAGTTTCCGATCCACACCTGGAGGCATTCCGTATTCTGGATACTATCTGAGTGTTGATGAAACACAGAAATTGCGTCGGGATTGAATACAACATTCACCATGCGCACTTTCCTCCATGGGAGAAATGTCTCAAACAGTCTACGTTTTGATCGTACCCTCGAAGACCAGTAGTTGTTTCCGATGCACATCTGGAGGCATTCTGTTATCAGTGGACTATCAGAGTGTTGATGAAACCCAGATATTGCATCGGCATTGAATACAACAGGAACAATGCGCACTTTCCTCCTTGGGAGTAATGTCTCACAAAGTCTACACTTTGATCGTTCCCTGGATGACCAGTAGTAGTTTCCGATGCACATCTGGAGGCATTCTGTAATCTGTGGACCTTCAATGTGTTGATGAAACATAGAAATTGCATCGGGATTGAATACAACAGCCCTCATGCGAACTTTCCTCCATGGGAGTAATGTCTCAAACAGTCTACGATTTGATCGTTCCCTGGAAGACCAGTAGTAGTTTCCGATGCACATCTTGAGGCATTCAGTAATCTGGGGGTTATCTGAGTGTTGATGAAACATAGAAATTGCGTCGGGATTGAGTACAACATTCACCATGCGCACTTTCCTATATGGGAGTAATGTGTCAAACAGTCTACGGTTTGATCCTTTCCTGGAAGACCAGTAGTAGTTTTCGATGCACATTTGGAGGCATTCTGTAATCTGTGGACTATCTGAGTGTTGTTGGAACTCAGAAATTGCATCGGGATTGAATACAACAGTCACCACGCGCAGTTTCCAATATGGGAGTAATGTCTCAAACAGTCTACGCTTTGATCGTTCCCTGGAAGACCAGTAGTAGTTTCCAATGCACTTCTGGAGGCATTCTATAATCTGTGGACCTTCAAAGAGTTGATGAAACACAGAAATTCCATCGGCATTGAATACAACAGTCATTATACGCACTTTCCTCCATGGGAGTAATGTCTCAAACAGTCTACGCTTTGATCGTTCCCTGGAAGAACAGTAGTAGTTTTCGATGCACACCTGGAGGCATTCTGTAATCTGTGGACCTTCAAAGTGGTGATGAAACAGAGAAATGGCATCGGGATTGAATACAAAAGTCAGCATGCGAACTTTCCTCCATGGGAGTATTGTCTCAAACGGTCTACGCTTTGATCGTTCCCTGTAAGACCAGTAATAGTTTCCGATGCACATCTGGAGGCATTCCGTAACCTGGGGACTATCTGAGTGTTGATGAAACACAGAAATTTCGTCGAGATTGAATACAACAGTCACCATGCGCACTTCCCTCCATGGGAGTAATGTCTCAAACTATCATCGAATTGATCGTTCCCTGAAGACCAGTAGTAGTTTCCGATGCACATCTGTAGGCATTCTGTAATCTGGGGACTATCTGAGTGTTGTTGAAACACAGAAATTGCGTCGGGATTGAATACAACAATCACCATGTTCACTTTCCTCCATGGGAGTAATGTCTCAAACTGTCTACGCTTTTATCGTTCCCTGAAACACCAGTAGTAGTTTCCGATGCACATCTGGAGGCAATCTGTAATTTGTGGACCGTCAAAGTGTTGATGAAACACAGAAATTGCATCGGGATTCAATACAAAAGTCACCATGCGCACTTTCCTCCATGGGAGTAGTATCTCAAACACTTTACGCTTTGATCGTTCCCTGGAAGACCAGTAGTAGATTCCGATGCACATCTGGGGGCATTCTGTAATCTGTGGACTATCAGAGTGTGGATGAAACACAGTAATTGCATCGGGATTGAATACAACAGTCACCATGCGCACTTTCCTCCATGGGAGTAATGTCTCAAACAGTCTACGCTTTGATCGTTCCCTGGAAGAGAAGTAGTAGTTTCCGTTGCACATCTGGAGGCATTCTGTAATCTGTGGACGTTCAAAGTGTTGATGAAACACAGAAATTGCATTGGGATTAAATACAACAGTCACCATGCGCACATTCCTCCATGGGAGTAATGTCTCAAAGAGTCTACGCTTTGTTCGTTAACTGGAAGACCAGTAGTAGTTTCCGATGCACATCTGGATGCATTCTGTAATCTGTGGACTAGCAGAGTGTTCATGAAACACAGAAATTGCATCGGGATTTAATACAACAGTCACCATGCGCACTTTCCTATATAGGAGTAATGTCTCAAACAGTCTACGATTTGATCGTTCCCTGGAAGAGCAGTAGTAGTTTCCGTTGCACATCTGGAGGCATTCTGTAATCTGTGGACGTTGAAAGTGTTGATGAAACACAGAAATTGCATCGGGATTGAATACAACAGTCACCATGCGCACTTTCCTCTGTGGGAGTAATGTATCAAACAGTCTACGCTTTGCTCGTTCCCTGGAAGACCAGTAGTAGTTTCCGATGCACATCTGGAGGCATTCTGTAATCTGTGGCCTATCTGAGTGTTGATGAAACACAGTAATTGCGTCGGGATTGAATACAACAGTCACCATGCGCACTTTCCTCCATGGGAGTAATGTCTCATACAGTCTACGCATTGATCGTTCCCTGGAAGACCAGTAGTAGTTTCCGATGCACATCTGGAGGCAATCTGTAATTTGTGGACCGTCAAAGCGTTGATGAAACACAGAAATTGCATCGGAATTGAATACAAAAGTCACCATGCGCACTTTCCTCCATGGGAGTAATATCTCAAACAGTTTACGCTTTGATCGTTCAAAGGAAGACCAGTAGTAGATTACGATGCACATCTGGGGGCATTCTGTAATCTGTGGACTATCAGAGTGTGGATGAAACACAGAAATTGCATCGGTTTTGAATACAACAGTCATCATGCGCACTTTCCTCCATGGGAGTAATGTCTCAAACAGTCTACGCTTTTATCGTTCTCTGAAAGAGAAGTAGTAGTTTCCGTTGCACATCTGGAGGCATTCTGTAATCTGTGGACGTTCAAAGTGTTGATGAACCACAGAAATTGCATCGGGATTAAATACAACAGTCACCATGCGCACATTCCTCCATGGGAGTAATGTATCAAATAGTCTACGCTTTGATCGTTCCCTGGAAGACCAGTAGTAGTTTTCGATGCACATCTGGAGGCATTCTGTAATCTGGGGACTATCTGAGTGTTGATGAAACACAGAAATTGCGTCGGCATTGAATACAACAGGAACAATGCGCACTTTCCTCCTTGCGAGTAATGTCTCAAACAGTCTACGCTTTGATCGTTCCCTGGATGACCTGTAGTAGTTTCCGATGCACATCTGGATGCATTCTGTAATCTGTGGACTAGCAGAGTGTTCATGAAACACAGAAATTGCATCGGGATTTAATACAACAGTCACCATGCGCACTTTCCTATATAGGAGTAATGTCTCAAACAGTCTACGATTTGATCGTTCCCTGGAAGAGCAGTAGTAGTTTCCGTTGCACATCTGGAGGCATTCTGTAATCTGTGGACGTTGAAAGTGTTGATGAAACACAGAAATTGCATCGGGATTGAATACAACAGTCACCATGCGCACTTTCCTCCGTGGGAGTAATGTATCAAACAGTCTACGCTTTGCTCGTTCCCTGGAAGACCAGTAGTAGTTTCCGATGCACATCTGGAGGCATTCTGTAATCTGTGGCCTATCTGAGTGTTGATGAAACACAGTAATTGCGTCGGGATTGAATACAACAGTCACCATGCGCACTTTCCTCCATGGGAGTAATGTCTCATACAGTCTACGCATTGATCGTTCCCTGGAAGACCAGTAGTAGTTTCCGATGCACATCTGGAGGCAATCTGTAATTTGTGGACCGTCAAAGTGTTGATGAAACACAGAAATTGCATCGGAATTGAATACAAAAGTCACCATGCGCACTTTCCTCCATGGGAGTAATATCTCAAACAGTTTACGCTTTGATCGTTCCCTGGAAGACCAGTAGTAGATTACGATGCACATCTGGGGGCATTCTGTAATCTGTGGACTATCAGAGTGTGGATGAAACACAGAAATTGCATCGGTTTTGAATACAACAGTCATCATGCTCACTTTCCTCCATGGGAGTAATGTCTCAAACAGTCTACGCTTTGATCGTTCTCTGAAAGAGAAGTAGTAGTTTCCGTTGCACATCTGGAGGCATTCTGTAATCTGTGGACGTTCAAAGTGTTGATGAAACACAGAAATTGCATCGGGATTAAATACAACAGTCACCATGCGCACATTCCTCCATGGGAGTAATGTATCAAATAGTCTACGCTTTGATCGTTCCCTGGAAGACCAGTAGTAGTTTTCGATGCACATCTGGAGGCATTCTGTAATCTGGGGACTATCTGAGTGTTGATGAAACACAGAAATTGCGTCGGCATTGAATACAACAGGAACAATGCGCACTTTCCTCCTTGCGAGTAATGTCTCAAACAGTCTACGCTTTGATCGTTCCCTGGATGACCAGTAGTAGTTTCCGATGCACATCTGGAGGCATTCTGTAATCTGTGGACCTTCAAAGAGTTGATGAAACACAGAAATTGCTTCGGAATTGAATAGAACACAAACCATGCGCACTTTCCTCCATGGGAGTAATGTCTCAAACAGTCTACGCTTTGATCGTTCCCTGGAAGACCAGTAGTAGTTTCCAATGCACTTCTGGAGGCATTCTATAATCTGTGGACCTTCAAAGAGTTGATGAAACACAGAAATTGCATCGGCATTGAATACAACAGTCACTATGAGCACTTTCCTCCATGGGAGTAATGTCTCAAACAGTCTACGCTTTGATCGTTCCCTAAAAAAACCAGTAGTAGTTTTCGATGCACACCTGGAGGCATTCTGTAATCTGTAGACCTTCAAAGAGGTGATGAAACACAGAAATTGCATCGAGATTGAATACAAAAGTCAGCTTGCGAACTTTCCTCCATGGGAGTATTGTCTCAAACGGTCTACGCTTTGATCGTTCCCTGGAAGACCAGTAGTAGTTTCCGATGCACATCTGGAGGCATTCTGTTATCAGTGGACTATCAGAGTGTTGATGAAACACAGAAATTGCATCGGGATTGAATACAACAGTCACCATGCACACTTTCCTATATGGGAGTAATGTCTCAAACAGTCTACGCTTTGATCGTTGCCTGGAAGACCAGTAGTAGTTTCCGATGCACATCTGGAATCATTCTGTAATCTATTGGCTATCTGAGTATTGATGAAACACAGAAATTGCGTAGGGATTGAGTACAACATTCACCATGCGCACTTTCCTTAATGGGAGTAATGTCTCAAGCAGTCAACGCTTTGATTGTTCCCTGCAAGACCAGTAGTAGTTTCCGATGCACATCTGGAGGCAATCTGTAATTTGTGGACCGTCAAAGTGTTGATGAAACACAGAAATTGCATCGGGATTCAATACAAAAGTCACCATGCGCACTTTCCTCCATGGGAGTAATATCTCAAACACTTTACGCTTTGATCGTTCCCTGGAAGACCAGTAGTAGATTCCGATGCACATCTGGGGGCATTCTGTAATCTGTGGACTATCAGAGTGTGGATGAAACACAGTAATTGCATCGGGATTGAATACAACAGTCACCATGCGCACTTTCCTCCATGGGAGTAATGTCTCAAACAGTCTACGCTTTGATCGTTCCCTGGAAGAGAAGTAGTAGTTTCCGTTGCACATCTGGAGGCATTCTGTAATCTGTGGACGTTCAAAGTGTTGATGAAACACAGAAATTGCATCGGGATTGAATACAACAGTCACCATGCGCACTTTCCTCCGTGGGAGTAATGTATCAAACAGTCTACGCTTTGCTCGTTCCCTGGAAGACCAGTAGTAGTTTCCGATGCACATCTGGAGGCATTCTGTAATCTGTGGCCTATCTGAGTGTTGATGAAACACAGTAATTGCGTCGGGATTGAATACAACAGTCACCATGCGCACTTTCCTCCATGGGAGTAATGTCTCATACAGTCTACGCATTGATCGTTCCCTGGAAGACCAGTAGTAGTTTCCGATGCACATCTGGAGGCAATCTGTAATTTGTGGACCGTCAAAGTGTTGATGAAACACAGAAATTGCATCGGAATTGAATACAAAAGTCACCATGCGCACTTTCCTCCATGGGAGTAATATCTCAAACAGTTTACGCTTTGATCGTTCCCTGGAAGACCAGTAGTAGATTACGATGCACATCTGGGGGCATTCTGTAATCTGTGGACTATCAGAGTGTGGATGAAACACAGAAATTGCATCGGTTTTGAATACAACAGTCATCATGCGCACTTTCCTCCATGGGAGTAATGTCTCAAACAGTCTACGCTTTGATCGTTCTCTGAAAGAGAAGTAGTAGTTTCCGTTGCACATCTGGAGGCATTCTGTAATCTGTGGACGTTCAAAGTGTTGATGAAACACAGAAATTGCATCGGGATTAAATACAACAGTCACCATGCGCACATTCCTCCATGGGAGTAATGTCTCAAACAGTCTACGCTTTGATCGTTCCCTGGAAGACCAGTAGTAGTTTCCAATGCACTTCTGGAGGCATTCTATAATCTGTGGACCTTCAAAGAGTTGATGAAACACAGAAATTGCATCGGCATTGAATACAACAGTCACTATGAGCACTTTCCTCCATGGGAGTAATGTCTCAAACAGTCTACGCTTTGATCGTTCCCTAAAAAAACCAGTAGTAGTTTTCGATGCACACCTGGAGGCATTCTGTAATCTGTAGACCTTCAAAGAGGTGATGAAACACAGAAATTGCATCGAGATTGAATACAAAAGTCAGCTTGCGAACTTTCCTCCATGGGAGTATTGTCTCAAACGGTCTACGCTTTGATCGTTCCCTGGAAGACCAGTAGTAGTTTCCGATGCACACCTGGAGGCATTCTGTTATCAGTGGACTATCAGAGTGTTGATGAAACACAGAAATTGCTTCGGAATTGAATAGAACACAAACCATGCGCACTTTCCTCCATGGGAGTAATGTCTCAAACAGACTACGGTTTGATCGTTCCCTGGAAGACCAGTAGTAGTTTCCAATGCACATCTGGATGCATTCTGTAATCTGTGGACTAGCAGAGTGTTCATGAAACACAGAAATTGCATCGGGATTTAATACAACAGTCACCATGCGCACTTTCCTATATAGGAGTAATGTCTCAAACAGTCTACGATTTGATCGTTCCATGGAAGAGCAGTAGTAGTTTCCGTTGCACATCTGGAGGCATTCTGTAATCTGTGGACGTTGAAAGTGTTGATGAAACACAGAAATTGCATCGGGATTGAATACAACAGTCACCATGCGCACTTTCCTCCGTGGGAGTAATGTATCAAACAGTCTACGCTTTGCTCGTTCCCTGGAAGACCAGTAGTAGTTTCCGATGCACATCTGGAGGCATTCTGTAATCTGTGGCCTATCTGAGTGTTGATGAAACACAGTAATTGCGTCGGGATTGAATACAACAGTCACCATGCGCACTTTCCTCCATGGGAGTAATGTCTCATACAGTCTACGCATTGATCGTTCCCTGGAAGACCAGTAGTAGTTTCCGATGCACATCTGGAGGCAATCTGTAATTTGTGGACCGTCAAAGTGTTGATGAAACACAGAAATTGCATCGGAATTGAATACAAAAGTCACCATGCGCACTTTCCTCCATGGGAGTAATATCTCAAACAGTTTACGCTTTGATCGTTCAAAGGAAGACCAGTAGTAGATTACGATGCACATCTGGGGGCATTCTGTAATCTGTGGACTATCAGAGTGTGGATGAAACACAGAAATTGCATCGGTTTTGAATACAACAGTCATCATGCGCACTTTCCTCCATGGGAGTAATGTCTCAAACAGTCTACGCTTTGATCGTTCTCTGAAAGAGAAGTAGTAGTTTCCGTTGCACATCTGGAGGCATTCTGTAATCTGAGGACGTTCAAAGTGTTGATGAACCACACAAATTGCATCGGGATTAAATACAACAGTCACGATGCGCACATTCCTCCATGGGAGTAATGTATCAAATAGTCTACGCTTTGATCGTTCCCTGGAAGACCAGTAGTAGTTTTCGATGCACATCTGGAGGCATTCTGTAATCTGGGGACTATCTGAGTGTTGATGAAACACAGAAATTGCGTCGGCATTGAATACAACAGGAACAATGCGCACTTTCCTCCTTGCGAGTAATGTCTCAAACAGTCTACGCTTTGATCGTTCCCTGGATGACCAGTAGTAGTTTCCGATGCACATCTGGATGCATTCTGTAATCTGTGGACTAGCAGAGTGTTCATGAAACACAGAAATTGCATCGGGATTTAATACAACAGTCACCATGCGCACTTTCCTATATAGGAGTAATGTCTCAAACAGTCTACGATTTGATCGTTCCCTGGAAGAGCAGTAGTAGTTTCCGTTGCACATCTGGAGGCATTCTGTAATCTGTGGTCGTTGAAAGTGTTGATGAAACACAGAAATTGCATCGGGATTGAATACAACAGTCACCATGCGCACTTTCCTCCGTGGGAGTAATGTATCAAACAGTCTACGCTTTGCTCGTTCCCTGGAAGACCAGTAGTAGTTTCCGATGCACATCTGGAGGCATTCTGTAATCTGTGGCCTATCTGAGTGTTGATGAAACACAGTGATTGCGTCGGGATTGAATACAACAGTCACCATGCGCACTTTCCTCCATGGGAGTAATGTCTCATACAGTCTACGCATTGATCGTTCCCTGGAAGACCAGTAGTAGTTTCCGATGCACATCTGGAGGCAATCTGTAATTTGTGGACCGTCAAAGTGTTGATGAAACACAGAAATTGCATCGGAATTGAATACAAAAGTCACCATGCGCACTTTCCTCCATGGGAGTAATATCTCAAACAGTTTACGCTTTGATCGTTCCCTGGAAGACCAGTAGTAGATTACGATGCACATCTGGGGGCATTCTGTAATCTGTGGACTATCAGAGTGTGGATGAAACACAGAAATTGCATCGGTTTTGAATACAACAGTCATCATGCTCACTTTCCTCCATGGGAGTAATGTCTCAAACAGTCTACGCTTTGATCGTTCTCTGAAAGAGAAGTAGTAGTTTCCGTTGCACATCTGGAGGCATTCTGTAATCTGTGGACGTTCAAAGTGTTGATGAACCACAGAAATTGCATCGGGATTAAATACAACAGTCACGATGCGCACATTCCTCCATGGGAGTAATGTATCAAATAGTCTACGCTTTGATCGTTCCCTGGAAGACCAGTAGTAGTTTTCGATGCACATTTGGAGGCATTCTGTAATCTGGGGACTATCTGAGTGTTGATGAAACACAGAAATTGCGTCGGCATTGAATACAACAGGAACAATGCGCACTTTCCTCCTTGCGAGTAATGTCTCAAACAGTCTATGCTTTGATCGTTCCCTGGATGACCAGTAGTAGTTTCCGATGCACATCTGGAGGCATTCTGTAATCTGTGGACCTTCAAAGAGTTGATGAAACACAGAAATTGCTTAGGAATTGAATAGAACACAAACCATGCGCACTTTCCTCCATGGGAGTAATGTCTCAAACAGTCTACGCTTTGATCGTTCCCTGGAAGACCAGTAGTAGTTTCCAATGCACTTCTGGAGGCATTCTATAATCTGTGGACCTTCAAAGAGTTGATGAAACACAGAAATTGCATCGGCATTGAATACAACAGTCACTATGAGCACTTTCCTCCATGGGAGTAATGTCTCAAACAGTCTACGCTTTGATCGTTCCCTAAAAAAACCAGTAGTAGTTTTCGATGCACACCTGGAGGTATTCTGTAATCTGTAGACCTTCAAAGAGGTGATGAAACACAGAAATTGCATCGAGATTGAATACAAAAGTCAGCTTGCGAACTTTCCTCCATGGGAGTATTGTCTCAAACGGTCTACGCTTTGATCGTTCCCTGGAAGACCAGTAGTAGTTTCCGATGCACATCTGGAGGCATTCTGTTATCAGTGGACTATCAGAGTGTTGATGAAACACAGAAATTGCATCGGGATTGAATACAACAGTCACCATGCACACTTTCCTATATGGGAGTAATGTCTCAAACAGTCTACGCTTTGATCGTTGCCTGGAAGACCAGTAGTAGTTTCCGATGCACATCTGGAATCATTCTGTAATCTATTGGCTATCTGAGTATTGATGAAACACAGAAATTGCGTAGGGATTGAGTACAACATTCACCATGCGCACTTTCCTTAATGGGAGTAATGTCTCAAGCAGTCAACGCTTTGATTGTTCCCTGCAAGACCAGTAGTAGTTTCCGATGCACATCTGGAGGCAATCTGTAATTTGTGGACCGTCAAAGTGTTGATGAAACACAGAAATTGCATCGGGATTCAATACAAAAGTCACCATGCGCACTTTCCTCCATGGGAGTAATATCTCAAACACTTTACGCTTTGATCGTTCCCTGGAAGACCAGTAGTAGATTCCGATGCACATCTGGGGGCATTCTGTAATCTGTGGACTATCAGAGTGTGGATGAAACACAGTAATTGCATCGGGATTGAATACAACAGTCACCATGCGCACTTTCCTCCATGGGAGTAATGTCTCAAACAGTCTACGCTTTGATCGTTCCCTGGAAGAGAAGTAGTAGTTTCCGTTGCACATCTGGAGGCATTCTGTAATCTGTGGACGTTCAAAGTGTTGATGAAACACAGAAATTGCATCGGGATTGAATACAACAGTCACCATGCGCACTTTCCTCCGTGGGAGTAATGTATCAAACAGTCTACGCTTTGCTCGTTCCCTGGAAGACCAGTAGTAGTTTCCGATGCACATCTGGAGGCATTCTGTAATCTGTGGCCTATCTGAGTGTTGATGAAACACAGTAATTGCGTCGGGATTGAATACAACAGTCACCATGCGCACTTTCCTCCATGGGAGTAATGTCTCATACAGTCTACGCATTGATCGTTCCCTGGAAGACCAGTAGTAGTTTCCGATGCACATCTGGAGGCAATCTGTAATTTGTGGACCGTCAAAGTGTTGATGAAACACAGAAATTGCATCGGTTTTGAATACAACAGTCATCATGCGCACTTTCCTCCATGGGAGTAATGTCTCAAACAGTCTACGCTTTGATCGTTCTCTGAAAGAGAAGTAGTAGTTTCCGTTGCACATCTGGAGGCATTCTGTAATCTGTGGACGTTCAAAGTGTTGATGAAACACAGAAATTGCATCGGGATTAAATACAACAGTCACCATGCGCACATTCCTCCATGGGAGTAATGTCTCAAACAGTCTACGCTTTGATCGTTCCCTGGAAGACCAGTAGTAGTTTCCAATGCACTTCTGGAGGCATTCTATAATCTGTGGACCTTCAAAGAGTTGATGAAACACAGAAATTGCATCGGCATTGAATACAACAGTCACTATGAGCACTTTCCTCCATGGGAGTAATGTCTCAAACAGTCTACGCTTTGATCGTTCCCTAAAAAAACCAGTAGTAGTTTTCGATGCACACCTGGAGGCATTCTGTAATCTGTAGACCTTCAAAGAGGTGATGAAACACAGAAATTGCATCGAGATTGAATACAAAAGTCAGCTTGCGAACTTTCCTCCATGGGAGTATTGTCTCAAACGGTCTACGCTTTGATCGTTCCCTGGAAGACCAGTAGTAGTTTCCGATGCACATCTGGAGGCATTCTGTTATCAGTGGACTATCAGAGTGTTGATGAAACACAGAAATTGCTTCGGAATTGAATAGAACACAAACCATGCGCACTTTCCTCCATGGGAGTAATGTCTCAAACAGACTACGCTTTGATCGTTCCCTGGAAGACCAGTAGTAGTTTCCAATGCACTTCTGGAGGCATTCTATAATCTGTGGACCTTCAAAGAGTTGATGAAACACAGAAATTGCATCGGCATTGAATACAACAGTCACTATGAGCACTTTCCTCCATGGGAGTAATGTCTCAAACAGTCTACGCTTTGATCGTTCCCTAAAAAAACCAGTAGTAGTTTTCGATGCACACCTGGAGGCATTCTGTAATCTGTAGACCTTCAAAGAGGTGATGAAACACAGAAATTGCATCGAGATTGAATACAAAAGTCAGCTTGCGAACTTTCCTCCATGGGAGTATTGTCTCAAACGGTCTACGCTTTGATCGTTCCCTGGAAGACCAGTAGTAGTTTCCGATGCACATCTGGAGGCATTCTGTTATCAGTGGACTATCAGAGTGTTGATGAAACACAGAAATTGCATCGGGATTGAATACAACAGTCACCATGCACACTTTCCTATATGGGAGTAATGTCTCAAACAGTCTACGCTTTGATCGTTGCCTGGAAGACCAGTAGTAGTTTCCGATGCACATCTGGAATCATTCTGTAATCTATTGGCTATCTGAGTATTGATGAAACACAGAAATTGCGTAGGGATTGAGTACAACATTCACCATGCGCACTTTCCTTAATGGGAGTAATGTCTCAAGCAGTCAACGCTTTGATTGTTCCCTGCAAGACCAGTAGTAGTTTCCGATGCACATCTGGAGGCATTCTGTAATCTGTGGACTATCAGAATGTTGTTGAAACACGGAAATTGCATCGGGATTGAATACAACAGTCACCATGCGCACTCTCCTATATGGGGGTAATGTCTCTAACAGTATACGATTTGATCGTTCCCTGGAAGACCAGTTGTAGCTTCCGATGCACATCTGGAGGCATTCTGTAATCTGTGGACCTTCAAAGTGTTGATGAAACACAGAAATTGCATCGGGATTAAATACAACAGTCACCATGCGCAATTTTCCTCCATGGGAGTAATGTCTCAAACAGTCTACGCTTTGATCATTCCCTGGAAGACCAGTAGTAGTTTCTGATGCACATCTGGAGGCATTCTGTAATCTGTGGACTATCAGAGTGTTGGTGAAACACAGAAATAGCATCGAAATTGAATACAACAGTCACCATGCGCACTTTCCTCCATGGGAGTAATGTCTCAAACTGTCTACGCTTTGATCGTTCCCTGGAAGGCAATTAGTAGTTTCCGATACACATCTGGAGGCATTCTGTAATCTGTGGACTATCGGAGTGTTGATGAAACACAGAAATTGCATCGGGATTGAATACAACAGTCACCATGCGCACTTTCCTCCATGGGTGTAATGTCTCAAACAGTCTACGTTTTGATCGTTCCCTGGAAGACCAGTAGTAGTTTCCAATGCACATCTGGAGGCATTCTATAATCTGTGGACCCTCAAAGAGTTGATGAAACACAGAAATTGCATCGGCATTGAATACAACAGTCACTATGCGCACTTTCCTCCATGGGAGTAATGTCTCAAATAGTCAAGGATTTGATCGTTCCCTGGAGGACCAGTAGTAGTTTCCGATCCACACCTGGAGGCATTCCGTAATCTGCATACTATCTGAGTGTTGATGAAACACAGAAATTGCGTCGGGATTGAATACAACATTCACCATGCGCACTTTCCTCCATGGGAGAAATGTCTCAAACAGTCTACGCTTTGATCGTACCCTCGAAGACCAGTAGTAGTTTCCGATGCACATCTGGAGGCATTCTGTTATCAGTGGACTATCAGAGTGTTGATGAAACACAGATATTGCATCGGCATTGAATACAACAGGAACAATGCGCACTTTCCCCCTTGGGAGTAATGTCTCACAAAGTCTACACTTTGATCGTTCCCTGGATGACCAGTAGTAGTTTCCGATGCACATCTGGAGGCATTCTGTAATCTTTGGACCTTCAATGTGTTGATGAAACATAGAAATTGCATCGGGATTGAATACAACAGCCCTCATGCGAACTTTCCTCCATGGGAGTAATGTCTCAAACAGTCTACGATTTGATCGTTCCCTGGAAGACCAGTAGTAGTTTCCGATGCACATCTTGAGGCATTCAGTAATCTGGGGGTTATCTGAGTGTTGATGAAACATAGAAATTGCGTCGGGATTGAGTACAACATTCACCATGCGCACTTTCCTATATGGGAGTAATGTGTCAAACAGTCTACGGTTTGATCCTTTCCTGGAAGACCAGTAGTAGTTTTCGATGCACATTTGGAGGCATTCTGTAACCTGTGGACTATCTGAGTGTTGTTGGAACACAGAAATTGCATCGGGATTGAATACAACAGTCACCACGCGCACTTTCCAATATGGGAGTAATGTCTCAAACAGTCTACGCTTTGATCGTTCCCTGGAAGACCAGTAGTAGTTTCCAATGCACTTCTGGAGGCATTCTATAATCTGTGGACCTTCAAAGAGTTGTTGAAACACAGAAATTCCATCGGCATTGAATACATCAGTCACTATACGCACTTTCCTCCATGGGAGTAATGTCTCAAACAGTCTACGCTTTGATCGTTCCCTGGAAGAACAGTAGTAGTTTTCGATGCACACCTGGACGCATTCTGTAATCTGTGGACCTTCAAAGTGGTGATGAAACAGAGAAATGGCATCGGGATTGAATACAAAAGTCAGCATGCGAACTTTCCTCCATGGGAGTATTGTCTCAAACGGTCTACGCTTTGATCGTTCCCTGGAAGACCAGTAATAGTTTCCGATGCACATCTGGAGGCATTCCGTAACCTGGGGACTATCTGAGTGTTGATGAAACACAGAAATTTCGTCGAGATTGAATACAACAGTCACCATGCGCACTTTCCTCCATGGGAGTAATGTCTCAAACTGTCATCGAATTGATCGTTCCCTGAAGACCAGTAGTAGTTTCCGATGCACATCTGGAGGCATTCTGTAATCTGGGGACTATCTGAGTGTTGTTGAAACACAGAAATTGCGTCGGGATTGAATACAACAGTCACCATGTTCACTTTCCTCCATGGGAGTAATGTCTCAAACTGTCTACGCTTTTATCGTTCCCTGAAACACCAGTAGTAGTTTCCGATGCACATCTGGAGGCAATCTGTAATTTGTGGACCGTCAAAGTGTTGATGAAACACAGAAATTGCATCGTGATTCAATACAAAAGTCACCATGCGCACTTTCCTCCATGGGAGTAATATCTCAAACACTTTACGCTTTGATCGTTCCCTGGAAGACCAGTAGTAGATTCCGATGCACATCTGGGGGCATTCTGTAATCTGTGGACTATCAGAGTGTGGATGAAACACAGTAATTGCATCGGGATTGAATACAACAGTCACCATGCGCACTTTCCTCCATGGGAGTAATGTCTCAAAGAGTCTACGCTTTGATCGTTCCCTGGAAGAGAAGTAGTAGTTTCCGTTGCACATCTGGAGGCATTCTGTAATCTGTGGACGTTCAAAGTGTTGATGAAACACAGAAATTGCATTGGGATTAAATACAACAGTCACCAAGCGCACATTCCTCCATGGGAGTAATGTCTCAAAGAGTCTACGCTTTGTTCGTTAACTGGAAGACCAGTAGTAGTTTCCGATGCACATCTGGATGCATTCTGTAATCTGTGGACTAGCAGAGTGTTCATGAAACACAGAAATTGCATCGGGATTTAATACAACAGTCACCATGCGCACTTTCCTATATAGGAGTAATATCTCAAACAGTCTACGATTTGATCGTTCCCTGGAAGAGCAGTAGTAGTTTCCGTTGCACATCTGGAGGCATTCTGTAATGTGTGGACGTTGAAAGTCTTGATGAAACACAGAAATTGCATCGGGATTGAATACAACAGTCACCATGCGCACTTTCCTCCATGGGAGTAATATCTCAAACAGTTTACGCTTTGATCGTTCCCTGGAAGACCAGTAGTAGATTACGATGCACATCTGGGGGCATTCTGTAATCTGTGGACTATCAGAGTGTGGATGAAACACAGAAATTGCATCGATTTTGAATACAACAGTCATCGTGCGCACTTTCCTCCATGGGAGTAATGTCTCAAACAGTCTACGCTTTGATCGTTCTCTGAAAGAGAAGTAGTAGTTTCCGTTGCACATCTGGAGGCATTCTGTAATCTGTGGACGTTCAAAGTGTTGATGAAACTCAGAAATTGCATCGGGATTAAATACAACAGTCACCATGCGCACATTCCTCCATGGGAGTAATGTATCAAACAGTCTACGCTTTGATCGTTCCCTGGAAGACCATTAGTAGTTTCCGATGCACATCTGGAGGCATTCTGTAATCTGGGGACTATCTGAGTGTTGATGAAACACAGAAATTGCGTCGGCATTGAATACAACAGGAACAATGCGCACTTTCCTCCTTGGGAGTAATGTCTCAAACAGTCTACGCTTTGATCGTTCCCTGGATGACCAGTAGTAGTTTCCGATGTACATCTGGAGGCATTCTGTAATCTGTGGACCTTCAATGTGTTGATGAAACATAGAAATTGCATCGGGATTGTATACAACAGTCCTCATGCGAACTTTCCTCCATGGGAGTAATGTCTCAAACAGTCTACGATTTGATCGTTCGCTGGAAGACCAGTAGTAGTTTCCGATGCACATCTTGAGGCATTTAGTAATCTGGGGGTTATCTGAGTCTTGATGAAACACAGAAATTGCGTCGTTATTGAGTACAACTTTCACCATGCGCACTTTCCTATATGGGAGTAATGTCTCAAACAGTCTACGGTTTGATCGTTTCCTGGAAGACCAGTAGTAGTTTTCGATGCACATGTGGAGGCATTCTGTAATCTGTGGACTATCTGAGTGTTGTTGAAACACAGAAATTGCATCGGGATTGAATACAACAGTCACCACGCGCACTTTCCTATATGGGAGTAATGTCTCAAACAGTCAACGCTTTGATCGTTTACTGGAAGACCAGTAGTAGTTTCCGATGCACATCTGGAGGCATTCTGTAATCTGTGGACCTTCAAAGATTTGATGAAACACAGAAATTGCTTCGGAATTGAATAGAACACAAACCATGCGCACTTTCCTCCATGGGAGTAATGTCTCAAACAGTCTACGCTTTGATCGTTCCCTGGAAGACCAGTAGTAGTTTCCAATGCACTTCTGGAGGCATTCTATAATCTGTGGACATTCAAAGAGTTGATGAAACACAGAAATTGCATCGGCATTGAATACAACAGTCACTATGCGCACTTTCCTCCATGGGAGTAATGTCTCAAACAGTCTCCGCCTTGATCGTTCCCTAAAAAAACCAGTAGTAGTTTTCGATGCACACCTGGAGGCATTCTGTAATCTGTAGGCCTTCAAAGAGGTGATGAAACAGAGAAATTGCATCGAGATTGAATACAAAAGTCAGCATGCGAACTTTCCTCCATGGGAGTATTGTCTCAAACGGTCTACGCTTTGATCGTTCCCTGGAAGACCAGTAGTAGTTTCCGATGCACATCTGGAGGCATTCCGTAATCTGGGGACTATCTGAGTGTTGATGAAACACAGAAATTGCGTCGGGATTGAATACAACATACACCATGCGCACTTTCCTCCATAGAAGTAATGTCACAAACAGTCTCCGCTTTGATCGTTCCCTGGAAGACCAGTAGTAGTTTTCGATGCACATCTGGAGGCATTCTGTTATCAGTGGACTATCAGTGTGTTGATGAAACACAGAAATTGCATCGGGATTGAATACAACAGTCACCATGCACACTTTCCTATATGGGAGTAATGTCTCAAATAGTCTACGCTTTGATCGTTGCCTGGAAGACCAGTAGTAGTTTCCGATGCACATCTGGAATCATTCTGTAATCTAGGGGCTATCTGAGTATTGATGAAACACAGAAATTGCGTAGGGATTGAGTACAACATTCACCATGCGCACTTTCCTTAATGGGAGTAATGTCTCAAGCAGTCTACGCTTTGATTGTTCCCTGCAAGACCAGTAGTAGTTTCCGATGCACATCTGGAGGCATTCTGTAATCTGTGGACTATCAGAGTGTTGTTGAAACACAGAATTTGCATCGGGATTGAATACAACAGTCACCATGCGCACTTTCCTGTATGTGAGTAATGTCTCTAACAGTATACGATTTGATCGTTCCCTGGAAGACCAGTTGTAGCTTCCGATGCACATCTGGAGGCATTCTGTAATCTGTGGACCTTTAAAGTGTTGATGAAACACAGAAATTGCATCGGGATTGAATACAACAGTCACCATGCGCACTTTCCTCCATGGGAGTAATGTCTCAAACAGTCGACGATTTGATCGTTTCCTGGAAGACCAGTAGTAGTTTCCGATGCACATATGGAGGCATTCTGTATTCTGTAGACCTTCAAAGAGTTGATGAAACACAGAAATTGCATCGGGATTGAATAGAACACTAACCATGCGCACTTTCCTCCTTGGGTGTAATGTCTCAAACAGTCTACGTTTTGATCGTTCCCTGGAAGACCAGTAGTAGTTTCCAATGCACATCTGGAGGCATTCTATAATCTGTGGACCCTCAAAGAGTTGATGAAACACAGAAATTGCATTGGCATTGAATACAACAGTCACTATGCGCACTTTCCTCCATGGGAGTAATGTCTCAAATAGTCTACGCTTTGATCGTTCCCTGGATGACCAGTAGTAGTTTCCGATGCACATCTGGAGGCATTCTGTAATCTGTGGACCTTCAAAGAGTTGATGAAACACAGAAATTGCTTCGGAATTGAATAGAACACAAACCATGCGCACTTTCCTCCATGGGAGTAATGTCTCAAACAGTCTACGCTTTGATCGTTCCCTGGAAGACCAGTAGTAGTTTCCAATGCACTTCTGGAGGCATTCTATAATCTGTGGACCTTCAAAGAGTTGATGAAACACAGAAATTGCATCGGCATTGAATACAACAGTCACTATGAGCACTTTCCTCCATGGGAGTAATGTCTCAAACAGTCTACGCTTTGATCGTTCCCTAAAATAACCAGTAGTAGTTTTCGATGCACACCTGGAGGCATTCTGTAATCTGTAGACCTTCAAAGAGGTGATGAAACACAGAAATTGCATCGAGATTGAATACAAAAGTCAGCTTGCGAACTTTCCTCCATGGGAGTATTGTCTCAAACGGTCTACGCTTTGATCGTTCCCTGGAAGACCAGTAGTAGTTTCCGATGCACATCTGGAGGCATTCTGTTATCAGTGAACTATCAGAGTGTTGATGAAACACAGAAATTGCATCGGGATTGAATACAACAGTCACCATGCACACTTTCCTATATGGGAGTAATGTCTCAAACAGTCTACGCTTTGATCGTTGCCTGGAAGACCAGTAGTAGTTTCCGATGCACATCTGGAATCATTCTGTAATCTATTGGCTATCTGAGTATTGATGAAACACAGAAATTGCGTAGGGATTGAGTACAACATTCACCATGCGCACTTTCCTTAATGGGAGTAATGTCTCAAGCAGTCAACGCTTTGATTGTTCCCTGCAAGACCAGTAGTAGTTTCCGATGCACATCTGGAGGCAATCTGTAATTTGTGGACCGTCAAAGTGTTGATGAAACACAGAAATTGCATCGGGATTCAATACAAAAGTCACCATGCGCACTTTCCTCCATGGGAGTAATATCTCAAACACTTTACGCTTTGATCGTTCCCTGGAAGACCAGTAGTAGATTCCGATGCACATCTGGGGGCATTCTGTAATCTGTGGACTATCAGAGTGTGGATGAAACACAGTAATTGCATCGGGATTGAATACAACAGTCACCATGCGCACTTTCCTCCATGGGAGTAATGTCTCAAACAGTCTACGCTTTGATCGTTCCCTGGAAGAGAAGTAGTAGTTTCCGTTGCACATCTTGAGGCATTCAGTAATCTGGGGGTTATCTGAGTGTTGATGAAACATAGAAATTGCGTCGGGATTGAGTACAACATTCACCATGCGCACTTTCCTATATGGGAGTAATGTGTCAAACAGTCTACGGTTTGATCCTTTCCTGGAAGACCAGTAGTAGTTTTCGATGCACATTTGGAGGCATTCTGTAACCTGTGGACTATCTGAGTGTTGTTGGAACACAGAAATTGCATCGGGATTGAATACAACAGTCACCACGCGCACTTTCCAATATGGGAGTAATGTCTCAAACAGTCTACGCTTTGATCGTTCCCTGGAAGACCAGTAGTAGTTTCCAATGCACTTCTGGAGGCATTCTATAATCTGTGGACCTTCAAAGAGTTGTTGAAACACAGAAATTCCATCGGCATTGAATACAACAGTCACTATACGCACTTTCCTCCATGGGAGTAATGTCTCAAACAGTCTACGCTTTGATCGTTCCCTGGAAGAACAGTAGTAGTTTTCGATGCACACCTGGAGGCATTCTGTAATCTGTGGACCTTCAAAGTGGTGATGAAACAGAGAAATGGCATCGGGATTGAATACAAAAGTCAGCATGCGAACTTTCCTCCATGGGAGTATTGTCTCAAACGGTCTACGCTTTGATCGTTCCCTGGAAGACCAGTAATAGTTTCCGATGCACATCTGGAAGCATTCCGTAACCTGGGGACTATCTGAGTGTTGATGAAACACAGAAATTTCGTCGAGATTGAATACAACAGTCACCATGCGCACTTTCCTCCATGGGAGTAATGTCTCAAACTGTCATCGAATTGATCGTTCCCTGAAGACCAGTAGTAGTTTCCGATGCACATCTGGAGGCATTCTGTAATCTGGGGACTATCTGAGTGTTGTTGAAACACAGAAATTGCGTCGGGATTGAATACAACAGTCACCATGTTCACTTTCCTCCATGGGAGTAATGTCTCAAACTGTCTACGCTTTTATCGTTCCCTGAAACACCAGTAGTAGTTTCCGATGCACATCTGGAAGCAATCTGTAATTTGTGGACCGTCAAAGTGTTGATGAAACACAGAAATTGCATCGTGATTCAATACAAAAGTCACCATGCGCACTTTCCTCCATGGGAGTAATATCTCAAACACTTTACGCTTTGATCGTTCCCTGGAAGACCAGTAGTAGTTTCCGATGCACATCTGGAGGCATTCTGTTATCAGTGGACTATCAGAGTGTTGATGAAACACAGAAATTGCATCGGGATTGAATACAACAGTCACCATGCACACTTTCCTATATGGGAGTAATGTCTCAAACAGTCTACGCTTTGATCGTTGCCTGGAAGACCAGTAGTAGTTTCCGATGCACATCTGGAATCATTCTGTAATCTATTGGCTATCTGAGTATTGATGAAACACAGAAATTGCGTAGGGATTGAGTACAACATTCACCATGCGCACTTTCCTTAATGGGAGTAATGTCTCAAGCAGTCAACGCTTTGATTGTTCCCTGCAAGACCAGTAGTAGTTTCCGATGCACATCTGGAGGCAATCTGTAATTTGTGGACCGTCAAAGTGTTGATGAAACACAGAAATTGCATCGGGATTCAATACAAAAGTCACCATGCGCACTTTCCTCCATGGGAGTAATATCTCAAACACTTTACGCTTTGATCGTTCCCTGGAAGACCAGTAGTAGATTCCGATGCACATCTGGGGGCATTCTGTAATCTGTGGACTATCAGAGTGTGGATGAAACACAGTAATTGCATCGGGATTGAATACAACAGTCACCATGCGCACTTTCCTCCATGGGAGTAATGTCTCAAACAGTCTACGCTTTGATCGTTCCCTGGAAGAGAAGTAGTAGTTTCCGTTGCACATCTGGAGGCATTCTGTAATCTGTGGACGTTCAAAGTGTTGATGAAACACAGAAATTGCATCGGGATTGAATACAACAGTCACCATGCGCACTTTCCTCCGTGGGAGTAATGTATCAAACAGTCTACGCTTTGCTCGTTCCCTGGAAGACCAGTAGTAGTTTCCGATGCACATCTGGAGGCAATCTGTAATTTGTGGACCGTCAAAGTGTTGATGAAACACAGAAATTGCATCGGAATTGAATACAAAAGTCACCATGCGCACTTTCCTCCATGGGAGTAATATCTCAAACAGTTTACGCTTTGATCGTTCCCTGGAAGACCAGTAGTAGATTACGATGCACATCTGGGGGCATTCTGTAATCTGTGGACTATCAGAGTGTGGATGAAACACAGAAATTGCATCGGTTTTGAATACAACAGTCATCATGCGCACTTTCCTCCATGGGAGTAATGTCTCAAACAGTCTACGCTTTGATCGTTCTCTGAAAGAGAAGTAGTAGTTTCCGTTGCACATCTGGAGGCATTCTGTAATCTGTGGACGTTCAAAGTGTTGATGAAACACATAAATTGCATCGGGATTAAATACAACAGTCACCATGCGCACATTCCTCCATGGGAGTAATGTCTCAAACAGTCTACGCTTTGATCGTTCCCTGGAAGACCAGTAGTAGTTTCCAATGCACTTCTGGAGGCATTCTATAATCTGTGGACCTTCAAAGAGTTGATGAAACACAGAAATTGCATCGGCATTGAATACAACAGTCACTATGAGCACTTTCCTCCATGGGAGTAATGTCTCAAACAGTCTACGCTTTGATCGTTCCCTAAAAAAACCAGTAGTAGTTTTCGATGCACACCTGGAGGCATTCTGTAATCTGTAGACCTTCAAAGAGGTGATGAAACACAGAAATTGCATCGAGATTGAATACAAAAGTCAGCTTGCGAACTTTCCTCCATGGGAGTATTGTCTCAAACGGTCTACGCTTTGATCGTTCCCTGGAAGACCAGTAGTAGTTTCCGATGCA
Source organism: Schistocerca gregaria (assembly GCF_023897955.1). Lineage (NCBI taxonomy): Eukaryota > Metazoa > Arthropoda > Insecta > Orthoptera > Acrididae > Schistocerca > Schistocerca gregaria. Next base: position 99,606,290 of record NC_064922.1, read on the forward strand.
CATCTGGAGGCATTCTGTTATCAGTGGACTATCAGAGTGTTGATGAAACACAGAAATTGCTTCGGAATTGAATAGAACACAAACCATGCGCACTTTCCTCCATGGGAGTAATGTCTCAAACAGACTACGCTTTGATCGTTCCCTGGAAGACCAGTAGTAGTTTCCGATGCACATCTGGAATCATTCTGTAATCTATTGGCTATCTGAGTATTGATGAAACACAGAAATTGCGTAGGGATTGAGTACAACATTCACCATGCGCACTTTCCTTAATGGGAGTAATGTCTCAAGCAGTCAACGCTTTGATTGTTCCCTGCAAGACCAGTAGTAGTTTCCGATGCACATCTGGAGGCATTCTGTAATCTGTGGACTATCAGAATGTTGTTGAAACACAGAAATTGCATCGGGATTGAATACAACAGTCACCATGCGCACTCTCCTATATGGGGGTAATGTCTCTAACAGTATACGATTTGATCGTTCCCTGGAAGACCAGTTGTAGCTTCCGATGCACATCTGGAGGCATTCTGTAATCTGTGGACCTTCAAAGTGTTGATGAAACACAGAAATTGCATCGGGATTAAATACAACAGTCACCATGCGCAATTTTCCTCCATGGGAGTAATGTCTCAAACAGTCTACGCTTTGATCATTCCCTGGAAGACCAGTAGTAGTTTCTGATGCACATCTGGAGGCATTCTGTAATCTGTGGACTATCAGAGTGTTGGTGAAACACAGAAATAGCATCGAAATTGAATACAACAGTCACCATGCGCACTTTCCTCCATGGGAGTAATGTCTCAAACTGTCTACGCTTTGATCGTTCCCTGGAAGGCAATTAGTAGTTTCCGATACACATCTGGAGGCATTCTGTAATCTGTGGACTATCGGAGTGTTGATGAAACACAGAAATTGCATCGGGATTGAATACAACAGTCACCATGCGCACTTTCCTCCATGGGTGTAATGTCTCAAACAGTCTACGTTTTGATCGTTCCCTGGAAGACCAGTAGTAGTTTCCAATGCACATCTGGAGGCATTCTATAATCTGTGGACCCTCAAAGAGTTGATGAAACACAGAAATTGCATCGGCATTGAATACAACAGTCACTATGCGCACTTTCCTCCATGGGAGTAATGTCTCAAATAGTCAAGGATTTGATCGTTCCCTGGAGGACCAGTAGTAGTTTCCGATCCACACCTGGAGGCATTCCGTAATCTGCATACTATCTGAGTGTTGATGAAACACAGAAATTGCGTCGGGATTGAATACAACATTCACCATGCGCACTTTCCTCCATGGGAGAAATGTCTCAAACAGTCTACGCTTTGATCGTACCCTCGAAGACCAGTAGTAGTTTCCGATGCGCATCTGGAGGCATTCTGTTATCAGTGGACTATCAGAGTGTTGATGAAACACAGATATTGCATCGGCATTGAATACAACAGGAACAATGCGCACTTTCCTCCTTGGGAGTAATGTCTCACAAAGTCTACACTTTGATCGTTCCCTGGATGACCAGTAGTAGTTTCCGATGCACATCTGGAGGCATTCTGTAATCTTTGGACCTTCAATGTGTTGATGAAACATAGAAATTGCATCGGGATTGAATACAACAGCCCTCATGCGAACTTTCCTCCATGGGAGTAATGTCTCAAACAGTCTACGATTTGATCGTTCCCTGGAAGACCAGTAGTAGTTTCCGATGCACATCTTGAGGCATTCAGTAATCTGGGGGTTATCTGAGTGTTGATGAAACATAGAAATTGCGTCGGGATTGAGTACAACATTCACCATGCGCACTTTCCTATATGGGAGTAATGTGTCAAACAGTCTACGGTTTGATCCTTTCCTGGAAGACCAGTAGTAGTTTTCGATGCACATTTGGAGGCATTCTGTAACCTGTGGACTATCTGAGTGTTGTTGGAACACAGAAATTGCATCGGGATTGAATACAACAGTCACCACGCGCACTTTCCAATATGGGAGTAATGTCTCAAACAGTCTACGCTTTGATCGTTCCCTGGAAGACCAGTAGTAGTTTCCAATGCACTTCTGGAGGCATTCTATAATCTGTGGACCTTCAAAGAGTTGTTGAAACACAGAAATTCCATCGGCATTGAATACAACAGTCACTATACGCACTTTCCTCCATGGGAGTAATGTCTCAAACAGTCTACGCTTTGATCGTTCCCTGGAAGAACAGTAGTAGTTTTCGATGCACACCTGGAGGCATTCTGTAATCTGTGGACCTTCAAAGTGGTGATGAAACAGAGAAATGGCATCGGGATTGAATACAAAAGTCAGCATGCGAACTTTCCTCCATGGGAGTATTGTCTCAAACGGTCTACGCTTTGATCGTTCCCTGGAAGACCAGTAATAGTTTCCGATGCACATCTGGAGGCATTCCGTAACCTGGGGACTATCTGAGTGTTGATGAAACACAGAAATTTCGTCGAGATTGAATACAACAGTCACCATGCGCACTTTCCTCCATGGGAGTAATGTCTCAAACTGTCATCGAATTGATCGTTCCCTGAAGACCAGTAGTAGTTTCCGATGCACATCTGGAGGCATTCTGTAATCTGGGGACTATCTGAGTGTTGTTGAAACACAGAAATTGCGTCGGGATTGAATACAACAGTCACCATGTTCACTTTCCTCCATGGGAGTAATGTCTCAAACTGTCTACGCTTTTATCGTTCCCTGAAACACCAGTAGTAGTTTCCGATGCACATCTGGAGGCAATCTGTAATTTGTGGACCGTCAAAGTGTTGATGAAACACAGAAATTGCATCGTGATTCAATACAAAAGTCACCATGCGCACTTTCCTCCATGGGAGTAATATCTCAAACACTTTACGCTTTGATCGTTCCCTGGAAGACCAGTAGTAGATTCCGATGCACATCTGGGGGCATTCTGTAATCTGTGGACTATCAGAGTGTGGATGAAACACAGTAATTGCATCGGGATTGAATACAACAGTCACCATGCGCACTTTCCTCCATGGGAGTAATGTCTCAAAGAGTCTACGCTTTGATCGTTCCCTGGAAGAGAAGTAGTAGTTTCCGTTGCACATCTGGAGGCATTCTGTAATCTGTGGACGTTCAAAGTGTTGATGAAACACAGAAATTGCATTGGGATTAAATACAACAGTCACCAAGCGCACATTCCTCCATGGGAGTAATGTCTCAAAGAGTCTACGCTTTGTTCGTTAACTGGAAGACCAGTAGTAGTTTCCGATGCACATCTGGATGCATTCTGTAATCTGTGGACTAGCAGAGTGTTCATGAAACACAGAAATTGCATCGGGATTTAATACAACAGTCACCATGCGCACTTTCCTATATAGGAGTAATATCTCAAACAGTCCACGATTTGATCGTTCCCTGGAAGAGCAGTAGTAGTTTCCGTTGCACATCTGGAGGCATTCTGTAATCTGTGGACGTTGAAAGTCTTGATGAAACACAGAAATTGCATCGAGATTGAATACAACAGTCACCATGCGCACTTTCCTCCATGGGAGTAATATCTCAAACAGTTTACGCTTTGATCGTTCCCTGGAAGACCAGTAGTAGATTACGATGCACATCTGGGGGCATTCTGTAATCTGTGGACTATCAGAGTGTGGATGAAACACAGAAATTGCATCGATTTTGAATACAACAGTCATCATGCGCACTTTCCTCCATGGGAGTAATGTCTCAAACAGTCTACGCTTTGATCGTTCTCTGAAAGAGAAGTAGTAGTTTCCGTTGCACATCTGGAGGCATTCTGTAATCTGTGGACGTTCAAAGTGTTGATGAAACTCAGAAATTGCATCGGGATTAAATACAACAGTCACCATGCGCACATTCCTCCATGGGAGTAATGTATCAAACAGTCTACGCTTTGATCGTTCCCTGGAAGACCATTAGTAGTTTCCGATGCACATCTGGAGGCATTCTGTAATCTGGGGACTATCTGAGTGTTGATGAAACACAGAAATTGCGTCGGCATTGAATACAACAGGAACAATGCGCACTTTCCTCCTTGGGAGTAATGTCTCAAACAGTCTACGCTTTGATCGTTCCCTGGATGACCAGTAGTAGTTTCCGATGTACATCTGGAGGCATTCTGTAATCTGTGGACCTTCAATGTGTTGATGAAACATAGAAATTGCATCGGGATTGTATACAACAGTCCTCATGCGAACTTTCCTCCATGGGAGTAATGTCTCAAACAGTCTACGATTTGATCGTTCGCTGGAAGACCAGTAGTAGTTTCCGATGCACAACTTGAGGCATTTAGTAATCTGGGGGTTATCTGAGTCTTGATGAAACACAGAAATTGCGTCGGGATTGAGTACAACGTTCACCATGCGCACTTTCCTATATGGGAGTAATGTCTCAAACAGTCTACGGTTTGATCGTTTCCTGGAAGACCAGTAGTAGTTTTCGATGCACATGTGGAGGCATTCTGTAATCTGTGGACTATCTGAGTGTTGTTGAAACACAGAAATTGCATCGGGATTGAATACAACAGTCACCACGCGCACTTTCCTATATGGGAGTAATGTCTCAAACAGTCTACGCTTTGATCGTTTACTGGAAGACCAGTAGTAGTTTCCGATGCACATCTGGAGGCATTCTGTAATCTGTGGACCTTCAAAGAGTTGATGAAACACAGAAATTGCTTCGGAATTGAATAGAACACAAACCATGCGCACTTTCCTCCATGGGAGTAATGTCTCAAACAGTCTACGCTTTGATTGTTCCCTGGAAGACCAGTAGTAGTTTCCAATGCACTTCTGGAGGCATTCTATAATCTGTGGACATTCAAAGAGTTGATGAAACACAGAAATTGCATCGGCATTGAATACAACAGTCACTATGCGCACTTTCCTCCATGGGAGTAATGTCTCAAACAGTCTCCGCCTTGATCGTTCCCTAAAAAAACCAGTAGTAGTTTTCGATGCACACCTGGAGGCATTCTGTAATCTGTAGGCCTTCAAAGAGGTGATGAAACAGAGAAATTGCATCGAGATTGAATACAAAAGTCAGCATGCGAACTTTCCTCCATGGGAGTATTGTCTCAAACGGTCTACGCTTTGATCGTTCCCTGGAAGACCAGTAGTAGTTTCCGATGCACATCTGGAGGCATTCCGTAATCTGGGGACTATCTGAGTGTTGATGAAACACAGAAATTGCGTCGGGATTGAATACAACATACACCATGCGCACTTTCCTCCATAGGAGTAATGTCACAAACAGTCTCCGCTTTGATCGTTCCCTGGAAGACCAGTAGTAGTTTTCGATGCACATCTGGAGGCATTCTGTTATCAGTGGACTATCAGTGTGTTGATGAAACACAGAAATTGCATCGGGATTGAATACAACAGTCACCATGCACACTTTCCTATATGGGAGTAATGTCTCAAATAGTCTACGCTTTGATCGTTGCCTGGAAGACCAGTAGTAGTTTCCGATGCACATCTGGAATCATTCTGTAATCTAGGCGCTATCTGAGTATTGATGAAACACAGAAATTGCGTAGGGATTGAGTACAACATTCACCATGCGCACTTTCCTTAATGGGAGTAATGTCTCAAGCAGTCTACGCTTTGATTGTTCCCTGCAAGACCAGTAGTAGTTTCCGATGCACATCTGGAGGCATTCTGTAATCTGTGGACTATCAGAGTGTTGTTGAAACACAGAATTTGCATCGGGATTGAATACAACAGTCACCATGCGCACTTTCCTGTATGTGAGTAATGTCTCTAACAGTATACGATTTGATCGTTCCCTGGAAGACCAGTTGTAGCTTCCGATGCACATCTGGAGGCATTCTGTAATCTGTGGACCTTTAAAGTGTTGATGAAACACAGAAATTGCATCGGGATTAAATACAACAGTCACCATGCGCAATTTTCCTCCATGGGAGTAATGTCTCAAACAGTCTACGCTTTGATCATTCCCTGGAAGACCAGTAGTAGTTTCTGATGCACATCTGGAGGCATTCTGTAATCTGTGGACTATCAGAGTGTTGGTGAAACACAGAAATAACATCGAAATTGAATACAACAGTCACCATGCGCACTTTCCTCCATGGGAGTAATGTCTCAAACTGTCTACGCTTTGATCGTTCGCTGGAAGGCAATTAGTAGTTTCCGATACACATCTGGAGCCATTCTGTAATCTGTGGACTATCAGAGTGTTGATGAAACACAGAAATTGCATCGGGATTGAATACAACAGTCACCATGCGCACTTTCCTCCATGGGAGTAATGTCTCAAACAGTCGACGATTTGATCGTTTCCTGGAAGACCAGTAGTAGTTTCCGATGCACATATGGAGGCATTCTGTATTCTGTAGACCTTCAAAGAGTTGATGAAACACAGAAATTGCATCGGGATTGAATAGAACACTAACCATGCGCACTTTCCTCCTTGGGTGTAATGTCTCAAACAGTCTACGTTTTGATCGTTCCCTGGAAGACCAGTAGTAGTTTCCAATGCACATCTGGAGGCATTCTATAATCTGTGGACCCTCAAAGAGTTGATGAAACACAGAAATTGCATTGGCATTGAATACAACAGTCACTATGCGCACTTTCCTCCATGGGAGTAATGTCTCAAATAGTCTACGATTTGATCGTTCCCTGGAGGACCAGTAGTAGTTTCCGATCCACACGTGGAGGCATTCCGTAATCTGGGGACTATCTGAGTGTTGATGAAACACAGAAATTGCGTCGGGATTGAATACAACAGTCACCATGCGCAATTTTCCTCCATGGGAGTAATGTCTCGAACAGTCTACGCTTTGATCTTTCCCTGGAAGACCTGTAGTAGATTCCGATGCACATCTGTGGGCATTCTGTAGTCTGTGGACTATCAGAGTGTTGATCAAACACATCAATTGCATCGGTTTTGAATACAAGTCACCATGCGCACTTTCCTGCATGGGAGTAATGTCTCAAACAGTATACGCTTTGACTGTTCCCTGGAAGACCAGTAGTAGTTTCCGATGCACATCTGGATGCATTCTGTAATCTGTGGACTTTCAGAGTGTTGATGAAACACAGAAATTGCATCGGGATTGAATACAACAGTCACCATGCGCACATACCTCCATGGGAGTAATGTCTCAAACAGTCTACGATTTGATCGTTCCCTGGAAGAGCAGTAGTAGTTTCCGTTGCACATCTCGAGGCATTCTGTAATCTGTGGACGTTCAAAGTGTTGATGAAACATACAAATAGTATCGGGATTGAATACAACAGTCCTCATGCGAACTTTCCTCCATGGGAGTAATGTCTCAAACAGTCTACGCTTTGATCGTTCCCTGGAAGACCAGTAGTAGTTTCCGATGCACATCTTGAGGCATTCTGTAATCTGGGGGCTATCTGAGTGTTGATGAAACACAGAAATTGCGTCGGGATTGAGTACAACCTTCACCAAGCGCACTTTCCTATATGGGAGTAATGTCTCAAACAGTCTACATTTGATCGTTCCCTTTAAGACCAGTAGTAGTTTTCGATGCTCATCTGGAGGCATTCTGTAATCTGTGGATTATCTGAGTGTTGTTGAAACACAGAAATTGCATCGGGATTGAATACAACAGTCACCACGCGCACTTTCCTATATGGGAGTAATGTCTCAAACAGTCTACGCTTTGATCGTTTCCTGGAAGACCAGTAGTGGTTTCCGATGCACATCTGGAGGCATTCTGTAATCTGTGGACCTTCAAAGAGTTGATGAAACACAGAAATTGCATCGGGATTGAATAGAACACTTACCATGCGCACTTTCCTCCATGGGTGTAATGTTTCAAACAGTCTACGCTTTGATCGTTCCCTGGAAGACCAGTAGTAGTTTCCAATGCACATCTGGAGGCATTCTATAATCTGTGGACCCTCAAAGAGTTGATGAAACACAGAAATTGAATCGGCATTGAATACAACAGTCACTATGCGCACTTTCCTATATGGGAGTAATGTCTCAAACAGTCTACATTTGATCGATCCCTGGAAGACCAGTAGTAGTTTTCGATGCTCATCTGGAGGCATTCCGTAATCTGGGGACTATCTGAGTGTTGATGAAACACAGAAATTGCGTCGGGATTGAATACAACATTCACCATGCGCACTTTCCTCCATGGGAGAAATGTCTCAAACAGTCTACGCTTTGATCGTACCCTGGAAGACCAGTAGTAGTTTCCGATGCACATCTGGAGGCATTCTGTTGTCAGTGGACTATCAGAGTGTTGATGAAACACAGAAATTGCATCGGGATTGAATACAACAGTCACCATGCGCACTTTCCTATATGGGAGTAATGTCTCAAGCAGTCTACGCTTTGAATGTTCCCTGCAAGACCAGTAGTAGCATCCGATGCACATCTGGAGGCATTCTGTAATCTGTGGAAGATCAGAGTGTTGATGAAACACTTAAATTGAATCGGGATTGAATACAACAGTCACCATGCCTAGTTTCCTCCATGAGAGTAATCTCTTAAACAGTTTACCCTTTGATCGTTCCCTGGAAGACCAGTAGTAGTTTCCGATGCACATCTGGAGGCATTCTGTAATCTGTGGAGTATCAGAGTGTTGATGAAACACAGAAATTGCATCGGGATTGAATACAACAGTCACCACGCGCACTTTCCTATATGGGAGTAATGTCTCAAACAGTCTACGCTTTGATCGTTTCCTGGAAGACCAGTAGTAGTTTCCGATGCACATCTGGAGGCATTCTGTAATCAGTGGACCTTCAAAGAGTTGATTAAACACAGAAATTGCATCGGGATTGAATAGAACACTAACCATGCGCACTTTCCTCCATGGGTGTAATGTCTCAAACAGTCTACGCTTTTATCGTTCCCTGGAAGACCAGTAGTAGTTTCCAATGCACATCTGGAGGCTTTCTATAATCTGTGGACCCTCAAAGAGTTGATGAAACACAGAAATTACATCGGCATTGAATACAACAGTCACTATGCGCACTTTCCTCCATGGGAGTAATGTCTCAAATAGTCTACGATTTGATCGTTCCCTGGCGGACCAGTAGTAGTTTCCGATCCACACCTGGAGCCATTCCGTAATCTGGGGACTATCTGAGTGTTGATGAAACACAGAAATTGCGTCGGGATTGAATACAACATTCACCATGCGCACTTTCCTCCATGGGAGAAATGTCTCAAACAGTCTACGCTTTGATCTTTCCCTGGAAGACCAGTAGTAGATTAAGATGCACATCTGTGGGCATTCTGTAATCTCTGGACTATCAGAGTGTTGATGAAACACAGAAATTGCATCGGTTTTGAATATAAGTCACCATGCGCACTTTCCTCCATGAGAGTAATGTCTCAAACAGTCTACGCTTTGATTGTTCCCTGGAAGACCAGTAGTAGTTTCCGATGCACATCTGGATGCATTCTGTAACCTGTGGACTTTCAGAGTGTTGATGAAACACAGAAATTGCATCGGGATTGAATACAACAGTCACGATGCACACATTCCTCCATGGGAGTAATGCCTCAAAAAGTCTACGATTTGATCGTTCCCTGGAAGAGTAGTAGTAATTTCCGTTGCACATCTGGAGGCATTCTGTAATCTGTGGACGTTCAAAGTGTTGATGAAACACAGAAATTGCATGGGGATTGAATACAACAGTCAATATGCGCACTTTCCTCCATGGGAGTAATGTCTCAAACAGTCTACGCTTTGATCGTTTCCTGGAAGACCTTTAGTAGCTTCCAATGCACATCTGGAGGCATTCTGTAATCTGTGAATATCAGAGTGTCGATGAAACACAGAAATTGCATCGGGATTGAATACAACAGTCACCCTGAGCACTTTCCTCTATGGGAGTAATGTTTCAAATAGTATCCGATTTGATCGTTCCCTGGAAGACCAGTAACAGTTTCAGATGCACATCTGGTGGCACTCTGTAAACTGTGGACGCTCAAAGTGTTGATGAAACACAGAAATTTCATCGGGATTGAATACAACAGTCACCATGCGCACTTTCCTCCATGGGAGTAACGTCTCAAACAGTTTACGATTTGATCCTTTCCTGGAAGAGTTGTAGTAGTTTCCGTTGCACATCTGGAGGCATTCTGTAATCTGTGGACGTTCAAAGTGTTGATGAAACACAGAAATTGCATGGGGATTGAATACAACAGTCAATATGCGCACTTTCCTCCATGGGAGTAATGTCTCAAACAGTCTACGCTTTGATCGTTTCCTGGAAGACCAGTAGTAGTTTCCGATGCACATCTGGAGGCATTCTGTAATCTGTGGTTGTTCAAAGTGTTGATGAAGCACAGAAATTGCATCGAATTTAATACAACAGTCACCATGCGCACTTTCCTAAATGGGCGTAATGTCTCAAACAGTCTACGCTTTGATCGTTCCCTGGAAGACCATTTGTAGCTTCCAATGCACATCTGGAGGCATTCTGTAATCTGTGGACTATCAGAGTGTTGATGAAACACAGAAATTGCATCGAAATTGAATACAACATTCACCATTAGCACTTTCCTCCATTGGAGTAATGTCTCAAACAGTATACGTTTTGTTCGTTCCATGGAAGACCAGTAGTAGTTTCCGATTCACATCTGGAGGCACTCTGTAATCTGTGGACGCTCAAAGTGTTAATGAAACACAGGAATTTCATCCGGATTGAATACAACAGTCACCATGCGCACTATCCTCCATGGGAGTATTGTCTCAAACAGTCTACGCTTTGATCGTTCCCTGGAAGACCACCAGTAGTTTCCGATGCACATCTGGAGGCATTCTGTAATCTGGGGGCTGTCTGAGTGTTGATGAAACACAGAAATTGCGTCGGGATTGAGTACAACATTTACCATGCGCACTTTCCTATAAGGGAGTAAAGTCTCAAACACTCTACGCTTTGATCGTTCCCTGGAAGACCAGTAGTAGTTTCCGATGCACATCTGGAGGCAATCTGTAATCTGTGGACTGTCAGAGTGTTGTTGAAACACAGAAATTGCATCGAAATTGAATACAACATTCACCATTAGCACTTTCCTCCATTGGAGTAATGTCTCAAACAGTATTCGTTTTGTTCGTTCCATGGAAGACCAGTAGTAGTTTCCGATTCACATCTGGAGGCACTCTGTAATCTGTGGACGCTCAAAGTGTTAATGAAACACAGGAATTTCATCCGGATTGAATACAACAGTCACCATGCACACTTTCCTCCATGGGAGTAATGTCTCAAACTGTCTACGCTTACATCGTTCCCTGGAAGACCAGTAGTAGTTTCCGTTGCACATCTGGAGGCATGCTGTAATCTGTGGACGTTCAAAGTGTTGATGAAACACAGAAATTGCATCGGGATTGAATACAGCAGTCACCATGCGCACTTACCTCCATGGGAGTAATGTCTCAAACAGTCTACGCTTTGATCGTTGCCTGGAAGACCAGTAGTAGTTTCCGAAGCACATCTGGAGGCATTCTGTAATCTGTTGACTATCTGAGTGTTGGTGAAACACAGAAATTCCCTCGGGATTGAATACAACAGTCACCATGCGCACTTTCCTCCATGGGAGTAATGTCTCAAACAGTCTACGCTTTGATCGTTGCCTGGAAGACCAGTAGTAGTTTCCGAAGCACATCTGGAGGCATTCTGTAATCTGTTGACTATCTGAGTGTTGGTGAAACACAGAAATTGCATCGGGATTGAATACAACAGTCACCATGCGCACATTCCTCCATGGGAGTAATGTCTCAAAGAGTCTACGATTTGATCGTTCCCTGGAAGACCAGTAATGGTTTCCGATGCACATCTGGTGGCACTCTGTAATCTGTGGACGCTCAAAGTGTTGATGAAAGACAGAAATTTCATCGGGATTGAATACAACAGTCACCAGGCGCACTTTCCTCCTTGGGAGTAATGTCTCAAACTGTCTACGCTTACATCGTTCCCTGGAAGACCAGTAGTAGTTTCCGATGTACAGGTGGAGGCATTCTGTAAACTGTGGACCATCAAAGTGTTGACGAAACACAGAAATTGCATCGGGATTGAATACAACAGCTACCATGCGCAATTTTCCTCCATAAGAGTAATGTCTAAAACAGTCTACGATTTGATCGTTCCCTGGAAGACCAGTAGTAGTTTCTGATGCACATCTGGAGGCATTCTGTAATCTGTGGACCATGAGAGTGTTGATGAAACACAGAAATTGCATCGGCATTGAATACAACTGTCACTATGCATTCTTTCCTCCATGGGAGTAATGTCTCAAACAGTCTACGCTTTGATCGGTCCCTGGAAGACCAGTAGTAGTTTCCGATGCACACCTTGAGGCATTCTGTAATCTGTGGACCTTCAAAGTGGTGATGAAACACAGAAATTCCCTCGGGATTGAATACAACAGTCACCATGCGCACTTTCCTCCATGGGAGAAATGTCTCAAACAGACTACGGTTTGATCGTTACCTGGAAGACCAGTAGTATTTTCCGATGCACATCTGGAGGCAATCTGTAATCTGGGAACTATCTGAGTGTTGATGAAACACAGAAATTGCGTCGGGATAGAATACAACAGTCACCGTGCGCACTTTCCTCCATGGGAGTAATCTCTCAAACAGTCTACGCATTCATCGTTCCCTGGAAGACCAGTAGTAGTTTCCGATGCACATCTGGAGGCAATCTGTAATTTGTTGACCGACAAAGTGTTGATGAAACACAGAAATTGCATCGGGATTGAATACAACAGTCACTATGATCACTTACCTATATGGGAGTAATATATCAAACAGTCTACGCTTTGATCGTTCCCTGGAAGACCAGTAGTAGTTTCCGATGCACATCTGGAGGCATTCTGTAATCTGGGGGCTATCTGAGTGTTGATGAAACACAGAAGTTCCGTCGGGATTGAGTACAACATTTACCATACGCACTTTCCTATATGGGAGTAATGTATCAAACAGGCTACGCTTTGATCGTTCCCTGGAAGAACAGTAGTAGTTTCCGATGCACATCTGGAGGCATTCTGTAATCTGTGGACTATTAGAGTGTTGTTGAAACACAGAAATTGCATCGAAATTGAATACAACATTCACCATTAGCACTTTCCTCCATTTGAGTAATGTCTCAAACAGTCTATGCTTTTATCGTTCCCTGGAAGACCAGTAGTGGTTTCCGATGCACGACTGGTGGCATTCTGTAATCTGTGGACTATCAGAGTGTTGACGAAATACAGAAATTGCATATCTATTGAATACAACAGTCACCATGCGCACTTGCCTACATGTTAGTAATGTCTTAAACAGTCTACGCTTTGATCGTTCCCTGGAAGACCAGTGGTAGGTTCCGATGCACATCTGGAGGCATTCTGTAATCTGTGGACTATCAGAGTGTTGATGAAACACAGAGATTGCATTGGGATTGAATACAACAGTCCGGATGCGCACTTTCCTCCATGGGAGTAATGTCTCTAACAGTCTACGCTTTGATGGTTCCCTGGAAGACCTGTAAGAGTTTCCGATGCACGTCCGGTGGCATTCTGTAATCTGTGGACTATCAGAGTGTTGATTAAACACAAAAATTGAATCGGGATTGAATACGACAGTCACCATGCGCACTTTCCTCCATGGGAGTAATGTCTCAAATAGTTTACGCTTTAATCGTTCCCTGGAAAACCAGTAGTAGTTTCCGATGCACATCTCGTGGCATTCTTTAATCTGTGGGCTGACAGAGTGTTGATGAAACACAGAGACTGCGTCGGGATCGAGTACAACATTCACCATGCGCACTTTCCTATATGGGAGTAATGTCTCAAACAGTATACGCTTTGATCGTTCCTTGGAAGACCAGCAGTAATTTCCGATGCACATCTTGAGGCATTCTGTAATCTGTGGACCATCCAAGTGTTGATGAAACACAGAAATTGCATCGGCATTGAATACAACAGTCACTATGCATACTCTCCTCCATAGGAGTAATGTCTCAAACAGTCTACGCTTTGATCGGTCCCTGGAAGACCAGTAGTAGTTTCCGATGCACACCTGGAGGCATTCTGTTAGCAGTGGACTATCAGAGTGCTGATGAAACACAGAAATTGCATCGAGATTGAATACAACAGGAACCATGCGCACTTTCCTCCATGGGAGTAATGTCTCAAACAGTCTACGCTTTGATCGTTCAATGGAAGACCAATAGTAGTTTCCGATGCACACCTGGAGGCATTCTGTAATATGTGGACTATCAGAGTGTTGCTGAAACACAGATATTGCATCGAGATTGAATACAACAGGAACCATGCGCACTTTCCTCCATGGGAGTAATGTCTCAAACAGTCTACGCTTTGATCGTTCAATGGAAGACCAATAGTAGTTTCCGATGCACATCTGGAGGCATTCCGTAATCTGTGGACTATCAGAGTGTTGTTGAAACAAAAAAATTGCATCCTGATTGAGTGGAACAGTAACCATGCGCACTTTCCTATATTGGAGTAATGTCTCAAACAGTCTACGCTTTGATCGTTCCCTGGAAGACCAGTAGTAGTTTCCGATGCACATCTGGAGGAATGCTGTAATCTGTGGACTATCAGAGTGTTGTTAAAACACAGAAATTGCATTGGGATTAAATACAACAGTCACCATGCCCACTTGCCTCCATGGGAGTATTGTCTCAAACAGTCTACGCTTTGATCGTTCCCTGGAAGACCACCAGTAGTTTCCGATGCACATCTGGAGGCATTCTGTAATCTGGGGGCTATCTGAGTGATGATGAAACACAGAAATTGCGTCGGGATTGAGTACAACGTTTACCAGGCGCACTTTCCTATAAGGGAGTAAAGTCTCAAACACTCTACGCTTTAATCGTTCCCTGGAAGACCAGTAGTAGTTTCCGATGCACATCTGGAGGCAATCTGTAATCTGGGGGCTATCTCAGTGTTGCTGAAATACATAAATTGCGTCGGGATTGAGTACAACATTTACCATGCGCACTTTCCTATATGGGAGTAATGTCTCAAACAGTCTACGCTTTGATCGTTCCCTGGAAGACCAGTAGTAGTTTCCGATGCACATCTGGAGGCATTCTGTAGTCTGTGGACTATCAGAGTGTTGTTGAAACACAGAAATTGTATCGGGATTGAATACAACAGTCACCATGCGCACTTTCCTCCATTTGAGTAATGTCTCAAACAGTCTACGATTTGATCGTTTCCTGGAAGACCAGTGGTAGTTTCCGATGCACATCTGGAGGCATTCTGTCATCTGTGGACTATCAGAGTGTTGTTGAAACACTGAAATTGCATTGGGATTGAATACAACAGTCACCATGCGCACTTTCCTCCATTTGAGGATGGTCTCAAACAGTCTACGCTTTCATCATTCCCTGGAAGACCAGTAGTAGTTTCCGATGCACATCTGGAGGAATTCTGTAATCTGTGGACTATCAGAGTGTTGTTGAAACAAAGAAATTGCATCGGGATTGAATACAATAGTCATCATGCGCACATTCCTCCTTGGGAGTAATGTCTCAAACAGTCTACGCCTTGATCGTTCCCTGGAAGACCACTAGCAGTTTCCGATGCACATCTGGTGGCATTCAGTAATCTGTGGTCTATCAGAGTGTTGATGAAACACAGAAATTGCATCGGGATTGAATACAACAGTCACCATCCGCACATTCCTCCACGGGATTAATGTCTCAAACAGTCTACGATTTGATCGTTCCCTAAAAGACCAGTAGTGGTTTCCGATGCACAACAGGTGGCATTCTGTAATCTGTGGACTATCAGAGTGTTGACGAAATACAGAAATTGCATCGGGATTGAATACAACAGTCACCATGCGCACTTGCCTACATGTTAATAATGTCTCAAACAGTCTACGCTTTGATCGTTCCCTGGAAGACCAGTGGTTGTTTCCGATGCACATCTGGAGGCATTCTGTAATCTGTGGAATATCAGAGTGTTGATGAATCACAGAAATTGCATTGGGATTGAATACAACAGTCACCATGCGCACTTTCCTAAATGGGAGTAATGTCTCTAGCAGTCTACGCTTTGATGGTTTTCTGGAAGACCTGTAAGAGTTTCCGATGCACGTCTGGTGGCATTCTGTAATCTGTGGACTATCAGAGTGTTGACGAAATACAGAAATTGCATATGGATTGAATACAACATTTACCATGCGCACTTTCCTATAAGGGAGTAAAGTCTCAAACACTCTACGCTTTGATCGTTCCCTGGAAGACCAGTAGTAGTTTCCGATGCACATCTGGAGGCAATCTGTAATCTGTGCACAATCAGAGTGTTGATGAAACACAGAGATTGCATCGGCATTGAATACAACTGTCACTATGCATACTTTCCTCCATGGGAGTAATGTCTCAAACAGTCTACGCTTTAATCGGTCCCTGGAAGACCAGTAGTAGTTTCCGATGCTCACCTGGAGTCATTATGTTATCAGTGGACTATCAGAGTGTTGATGAAACACAGAAATTGCATCGGGATTGAATACAACAGGAACCATGCGCACTTTCCTCCATGGGAGTAATGTCTCAAACAGTCTACGCTTTGATCGTTCCCTGGAAGACCAGTAGTAGTTTCCGATGCACATCTGGAGGCATTCTGTAATCTGTGGACTATCAGAGTGTTGTTGAAATACCGAAATTGCATCGGGATTAAATAGAACAGTAACCATGCGCACTTTCCTATATTGGAGTAATGTCTCAAACAGTCTATGCTTTGATCGTTCCCTGGAAGACCAGCAGTGGTTTCCGATGCACAACTGGTGGCATTCTGTAATCTGTGGACTATCAGAGTGTTGACGAAATACAGAAATTGCATATCTATTGAATACAACAGTCACCATGCGCACTTGCCTAAATGTTAGTAATGTCTTAAACAGTCTACGCTTTGATCGTTCCCTGGAAGACCAGTGGTAGGTTCCGATGCACATCTGGAGGCATTCTGTAATCTGTGGACTATCAGAGTGTTGATGAAACACAAAAATTGAATCGGGATTGAATACGACAGTCACCATGCGCACTTTCCTCCATGGGAGTAATGTCTCAAAAAGTTTACGCTTTAATCGTTCCCTGGAAAACCAGTAGTAGTTTCCAAAGCACATCTGGTGGCATTCTGTAATCTGTGGGCTGACAGAGTGTTGATGAATCAAAGAAACTGCGTCGGGATCGAGTACAACATTCACCATGCGCACTTTCCTATATGGGAGTAATGTCTCAAACAGTATACGCTTTGATCGTTCCTTGGAAGACTAGCAGTAATTTCCGATGCATATCTTGAGGCATTCTGTAATCTGTGGATCATCCAAGTGTTGATGAAACACAGAAACTGCATCGGGATTGATACAACAATCACCATGCGCACTTTCCTCCATGGGAGTAATGTCTCAAACAGTCTACGCTTTGATCGTTCCCTGGAAGACCAGTAGTAGTTTCTGATGCACATCTGGAGGCATTCTGTAATCTGTGGACAATCAGAGTGTTGATGAAACACAGAAATTGCATCGGCATTGAATACAACAGTCACTATGCATACTTTCCTCCATGGGAGTAATGTCTCAAACAGTCTACGCTTTGATCGGTCCCTGGAAGACCAGTAGTAGTTTCCGATGCACACCTGGAGGCATTCTGTAATCTGTGGACTATCAGAGTGTTGTTGAAACACAGAAATTGCATCGGGATTGAGTAGAACAGTAACCATGCGCACTTTCCTATATTGGAGTAATGTCTCAAACAGTCTACGCTTTGATCGTTCCCTGGAAGACCAGTAGTAGTTTCCGATGCACATCTGGAGGAATGCTGTAATCTGTGGACTATCAGAGTGTTGTTAAAACACAGAAATTGCATTGGGATTGAATACAACAGTCACCATGCGCAGTTTCCTCCATGGGAGTATTGTCTCAAACAGTCTACGCTTTGATCGTTCCCTGGAAGACCACCAGTTGTTTCCGATGCACATCTGGAGGCATTCTGTAATCTGGGGGCTATCTGAGTGTTGATGAAACACAGAAATTGCGTCGGGATTGAGTACAACTTTTACCATACGCACTTTCCTATAAAGGAGTAAAGTCTCAAACACTCTACGCTTTGATCGTTCCCTGGAAGACCAGTAGTATTTTCCGATGCACATCTGGAGGCAATCTGTAATCTGTGGACTGTCAGAGTGTTGTTGAAACACAGAAATTGCATCGGGATTGAATACAACAGTAACATGCGCACTTTCCTCCATTTGAGTAATGTCTCAAACAGTCTACGCTCTGATCGTTCCCTGGAAGACCAGTAGTAGTTTCCGATGCACATCTGGAGGCAATCTGTAATCTGTGGACTATCAGAGTGTTGATGAATAACAGAAATTGCATTGGGATTGAATACAACAGTCACCATGCGCACTTTCCTCCATTTGAGTAATGTCTCAAACAGTCTACGATTTGATCGTTTCCTGGAAGACCAGTGGTAGTTTCCGATGCACATCTGGAGGCATTCTGTCATCTGTGGACTATCAGAGTGTTGTTGAAACACTGAAATTGCATTGGGATTGAGTAGAACAGTAACCATGCGCACTTTCCTATATTGGAGTAATGTCTCAAACACTCTACGCTTTGATCGTTCCCCGGAAGACCAGTAGTATTTTCCGATGCACATCTGGAGGCAATCTGTAATCTGTGGACTGTCAGAGTGTTGTTGAAACACAGAAATTGCATCGGGATTGAATGCAACAGTAACATGCGCACTTTCCTCCATTTGAGTAATGTCTCAAACAGTCTACGCTCTGATCGTTCCCTGGAAGACCAGTAGTAGTTTCCGATGCACATCTGGAGGCAATCTGTAATCTGTGGACTATCAGAGTGTTGATGAATAACAGAAATTGCATTGGGATTGAATACAACAGTCACCATGCGCACTTTCCTCCATTTGAGTAATGTCTCAAACAGTCTACGATTTGATCGTTCCCTGGAAGACCAGTAGTAGTTTCCGATGCACATCTGGAGGAATGCTGTAATCTGTGGACTATCAGAGTGTTGTTAAAACACAGAAATTGCATGGGATTGAATACAACAGTCACCATGCGCACTTTCCTCCATGGGAGTATTGTCTCAAACAGTCTACGCTTTGATCGTTCCCTGGAAGACCACCAGTAGTTTCCGATGCACATCTGGAGGCATTCTGCAATCTGGGGGCTATCTGAGTGTTGATGAAACACATAAATTGCGTCGGGATTGAGTACAACATTTACCATGCGCACTTTCCTATATGGGAGTAATGTCTCAAACAGTCTACGCTTTGATCGTTCCCTGGAAGACCAGTAGTAGTTTCCGATGCACATCTGGAGGCATTCTGTAGTCTGTGGACTATCAGAGTGTTGTTGAAACACAGAAATTGCATCGGGATTGAATACAACAGTTACCATGCGCACTTTCCTCCATGGGAGTAATGTCTCAAACAGTCTACGCTTTGATCGTTCAATGGAAGACCAGTAGTAGTTTCCGATACACATCTGGAGGCATTCTGCAATCTGTGGTCCTTCAAAGCGTTGATGAAACACAGAAATTGCATCGGGATTGACTACAACTGCCCTCATGCGAACTATCCTCCATGAGAGTAATGTCTCAAACAGTCTACGCTTTGATCGTTCAATGGAAGACCAGTAGTAGTTTCCGATGCACATCTGGAGGCATTCTGTAATCTGGGGGCTATCAGAGTGTTGATGAAACACAGAAGTTGCGTCGGGATTGAGTACAACAGTTACCATACGCACTTTCCTATATGGGAGGAATGTCTCAAACAGTCTACGCTTTCATCGTTCCCTGGAAGACCAGTAGTAGTTTCCGATGCACATCTGGAGGCATTCTGTAATCTGTGGACTATCACAGTGTTGTTGAAACACAGAAATTGCATTGGGATTGAATACAACAGTCACCATGCGCACTTTCCTCCATTTGAGTATGGTCTAAAACAGTCTACGCTTTCATCATTCCCTGGAAGACCAGTAGTAGTTTCCGATGCACATCTGGAGGAATTCTGTAATCTGTGGACTATCGGAGTGTTGTTGAAACAAAGAAATTGCATCGGGATTGAATACAATAGTCACCATGCGCACATTCCTCCATGGGAGTAATGTCTCAAACAGTCTAGGCCTTGATCGTTCCCTGGAAGACCACTAGCAGTTTCCGATGCACATCTGGTGGCATTCTGTAATCTGTGATCTATCAGAGTGTTGATGAAACACAGAAAATGCATCGGGATTGAATACAACAGTCACCATCCGCACATTCCTCCACGGGATTAATGTCTCAAACAGTCTACGATTTGATCGTTCCCTAAAAGACGAGTAGTGGTTTCCGATGCACAACTGGTGGCATTCTGTAATCTGTGGACTATCAGAGTGTTGACGAAGTACAGAAATTGCATCGGGATTGAATACAACAGTCACCATGCGCAATTGCCTACATGTTAGTAATGTCTCAAACAGTCTACGTTTTGATCGTTCCCTGGAAGACCAGTGGTAGTTTCCGATGCACATCTGGAGGCATTCTGTAATCTGTGGACTATCAGAGTGTTGATGAATCAGAGAAATTGCATTGGGATTGAATACAACAGTCACCATGCGCACTTTCCTAAATGGGAGTAATGTCTCTAACAGTCTACGCTTTGATGGTTCCCTGGAAGACCTGTAAGAGTTTCCGATGCACGTCTGGTGGCATTCTGAAATCTGTGGGCTATCAGAGTGTTGATGAAACACAGAAATTGAATCGGGGTTGAATATGACAATCACCATGCGCACTTTCCTCCATGGGAGTAATGTCTCAAAAAGTTTACGTTTTAATCGTTCCCTGGAAGACCAGTAGTAGTTTCCGATGCACATCTGGTGGCATTCTGTAATCTGTGGGCTGACAGAGTGTTGATGAAACACAGAAATTGCTTCGGGAATGAGTACAACATTCACCATGCGCACTTTCCTATATGGGAGTAATGTCTCAAACAGTATACGCTTTGATCGTTCCTTGTAAAACCAGTAGTAATTTCCGATGCACATCTTGAGGCATTCTGTAATCTGTGGACCATCCAAGTGTTGATGAAACACAGAAATTGCATCGGGATTGATATAATAGTCACCATGCGCACTTTCCTCCATGGGAGTAATGTCTCAAAGAGTCTACGCTTTGATCGTTCAATGGAAGTCCAGTAGTAGTTTCCGATACACATCTGGAGGCATTCTGTAATCTGTGGACCTTCAAATTGTTGCTGAAACACAAAAATTGCATCGGGATTGACTACAACAGTACTCATGCGCACTTTCCTATATTGGAGTAATGTCTCAAACAGTCTATGCTTTGATCGTTCCCTGGAAGACCAGTAGTGGTTTCCGATGCACAACTGGTGGCATTCTGTAATCTGTGGACTATCATAGTGTTGACGAAATACAGAAATTGCATATGGATTGAATACAACAGTCACCATGCGCACTTGCCTACATGTTAATAATGTCTTAAACAGTCTACGCTTTGATCGTTCCATGGAAGACCAGTAGTAGTTTCCGATGCACATCTGGTGGCATTCTGTAATCTGTGGGCTGACAGAGTGTTGATGAAACACAGAAACTGCGTCGAAATCGAGTACAACATTCACCATGCGCACTTTCCTATATGGGAGTAATGTCTCAAACAGTATACGCTTTGATCGTTCCTTGGAAGACCAGCAGTAATTTCCGATGCACATCTTGAGGCATTCTGTAATCTGAGGACCATCCAAGTGTTGATGAAACACAGAAATTGCATCGGGATTGATACAACAGTCACCATGCGCACTTTCCTCCATGGGAGTAATGTCTCAAACAGTCTACGCTTTGATCGTTCCCTGGAAGAGCAGTAGTAGTTTCCGTTGCACAACTGGTGGCATTCTGTAATCTGTGGACTATTAGAGTGTTGACGAAATACAGAAATTGCATAGGGATTGAATACAACAGTCACCATGCGCACTTGCCTACATGTTAGTAATGTCTTATACAGTCTACGCTTTGATCGTTCCCTGGAAGACCAGTGGTAGTTTCCGATGCACATCTGGAGGCATTCTGTAATCTGTGGACTATCAGAGTGTTGATGAAACACAGAAATTGCATTGGGATTGAATACAACAGTCACCATGCGCACTTTCCTCCATGGGAGTAATGTCCCTAACAGTCTACGCTTTGATGGTTCCCTGGAAGTCCTGTAAGAGTTTCCGATGCTCGTCCGGTGGCATTCTGTAATCTGTGGACTATCAGAGTGTTGATGAAACACAGAAATTGAATCGGGATTGAATACGACAGTCACCATGTGCACTTTCCTATATGGGAGTAATGTCTCAAACACTATACGCTTTGATCGTTCCTTGGAAGACCAGTAGTAATTTCCGATGCACATCTTGAGGCATTCTGTAATCTGTGGACCATCCAAGTGTAGATGAAACACAGAAATTGCATCGGGATTGATACAACAGTCACGATGTGCACTTTCCTCCATGGGAGTAATGTCTCAAACAGTCTACGCTTTCATCGTTCAATGGAAGACCAGTAGTAGTTTCTGATGCACATCTGGAGGCATTCTGTAATCTGTGGACAATCAGAGTGTTGATGAAACACAGAAATTGCATCGCCATTGAATACAACAGTCACTATGCATACTTTCCTCCATGGGAGTAATGTCTCAAACAGTCTACGCTTTGATCGGTCCCTGTAAGACCAGTAGTAGTTTCCGATGCACACCTGGAGGCATTCTGTTATCAGTGGACTATCAGAGTGTTGATGAAACACAGAAATTGCATCGGGATTGAGTACAACAGGAACCATGCGCACTTTCCTCCATGGGAGTAATGTCACAAACAGTCTACGCTTTGATCGTTCAATGGAAGACCAGTAGTAGTTTCCGATGCACACCTGGAGGCATTCTGTAAACTGTGGACTATCAGAGTGTTGTTGAAACACAGAAGTTGCATCGGGATTGAATACAACAGTCACCATGCGCACTTTCCTCCATTTGAGTAATGTCTCAAACAGTCTATGCTTTGATCGTTTCCTGGAAGACCAGTAGTAGTTTCCGATGCACATCTGGAGGCATTCCGTAATCTGTGGACTATCAGAGTGTTGTTGAAACACAGAAATTGCATCGGGATTGAATAGAACAGTAACCATGCGCACTTTCCTATATTGGAGTAATGTCTCAAACAGTGTACGCTTTGATCGTTCCCTGGAAGACCAGTAGTAGTTTCCGATGCACATCTGGAGGAATTCTGTAATCTGTGGACTTTCAGAGTGTTGTTAAAACACAGAAATTGCATCGGGATTGAATACAACAGTCACCATGCGCACTTTCCCCATGGGAGTAATGTCTCAAACAGTCTACGTTTTGATCGTTCCCTGGAAGAGCTGTAGTAGTTTCTGATGCATATCTGAGGGCATTCTGTAATCTGTGGACTATCGGAGTGTTGACGAAATACAGAAATTGCATAGGGATTGAATACAACAGTCACCATGCGCACTTGAATACATGTTAGTAATGTCTTAAACAGTCTACGCTTTGATCGTTCCCTGGAGTACCAGTGGTAGTTTCCGATGCACATCTGGAGGCATTCTGTAATCTGTGGACTACCAGAGTGTTGATGAAACACAGAAATTGCATTGGGATTGAATACAACAGTCACCATGCGCACTTTCCTCCATGGGAGTAATGTCTTTAACAGTCTACGCTTTGATGGTTCCCTGGAAGACCTGTAAGAGTTTCCGATGCTCGTCTGGTGGCATTCTGTAATCTGTGGACCATCAGAGTGTTGATGAAACACAGAAATAGAATCGGGATTGAATACGACAGTCACCATGCGCACTTTCCTCCATGGGAGTAACGTCTCAAAAAGTTTACGCTTTAATCGTTCCCTGGAAGACCAGTAGTAGTTTCCGATGCACATCTGGTGGCATTCTGTAATCTGTGGGCTGACAGAGTGTTGATGAAACACAGAAACTGCGTCGAAATCGAGTACAACATTCACCATGCGCACTTTCCTATATGGGAGTAATGTCTCAAACAGTCTACGCTTTGATCGTTCCCTGGAAGACCAGTAGTAGTTTCTGATGCACATCTGGAGGCTCTCTGTAATCTGTGGACAATCAGAGTGTTGATGAAACACTGAAATTGCATCGGCATTGAATACAACAGTCACTATGCATACTTTCCTCCATGGGAGTAATGTCTCAAACAGTCTACGCTTTGATCGGTCCCTGGAAGACCAGTAGTAGTTTCCGATGCACATCTTGAGGCATTCTGTAATCTGAGGACCATCCAAGTGTTGATGAAACACAGAAATTGCATCGGGATTGATACAACAGTCACCATGCGCACTTTCCTCTATGGGAGTAATGTCTCAAACAGTCTACGCTTTGATCGTTCCCTGGAAGACCAGTAGTAGTTTCTGATGCACATCTGGAGGCTCTCTGTAATCTGTGGACAATCAGAGTGTTGATGAAACACTGAAATTGCATCGGCATTGAATACAACAGTCACTATGCATACTTCCCTCCATGGGAGTAATGTCTCAAACAGTCTACGCTTTGATCGGTCCCTGGAAGACCAGTAGTATTTTCCGATGCACATCTGGAGGCATTCTGTTATCAGTGGACTATCAGAGTGTTGATGAAACACAGAAATTGCATCGTGATTGAATACAACAGTCACCATCCGCACATTCCTCCACGGGAGTAATGCCTCAAACAGTCTACGATTTGATCGTTCCCTGGAAGACCAGTAGTGGTTTCCGTTGCACAACTGGTGGCATTCTGTAATCTGTGGACTATTAGAGTGTTGACGACATACAGATATTGCATAGGGATTGAATACGACAGTCACCATGTGCACTTTCCTATATGGGAGTAATGTCTCAAACAGTATACGCTTTGATCGTTCCTTGGAAGACCAGTAGTAATTTCCGATGCACATCTTGAGGCACTCTGTAATCTGTGGACCATCCAAGTGTAGATGAAACACAGAAATTGCATCGGGATTGATACAACAGTCACCATGTGCACTTTGCTCCATGGGAGTAATGTCTCAAACAGTCTACGCTTTCATCGTTCAATGGAAGACCAGTAGTAGTTTCTGATGCACATCTGGAGGCATTCTGTAATCTGTGGACAATCAGAGTGTTGATGAAACACAGAAATTGCATCGCCATTGAATACAACAGTCACTATGCATACTTTCCTCCATGGGAGTAATGTCTCAAACAGTCTACGCTTTGATCGGTCCCTGTAAGACCAGTAGTAGTTTCCGATGCACACCTGGAGGCACTCTGTTATCAGTGGACTATAGGAGTGTTGATGAAACACAGAAATTGCATCGGGATTGAGTACAACAGGAACCATGCGCACTTTCCTCCATGGGAGTAATGTCTCAAACAGTCTACGCTTTGATCGTTCAATGGAAGACCAGTAGTAGTTTCCGATGCACATCTGGAGGCATTCCGTAATCTGTGGACTATCAGAGTGTTGTTGAAACACAGAAATTGCATCGGGTTTGAATAGAACAGTAACCATGCGCACTTTCCTCCATGGGAGTAATGTCTCAAACAGTCTACGCTTTGATCGTTCCCTGGAAGAGCAGTAGTAGTTTCCGTTGCACAACTGGTGGCATTCTGTAATCTGTGGACTATTAGAGTGTTGACGAAATACAGAAATTGCATAGGGATTGAATACAACAGTCACCATGCGCACTTGCCTACATGTTAGTAATGTCTTATACAGTCTACGCTTTGATCGTTCCCTGGAAGACCAGTGGTAGTTTCCGATGCACATCTGGAGGCATTCTGTAATCTGTGGACTATCAGAGTGTTGATGAAACACAGAAATTGCATTGGGATTGAATACAACAGTCACCATGCGCACTTTCCTCCATGGGAGTAATGTCCCTAACAGTCTACGCTTTGATGGTTCCCTGGAAGTCCTGTAAGAGTTTCCGATGCTCGTCCGGTGGCATTCTGTAATCTGTGGACTATCAGAGTGTTGATGAAACACAGAAATTGAATCGGGATTGAATACGACAGTCACCATGTGCACTTTCCTATATGGGAGTAATGTCTCAAACAGTATACGCTTTGATCGTTCCTTGGAAGACCAGTAGTAATTTCCGATGCACATCTTGAGGCATTCTGTAATCTGTGGACCATCCAAGTGTAGATGAAACACAGAAATTGCATCGGGATTGATACAACAGTCACGATGTGCACTTTCCTCCATGGGAGTAATGTCTCAAACAGTCTACGCTTTCATCGTTCAATGGAAGACCAGTAGTAGTTTCTGATGCACATCTGGAGGCATTCTGTAATCTGTGGACAATCAGAGTGTTGATGAAACACAGAAATTGCATCGCCATTGAATACAACAGTCACTATGCATACTTTCCTCCATGGGAGTAATGTCTCAAACAGTCTACGCTTTGATCGGTCCCTGTAAGACCAGTAGTAGTTTCCGATGCACACCTGGAGGCATTCTGTTATCAGTGGACTATCAGAGTGTTGATGAAACACAGAAATTGCATCGGGATTGAGTACAACAGGAACCATGCGCACTTTCCTCCATGGGAGTAATGTCACAAACAGTCTACGCTTTGATCGTTCAATGGAAGACCAGTAGTAGTTTCCGATGCACACCTGGAGGCATTCTGTAAACTGTGGACTATCAGAGTGTTGTTGAAACACAGAAGTTGCATCGGGATTGAATACAACAGTCACCATGCGCACTTTCCTCCATTTGAGTAATGTCTCAAACAGTCTATGCTTTGATCGTTTCCTGGAAGACCAGTAGTAGTTTCCGATGCACATCTGGAGGCATTCCGTAATCTGTGGACTATCAGAGTGTTGTTGAAACACAGAAATTGCATCGGGATTGAATAGAACAGTAACCATGCGCACTTTCCTATTTTGGAGTAATGTCTCAAACAGTGTACGCTTTGATCGTTCCCTGGAAGACCAGTAGTAGTTTCCGATGCACATCTGGAGGAATTCTGTAATCTGTGGACTTTCAGAGTGTTGTTAAAACACAGAAATTGCATCGGGATTGAATACAACAGTCACCATGCGCACTTTCCCCATGGGAGTAATGTCTCAAACAGTCTACGTTTTGATCGTTCCCTGGAAGAGCTGTAGTAGTTTCTGATGCATATCTGAGGGCATTCTGTAATCTGTGGACTATCGGAGTGTTGACGAAATACAGAAATTGCATAGGGATTGAATACAACAGTCACCATGCGCACTTGAATACATGTTAGTAATGTCTTAAACAGTCTACGCTTTGATCGTTCCCTGGAGTACCAGTGGTAGTTTCCGATGCACATCTGGAGGCATTCTGTAATCTGTGGACTACCAGAGTGTTGATGAAACACAGAAATTGCATTGGGATTGAATACAACAGTCACCATGCGCACTTTCCTCCATGGGAGTAATGTCTTTAACAGTCTACGCTTTGATGGTTCCCTGGAAGACCTGTAAGAGTTTCCGATGCTCGTCTGGTGGCATTCTGTAATCTGTGGACCATCAGAGTGTTGATGAAACACAGAAATAGAATCGGGATTGAATACGACAGTCACCATGCGCACTTTCCTCCATGGGAGTAACGTCTCAAAAAGTTTACGCTTTAATCGTTCCCTGGAAGACCAGTAGTAGTTTCCGATGCACATCTGGTGGCATTCTGTAATCTGTGGGCTGACAGAGTGTTGATGAAACACAGAAACTGCGTCGAAATCGAGTACAACATTCACCATGCGCACTTTCCTATATGGGAGTAATGTCTCAAACAGTCTACGCTTTGATCGTTCCCTGGAAGACCAGTAGTAGTTTCTGATGCACATCTGGAGGCTCTCTGTAATCTGTGGACAATCAGAGTGTTGATGAAACACTGAAATTGCATCGGCATTGAATACAACAGTCACTATGCATACTTTCCTCCATGGGAGTAATGTCTCAAACAGTCTACGCTTTGATCGGTCCCTGGAAGACCAGTAGTAGTTTCCGATGCACATCTTGAGGCATTCTGTAATCTGAGGACCATCCAAGTGTTGATGAAACACAGAAATTGCATCGGGATTGATACAACAGTCACCATGCGCACTTTCCTCTATGGGAGTAATGTCTCAAACAGTCTACGCTTTGATCGTTCCCTGGAAGACCAGTAGTAGTTTCTGATGCACATCTGGAGGCTCTCTGTAATCTGTGGACAATCAGAGTGTTGATGAAACACTGAAATTGCATCGGCATTGAATACAACAGTCACTATGCATACTTCCCTCCATGGGAGTAATGTCTCAAACAGTCTACGCTTTGATCGGTCCCTGGAAGACCAGTAGTAGTTTCCGATGCACATCTGGAGGCATTCTGTTATCAGTGGACTATCAGAGTGTTGATGAAACACAGAAATTGCATCGTGATTGAATACAACAGTCACCATCCGCACATTCCTCCACGGGAGTAATGCCTCAAACAGTCTACGATTTGATCGTTCCCTGGAAGACCAGTAGTGGTTTCCGTTGCACAACTGGTGGCATTCTGTAATCTGTGGACTATTAGAGTGTTGACGACATACAGAAATTGCATAGGGATTGAATACGACAGTCACCATGTGCACTTTCCTATATGGGAGTAATGTCTCAAACAGTATACGCTTTGATCGTTCCTTGGAAGACCAGTAGTAATTTCCGATGCACATCTTGAGGCACTCTGTAATCTGTGGACCATCCAAGTGTAGATGAAACACAGAAATTGCATCGGGATTGATACAACAGTCACCATGTGCACTTTGCTCCATGGGAGTAATGTCTCAAACAGTCTACGCTTTCATCGTTCAATGGAAGACCAGTAGTAGTTTCTGATGCACATCTGGAGGCATTCTGTAATCTGTGGACAATCAGAGTGTTGATGAAACACAGAAATTGCATCGCCATTGAATACAACAGTCACTATGCATACTTTCCTCCATGGGAGTAATGTCTCAAACAGTCTACGCTTTGATCGGTCCCTGTAAGACCAGTAGTAGTTTCCGATGCACACCTGGAGGCACTCTGTTATCAGTGGACTATAGGAGTGTTGATGAAAGACAGAAATTTCATCGGGATTGAATACAACAGTCACCAGGCGCACTTTCCTCCATGAGAGTAATGTCTCAAACTGTCTACGCTTACATCGTTCGCTGGAAGACCAGTAGTAGTTTCCGATGTACATCTGGAGGAATTCTGTAAACTGTGGACCATCAAAGTGTTGACGAAACACAGAAATTGCATCGGGATTGAATGCAACAGCCACCATGCGCAATTTTCCTCCATAAGAGTAATGTCTAAAACAGTCTACGATTTGATCGTTCCCTGGAAGACCAGTAGTAGTTTCTGATGCACATCTGGAGGAATTCTGTAATCTGTGGACTTTCAGAGTGTTGTTAAAACACAGAAATTGCATCGGGATTGAATACAACAGTCACCATGCGCACTTTCCCCATGGGAGTAATGTCTCAAACAGTCTACGTTTTGATCGTTCCCTGGAAGAGCTGTAGTAGTTTCTGATGCATATCTGAGGGCATTCTGTAATCTGTGGACTATCGGAGTGTTGACGAAATACAGAAATTGCATAGGGATTGAATACAACAGTCACCATGCGCACTTGAATACATGTTAGTAATGTCTTAAACAGTCTACGCTTTGATCGTTCCCTGGAGTACCAGTGGTAGTTTCCGATGCACATCTGGAGGCATTCTGTAATCTGTGGACTACCAGAGTGTTGATGAAACACAGAAATTGCATTGGGATTGAATACAACAGTCACCATGCGCACTTTCCTCCATGGGAGTAATGTCTTTAACAGTCTACGCTTTGATGGTTCCCTGGAAGACCTGTAAGAGTTTCCGATGCTCGTCTGGTGGCATTCTGTAATCTGTGGACCATCAGAGTGTTGATGAAACACAGAAATAGAATCGGGATTGAATACGACAGTCACCATGCGCACTTTCCTCCATGGGAGTAACGTCTCAAAAAGTTTACGCTTTAATCGTTCCCTGGAAGACCAGTAGTAGTTTCCGATGCACATCTGGTGGCATTCTGTAATCTGTGGGCTGACAGAGTGTTGATGAAACACAGAAACTGCGTCGAAATCGAGTACAACATTCACCATGCGCACTTTCCTATATGGGAGTAATGTCTCAAACAGTCTACGCTTTGATCGTTCCCTGGAAGACCAGTAGTAGTTTCTGATGCACATCTGGAGGCTCTCTGTAATCTGTGGACAATCAGAGTGTTGATGAAACACTGAAATTGCATCGGCATTGAATACAACAGTCACTATGCATACTTTCCTCCATGGGAGTAATGTCTCAAACAGTCTACGCTTTGATCGGTCCCTGGAAGACCAGTAGTAGTTTCCGATGCACATCTTGAGGCATTCTGTAATCTGAGGACCATCCAAGTGTTGATGAAACACAGAAATTGCATCGGGATTGATACAACAGTCACCATGCGCACTTTCCTCTATGGGAGTAATGTCTCAAACAGTCTACGCTTTGATCGTTCCCTGGAAGACCAGTAGTAGTTTCTGATGCACATCTGGAGGCTCTCTGTAATCTGTGGACAATCAGAGTGTTGATGAAACACTGAAATTGCATCGGCATTGAATACAACAGTCACTATGCATACTTCCCTCCATGGGAGTAATGTCTCAAACAGTCTACGCTTTGATCGGTCCCTGGAAGACCAGTAGTAGTTTCCGATGCACATCTGGAGGCATTCTGTTATCAGTGGACTATCAGAGTGTTGATGAAACACAGAAATTGCATCGTGATTGAATACAACAGTCACCATCCGCACATTCCTCCACGGGAGTAATGCCTCAAACAGTCTACGATTTGATCGTTCCCTGGAAGACCAGTAGTGGTTTCCGTTGCACAACTGGTGGCATTCTGTAATCTGTGGACTATTAGAGTGTTGACGACATACAGAAATTGCATAGGGATTGAATACGACAGTCACCATGTGCACTTTCCTATATGGGAGTAATGTCTCAAACAGTATACGCTTTGATCGTTCCTTGGAAGACCAGTAGTAATTTCCGATGCACATCTTGAGGCACTCTGTAATCTGTGGACCATCCAAGTGTAGATGAAACACAGAAATTGCATCGGGATTGATACAACAGTCACCATGTGCACTTTGCTCCATGGGAGTAATGTCTCAAACAGTCTACGCTTTCATCGTTCAATGGAAGACCAGTAGTAGTTTCTGATGCACATCTGGAGGCATTCTGTAATCTGTGGACAATCAGAGTGTTGATGAAACACAGAAATTGCATCGCCATTGAATACAACAGTCACTATGCATACTTTCCTCCATGGGAGTAATGTCTCAAACAGTCTACGCTTTGATCGGTCCCTGTAAGACCAGTAGTAGTTTCCGATGCACACCTGGAGGCACTCTGTTATCAGTGGACTATAGGAGTGTTGATGAAACACAGAAATTGCATCGGGATTGAGTACAACAGGAACCATGCGCACTTTCCTCCATGGGAGTAATGTCTCAAACAGTCTACGCTTTGATCGTTCAATGGAAGACCAGTAGTAGTTTCCGATGCACATCTGGAGGCATTCCGTAATCTGTGGACTATCAGAGTGTTGTTGAAACACAGAAATTGCATCGGGTTTGAATAGAACAGTAACCATGCGCACTTTCCTATATTGGAGTAATGTCTCAAACAGTGTACGCTTTGATCGTTCCCTGGAAGACCAGTAGTAGTTTCCGATGCACATCTGGTGGCACTCTGTATCTGTGGACGCTCGGAGTGTTGATGAAAGACAGAAATTTCATCGGGATTGAATACAACAGTCACCAGGCGCACTTTCCTCCATGAGAGTAATGTCTCAAACTGTCTACGCTTACATCGTTCGCTGGAAGACCAGTAGTAGTTTCCGATGTACATCTGGAGGAATTCTGTAAACTGTGGACCATCAAAGTGTTGACGAAACACAGAAATTGCATCGGGATTGAATGCAACAGCCACCATGCGCAATTTTCCTCCATAAGAGTAATGTCTAAAACAGTCTACGATTTGATCGTTCCCTGGAAGACCAGTAGTAGTTTCTGATGCACATCTGGAGGAATTCTGTAATCTGTGGACTTTCAGAGTGTTGTTAAAACACAGAAATTGCATCGGGATTGAATACAACAGTCACCATGCGCACTTTCCCCATGGGAGTAATGTCTCAAACAGTCTACGTTTTGATCGTTCCCTGGAAGAGCTGTAGTAGTTTCTGATGCACATCTGAGGGCATTCTGTAATCTGTGGACTATCGGAGTGTTGACGAAATACAGAAATTGCATAGGGATTGAATACAACAGTCACCATGCGCACTTGAATACATGTTAGTAATGTCTTAAACAGTCTACGCTTTGATCGTTCCCTGGAGTACCAGTGGTAGTTTCCGATGCACATCTGGAGGCATTCTGTAATCTGTGGACTACCAGAGTGTTGATGAAACACAGAAATTGCATTGGGATTGAATACAACAGTCACCATGCGCACTTTCCTCCATGGGAGTAATGTCTTTAACAGTCTACGCTTTGATGGTTCCCTGGAAGACCTGTAAGAGTTTCCGATGCTCGTCTGGTGGCATTCTGTAATCTGTGGACCATCAGAGTGTTGATGAAACACAGAAATAGAATCGGGATTGAATACGACAGTCACCATGCGCACTTTCCTCCATGGGAGTAACGTCTCAAAAAGTTTACGCTTTAATCGTTCCCTGGAAGACCAGTAGTAGTTTCCGATGCACATCTGGTGGCATTCTGTAATCTGTGGGCTGACAGAGTGTTGATGAAACACAGAAACTGCGTCGAAATCGAGTACAACATTCACCATGCGCACTTTCCTATATGGGAGTAATGTCTCAAACAGTCTACGCTTTGATCGTTCCCTGGAAGACCAGTAGTAGTTTCTGATGCACATCTGGAGGCTCTCTGTAATCTGTGGACAATCAGAGTGTTGATGAAACACTGAAATTGCATCGGCATTGAATACAACAGTCACTATGCATACTTTCCTCCATGGGAGTAATGTCTCAAACAGTCTACGCTTTGATCGGTCCCTGGAAGACCAGTAGTAGTTTCCGATGCACATCTTGAGGCATTCTGTAATCTGAGGACCATCCAAGTGTTGATGAAACACAGAAATTGCATCGGGATTGATACAACAGTCACCATGCGCACTTTCCTCTATGGGAGTAATGTCTCAAACAGTCTACGCTTTGATCGTTCCCTGGAAGACCAGTAGTAGTTTCTGATGCACATCTGGAGGCTCTCTGTAATCTGTGGACAATCAGAGTGTTGATGAAACACTGAAATTGCATCGGCATTGAATACAACAGTCACTATGCATACTTCCCTCCATGGGAGTAATGTCTCAAACAGTCTACGCTTTGATCGGTCCCTGGAAGACCAGTAGTAGTTTCCGATGCACATCTGGAGGCATTCTGTTATCAGTGGACTATCAGAGTGTTGATGAAACACAGAAATTGCATCGTGATTGAATACAACAGTCACCATCCGCACATTCCTCCACGGGAGTAATGCCTCAAACAGTCTACGATTTGATCGTTCCCTGGAAGACCAGTAGTGGTTTCCGTTGCACAACTGGTGGCATTCTGTAATCTGTGGACTATTAGAGTGTTGACGACATACAGAAATTGCATAGGGATTGAATACGACAGTCACCATGTGCACTTTCCTATATGGGAGTAATGTCTCAAACAGTATACGCTTTGATCGTTCCTTGGAAGACCAGTAGTAATTTCCGATGCACATCTTGAGGCACTCTGTAATCTGTGGACCATCCAAGTGTAGATGAAACACAGAAATTGCATCGGGATTGATACAACAGTCACCATGTGCACTTTGCTCCATGGGAGTAATGTCTCAAACAGTCTACGCTTTCATCGTTCAATGGAAGACCAGTAGTAGTTTCTGATGCACATCTGGAGGCATTCTGTAATCTGTGGACAATCAGAGTGTTGATGAAACACAGAAATTGCATCGCCATTGAATACAACAGTCACTATGCATACTTTCCTCCATGGGAGTAATGTCTCAAACAGTCTACGCTTTGATCGGTCCCTGTAAGACCAGTAGTAGTTTCCGATGCACACCTGGAGGCACTCTGTTATCAGTGGACTATAGGAGTGTTGATGAAACACAGAAATTGCATCGGGATTGAGTACAACAGGAACCATGCGCACTTTCCTCCATGGGAGTAATGTCTCAAACAGTCTACGCTTTGATCGTTCA
Organism: Schistocerca gregaria; assembly: GCF_023897955.1. Classification (NCBI taxonomy): domain Eukaryota; kingdom Metazoa; phylum Arthropoda; class Insecta; order Orthoptera; family Acrididae; genus Schistocerca; species Schistocerca gregaria. The sequence goes on from NC_064922.1 coordinate 99,640,609, forward strand.
ATGGAAGACCAGTGGTAGTTTCCGATGCACATCTGGAGGCATTCCGTAATCTGTGGACTATCAGAGTGTTGTTGAAACACAGAAATTGCATCGGGTTTGAATAGAACAGTAACCATGCGCACTTTCCTATATTGGAGTAATGTCTCAAACAGTGTACGCTTTGATCGTTCCCTGGAAGACCAGTAGTAGTTTCCGATGCACATCTGGTGGCACTCTGTATCTGTGGACGCTCGGAGTGTTGATGAAAGACAGAAATTTCATCGGGATTGAATACAACAGTCACCAGGCGCACTTTCCTCCATGAGAGTAATGTCTCAAACTGTCTACGCTTACATCGTTCGCTGGAAGACCAGTAGTAGTTTCCGATGTACATCTGGAGGAATTCTGTAAACTGTGGACCATCAAAGTGTTGACGAAACACAGAAATTGCATCGGGATTGAATGCAACAGCCACCATGCGCAATTTTCCTCCATAAGAGTAATGTCTAAAACAGTCTACGATTTGATCGTTCCCTGGAAGACCAGTAGTAGTTTCTGATGCACATCTGGAGGAATTCTGTAATCTGTGGACTTTCAGAGTGTTGTTAAAACACAGAAATTGCATCGGGATTGAATACAACAGTCACCATGCGCACTTTCCCCATGGGAGTAATGTCTCAAACAGTCTACGTTTTGATCGTTCCCTGGAAGAGCTGTAGTAGTTTCTGATGCACATCTGAGGGCATTCTGTAATCTGTGGACTATCGGAGTGTTGACGAAATACAGAAATTGCATAGGGATTGAATACAACAGTCACCATGCGCACTTGAATACATGTTAGTAATGTCTTAAACAGTCTACTCTTTGATCGTTCCCTGGAGTACCAGTGGTAGTTTCCGATGCACATCTGGAGGCATTCTGTAATCTGTGGACTACCAGAGTGTTGATGAAACACAGAAATTGCATTGGGATTGAATACAACAGTCACCATGCGCACTTTCCTCCATGGGAGTAATGTCTTTAACAGTCTACGCTTTGATGGTTCCCTGGAAGACCTGTAAGAGTTTCCGATGCTCGTCTGGTGGCATTCTGTAATCTGTGGACCATCAGAGTGTTGATGAAACACAGAAATAGAATCGGGATTGAATACGACAGTCACCATGCGCACTTTCCTCCATGGGAGTAACGTCTCAAAAAGTTTACGCTTTAATCGTTCCCTGGAAGACCAGTAGTAGTTTCCGATGCACATCTGGTGGCATTCTGTAATCTGTGGGCTGACAGAGTGTTGATGAAACACAGAAACTGCGTCGAAATCGAGTACAACATTCACCATGCGCACTTTCCTATATGGGAGTAATGTCTCAAACAGTCTACGCTTTGATCGTTCCCTGGAAGACCAGTAGTAGTTTCTGATGCACATCTGGAGGCTCTCTGTAATCTGTGGACAATCAGAGTGTTGATGAAACACTGAAATTGCATCGGCATTGAATACAACAGTCACTATGCATACTTTCCTCCATGGGAGTAATGTCTCAAACAGTCTACGCTTTGATCGGTCCCTGGAAGACCAGTAGTAGTTTCCGATGCACATCTTGAGGCATTCTGTAATCTGAGGACCATCCAAGTGTTGATGAAACACAGAAATTGCATCGGGATTGATACAACAGTCACCATGCGCACTTTCCTCTATGGGAGTAATGTCTCAAACAGTCTACGCTTTGATCGTTCCCTGGAAGACCAGTAGTAGTTTCTGATGCACATCTGGAGGCTCTCTGTAATCTGTGGACAATCAGAGTGTTGATGAAACACTGAAATTGCATCGGCATTGAATACAACAGTCACTATGCATACTTCCCTCCATGGGAGTAATGTCTCAAACAGTCTACGCTTTGATCGGTCCCTGGAAGACCAGTAGTAGTTTCCGATGCACATCTGGAGGCATTCTGTTATCAGTGGACTATCAGAGTGTTGATGAAACACAGAAATTGCATCGTGATTGAATACAACAGTCACCATCCGCACATTCCTCCACGGGAGTAATGCCTCAAACAGTCTACGATTTGATCGTTCCCTGGAAGACCAGTAGTGGTTTCCGTTGCACAACTGGTGGCATTCTGTAATCTGTGGACTATTAGAGTGTTGACGACATACAGAAATTGCATAGGGATTGAATACGACAGTCACCATGTGCACTTTCCTATATGGGAGTAATGTCTCAAACAGTATACGCTTTGATCGTTCCTTGGAAGACCAGTAGTAATTTCCGATGCACATCTTGAGGCACTCTGTAATCTGTGGACCATCCAAGTGTAGATGAAACACAGAAATTGCATCGGGATTGATACAACAGTCACCATGTGCACTTTGCTCCATGGGAGTAATGTCTCAAACAGTCTACGCTTTCATCGTTCAATGGAAGACCAGTAGTAGTTTCTGATGCACATCTGGAGGCATTCTGTAATCTGTGGACAATCAGAGTGTTGATGAAACACAGAAATTGCATCGCCATTGAATACAACAGTCACTATGCATACTTTCCTCCATGGGAGTAATGTCTCAAACAGTCTACGCTTTGATCGGTCCCTGTAAGACCAGTAGTAGTTTCCGATGCACACCTGGAGGCACTCTGTTATCAGTGGACTATAGGAGTGTTGATGAAACACAGAAATTGCATCGGGATTGAGTACAACAGGAACCATGCGCACTTTCCTCCATGGGAGTAATGTCTCAAACAGTCTACGCTTTGATCGTTCAATGGAAGACCAGTAGTAGTTTCCGATGCACATCTGGAGGCATTCCGTAATCTGTGGACTATCAGAGTGTTGTTGAAACACAGAAATTGCATCGGGATTGAATAGAACAGTAACCATGCGCACTTTCCTATATTGGAGTAATGTCTCAAACAGTGTACGCTTTGATCGTTCCCTGGAAGAGCAGTAGTAGTTTCCGATGCACATCTGGTGGCACTCTGTAATCTGTGGACGCTCGGAGTGTTGATGAAAGACAGAAATTTCATCGGGATTGAATACAACAGTCACCAGGCGCACTTTCCTCCATGAGAGTAATGTCTCAAACTGTCTACGCTTACATCGTTCGCTGGAAGACCAGTAGTAGTTTCCGATGTACATCTGGAGGAATTCTGTAAACTGTGGACCATCAAAGTGTTGACGAAACACAGAAATTGCATCGGGATTGAATGCAACAGCCACCATGCGCAATTTTCCTCCATAAGAGTAATGTCTAAAACAGTCTACGATTTGATCGTTCCCTGGAAGACCAGTAGTAGTTTCTGATGCACATCTGGAGGCATTCTGTAATCTGTGGACAATCAGAGTGTTGATGAAACACAGAAATTGCATCGGCATTGAATACAACTGTCACTATGCATTCTTTCCTCCACGGGAGAAATGTCGCAAACAGTCTACGCTTTGATCGGTCCCTGGAAGACCAGTAGTAGTTTCCGATGCACACCTTGAGGCATTCTGTAATCTGTGGACCTTCAAAGTGGTGATGAAACACAGAAATTCCCTCGGGATTGAATACAACAGTCACCATGCGCACTTTCCTCCATGGGAGTAATGTCTCAAACAGACTACGCTTTGATCGTTACCTGGAAGACCAGTAGTAGTTTCCGATGCACATCTGGAGGCAATCTGTAATCTGGGAACTATCTGAGTGTTAATGAAACACAGAAATTGCGTCGGGATTGAATACAACAGTCACTGTGCGCACTTTCCTCCATGGGAGTAATGTCTCAAACAGTCTACGCATTCATCGTTCCCTGGAAGACCAGTAGTAGTTTCCGATGCACATCTGGAGGCAATCTGTAATTTGTGGACCGTCAGAGTGTTGATGAAACAGAGAAATTGCATCGGGATTGAATACAACAGTCACTATGCTCACTTACCTAAATGGGAGTAATATATCAAACAGTCTACGCTTTGATCGTTCCCTGGAAGACCAGTAGTAGTTTCCGATGCACATCTGGAGGCATTCTGTTATCATTGGCCTATCAGAGTGTTGATGAAACACAGAAATTGCATCGGGATTGAATACAACAGTAACCATGCGCACTGTCCTCCATGGGAGTAATGTCTCAAACAGTCTACGCTTTGATCGTTCAATGGAAGACCAGTAGTAGTTTCCGATACACATCTGGAGGCATTCTGTAATCTGTGGTCCTTGAAAGTGTTGATGAAACACAGAAATTGCATCGGGATTGACTACAACTGTCCTCATGCGAACTATCCTCCATGAGAGTAATGTCTCAAACAGTCTACGCTTTGATCGTTCCCTGGAGGTCCAGTAGTAGTTTCCGATGCACATCTGGAGGCATTCTGTAATCTGGGGGCTATCTGAGTGTTGATGAAACACAGAAGTTGCGTCGGGATTGAGTACAACAGTTACCATACGCACTTTCCTATATGGGAGAAATGTCTCAAACAGTCTACGCTTTCATCGTTCCCTGGAAGACCAGTAGTAGTTTCCGATGCACATCTGGAGGCATTCTGTAATCTGTGGACTATCACAGTGTTGTTGAAACACAGAAATTGCATCGGGATTGAATACAATAGTCACCATGCGCACATTCCTCCATTTGAGTATGGTCTCAAACAGTCTACACCTTGATCGTTCCCTGGAAGACCACTAGCAGTTTCCGATGCACATCTGGTGGCATTCTGTAATCTGTGGTCTATCAGAGTGTTGATGAAACACAGAAATTGCATCGGGATTGAATACAACAGTCACCATCCGCACATTCCTCCACGGGATTAATGTCTCAAACAGTCTACGATTTGATCGTTCCCTAAAAGACGAGTAGTGGTTTCCGATGCACAACTGGTGGCATTCTGTAATCTGTGGACTATCAGAGTGTTGACGAAATACAGAAATTGCATCGGGATTGAATACAACAGTCACCATGCGCAATTGCCTACATGTTAGTAATGTCTCAAACAGTCTACGTTTTGATCGTTCCCTGGAAGACCAGTGGTAGTTTCCGATGCACATCTGGAGGCATTCTGTAATCTGTGGACTATCAGAGTGTTGATGAATCACAGAAATTGCATTGGGATGAATACAACAGTCACCATGCGCATTTTCCTAAATGGGAGTAATGTCTCTAACAGTCTACGCTTTGATGGTTCCCTGGAAGACCTGTAAGAGTTTCCGATGCACGTCTGGTGGCATTCTGTAATCTGTGGACTATCAGAGTGTTGATGAAACACAGAAATTGAATCGGGGTTGAATATGACAATCACCATGCGCACTTTCCTCCATGGGAGTAATGTCTCAAAAAGTTTACGTTTTAATCGTTCCCTGGAAGACCAGTAGTAGTTTCCGATGCACATATGGTGGCATTCTGTAATCTGTGGGCTGACAGAGTGTTGATGAAACACAGAAATTGCTTCGGGAATGAGTACAACATTCACCATGCGCACTTTCCTATATGGGAGTAATGTCTCAAACAGTATACGCTTTGATCGTTCCTTGTAAAACCAGTAGTAATTTCCGATGCACATCTTGAGGCATTCTGTAATCTGTGGACCATCCAAGTGTTGATGAAACACAGAAATTGCATCGGGATTGATACAATAGTCACCATGCGCACTTTCCTCCATGGGAGTAATGTCTCAAAGAGTCTACGCTTTGATCGTTCAATGGAAGTCCAGTAGTAGTTTCCGATACACATCTGGAGACATTCCGTAATCTGTGGACCTTCAAAGTGTTGCTGAAACACAAAAATTGCATCGGGATTGACTACAACAGTACTCATGCGCACTTCCCTATATTGGAGTAATGTCTCAAACAGTGTACGCTTTGATCGTTCCCTGGAAGACCAGTAGTAGTTTCCGATGCACACCTAGAGGCATTCTGTTATCAGTGGACTATCAGAGTGTTGATGAAACACAGAAATTGCATCGTGATTGAATACAACAGTCACCATCCGCATATTCCTCCACGGGAGTAATGTCTCAAACAGTCTACGATTTGACCGTTCCCTGGAAGACCAGTAGTGGTTTCCGTTGCACAACTGGTGGCATTCTGTAATCTGTGGACTATCAGAGTGTTGACGAAACACAGAAATTGCATTGGGATTGAATACAACAGTCACCATGCGCACTTTCCTCCATGGGAGTAATGTCTCTATCAGTCTACGCTTTGATGGTTCCCTGGAAGACCTGTAAGAGTTTCCGATGCTCGTCCGGTGGCATTCTGTAATCTGTGGACTATCATAGTGTTGATGAAACACAGAAATTGAATCGGGATTGAATACGACAGTCACCATGTGCACTTTCCTATATGGGAGTAATGTCTCAAACAGTATACCCTTTGATCGTTCCTTGGAAGACCAGTAGTAATTTCCGATGCACATCCTGAGGCATTCTGTAATCTGTGGACCATCCAAGTGTAGATGAAACACAGAAATTGCATCGGGATTGATACAACAGTCACCATGTCCACTTTCCTCCATGGGAGTAATGTCTCAAACAGTCTACGCTTTCATCGTTCAATGGAAGACCAGTAGTAGTTTCTGATGCACATCTGGAGGCATTCTGTAATCTGTGGACAATCAGAGTGTTGATGAAACACAGAAATTGCATCGCCATTGAATACAACAGTCACTATGCATACTATCCTCCATGGGAGTAATGTCTCAAACAGTCTACGCTTTGATCGTTCCCTGTAAGACCAGTAGTAGTTTCCGATGCACACCTGGAGGCATTCTGTTATCAGTGGACTATCAGAGTGTTGATGAAACACAGAAATTGCATCGGGATTGAGTACAACAGGAACCATGCGCACTTTCCTCCATGGGAGTAATCTCTCAAACAGTCTACGCTTTGATCGTTCAATGGAAGACCAGTAGTAGTTTCCGATGCACACCTGGAGGCATTCTGTAATCTGTGGACTATCAGAGTGTTGTTGAAAAACAGAAGTTGCATCGGGATTGAATACAACAGTCACCATGCGCACTTTCCACCATTTGAGTAATGTCTCAAACAGTCTACGCTTTGATCGTTCCCTGGAAGACCAGTAGTAGTTTCCGATGCACATCTGGAGGCATTCTGTAATCTGTGGACTATCCGAGTGTTCTTGAAACACAGAAATTGCATCGGGATTGAATACAATAGTCACTATGCGCACTTTCCTCCATGGGAGTAATGTCTCAAACAGTCTACGCTTTGATCGTTCCCTGGAAGACCAGTAGTAGTTTTCGATGCTCATCTGGAGACATTCTGTAATCTGAGGACAATCAGAGTGTTGATGAAACACAGAAATAGCATCGGGATTGAATACAACAGACACCATGAGCACTTTCCTCCATGGGAGGAACGTCTCACATAGTCTATGCTTTGATCGTTCCCTGGAAGATCAGTAGTAGTTTCCGATGCACATCTGGAGGCATTCTGTAATCTGTGGACTATCAGAGTGTTGATTAAACACAGTAATTGCATCGGGATTGAATACAACAGTCACCATGCGCACTTTCCTATATGGGGGTAATGTCTCAAACAGTCTACGTTTTGATCGTTCCCTGGAAGAGCAGTAGTAGTTTCTGATGCACATCTGGGGGCATTCTGTAATCTGTGGACAATCAGAGTGTTGATGAAACATAGTCACTATGCATACTTTCCTCCATGGGAGTAATGTCTCAAACAGTCTACGCTTTAATCGTTCCCTGGAAGACCAGTAATAGTTTCCGATGCACACCTGAAGGCATTCTGTTACCAGTAAACCATCAGAGTGTTGATGAAACACAGAAATTGCATCGGGATTGAATACAACAGGAACCATGCGCACTTTCCTCCATGGGAGTAGTGCCTCAAACAGTCTACGCTTTGATCGTTCAATGGAAGTCCAGTAGTAGTTTCCGATACACATCTGGAGGCATTCTGTAATCTGTGGACCTTCAAAGTGTTGATGAAGCACAAAAATGGCATCGGGTTTGACTACAACAGTACTCATGCGAACTATCCTCCATGGGAGTAATGTCTCAAACAGTCTACGCTTTGATCGTTCCCTGGAAGACCAGTAGTAGTTTCCGATGCACATCTGGAGGCATTCTGTAATCTGTGGACTATCAGAGTGTTGTTGAAATACAGAAATTGCATCGGGATTGAATAGAACAGTAACCATGCGCACTTTCCTATATTGGAGTAATGTCTCAAACAGTCTATGCTTTGATCGTTCCCTAGAAGACCAGTAGTAGTTTCCGATGCACATCTGGAGGAATTCTGTAATCTGTGTACTATCAGAGCAGTTGTTGAAACACAGAAATTGCATCGGGATTGAATACAACAGGAACCATGCGCACTATCCTCCATGGGAGTAATGTCTCAAACAGTCTACGCTTTGATCGTTCGCTGAAAGACCACTAGCAGTTTCCGATGCACATCTGGTGGCATTCTGTAATCTGTGGTCTATCAGAGTGTTGATGAAACACAGAAATTGAATCGTGATTGAATACAACAGTCACCATCCGCACATTCCTCCACGGGAGTAATGTCTCAAACAGTCTACGATTTGATCGTTCCCTGGAAGACCAGTAGTGGTTTCCGTTGCACAACTGGTGGCATTCTGTAATCTGTGGACTATCGGAGTGTTGACGAAATACAGAAATTGCATAGGGATTGAATACAACAGTCACCATGCGCACTTTCCTCCATGGGAGTAATGTCTCTAACAGTCTACGCTTTGATGGTTCCCTGGAAGACCTGTAAGAGTTTCCGATGCTCGTCTGGTGGCATTCTGTAATCTGTGGACTATCAGAGTGTTGATGAAACACAGAAATAGAATCGGGATTGAATACGACAGCCACCATGCGCACTTTCCTCCATGGGAGTAATGTCTCAAAAAGTTTACGCTTTAATCGTTCCCTGGAAGACCAGTAGTAGTTTCCGATGCACATCTGGTGGTATTCTGTAATCTGTGGGCTGACAGAGTGTTGATGAAACACAGAAACTGCGTCAAAATCGAGTACAACATTCACCATGCGCACTTTCCTATATGGGAGTAATGTCTCAAACAGTATACGCTTTGATCGTTCCTTGGAAGACCAGCAGTAATTTCCGATGCACATCTTGAGGCATTCTGTAATCTGAGGACCATCCAAGTGTTGATGAAACACAGAAATTGCATCGGGATTGATACAACAGTCACCATGCGCAATTTCCTCCATGGGAGTAATGTCTCAAACAGTCTACGCTTTGATCGTTCAGTGGAAGACCAGTAGTAGTTTCTGATGCACATCTGGAGGCTCTCTGTAATCTGTGGACAATCAGAGTGTTGATGAAACACTGAAATTGCATCGGCATTGAATACAACAGTCACTATGCATACTTTCCTCCATGGGAGTAATGTCTCAAACAGTCTACGCTTTGATCGGTCCCTGGAAGACCAGTAGTAGTTTCCGATGCACACCTGGAGGCATTCTGTTATCAGTGGACTATCAGAGTGTTGATGAAACACAGAAATTGCATCGTGATTGAATACAACAGTCACCATCCGCACATTCCTCCACGGGAGTAATGTCTCAAACAGTCTACGATTTGATCGTTCCCTGGAAGACCAGTAGTGGTTTCCGTTGCACAACTGGTGGCATTCTGTAATCTGTGGACTATTAGAGTGTTGACGAAATACAGAAATTGAATAGGGATTGAATACAACAGTCACCATGCGCACTTGCCTACATGTTAGTAATGTCTTATACAGTCTACGTTTTGATCGTTCCCTGGAAGACCAGTGGTAGATTCCGATGCACATCTGGAGGCATTCTGTAATCTGTGGACAATCAGAGTGTTGATGAAACACAGAAATTGCATTGGGATTGAATACAACAGTCACCATGCGCACTTTCCTCCATGGGAGTAATGTCTCTAACAGTCTATGCTTTGATGGTTCCCTGGAAGACCTGTAAGAGTTTCCGATGCTCGTCCGGTGGCATTCTGTAATCTGTGGACTATCAGAGTGTTGATGAAACATAGAAATTGAATCGGGATTGAATACGACAGTCACCATGTGCACTTTCCTATATGGGAGTAATGTCTCAAACAGTATACGCTTTGATCGTTCCTTGGAAGACCAGTAGTAATTTCCGATGCACATCTTGAGGCATTCTGTAATCTGTAGACCATTCCAAGTGTAGATGAAACACAGAAATTGCATCGGGATTGATACAACAGTCACCATGTGCACTTTCCTCCATGGGAGTAATGTCTCAAACAGTCTACGCTTTCATCGTTCAATGGAAGACCAGTAGTAGTTTCTGATGCACATCTGGAGGCATTCTGTAATCTGTGGACAATCAGAGTGTTGATGAAACACAGAAATTGCATCGCCATTGAATACTACAGTCACTATGCATACTTTCCTCCATGGGAGTAATGTCTCAAACAGTCTACGCTTTGATCGGTCCCTGTAAGACCAGTAGTAGTTTCCGATGCACACCTGGAGGCATTCTGTTATCAGTGGACTATCAGAGTGTTGATGAAACACAGAAATTGCATCGGGATTGAGTACAACAGGAACCATGTGCACTTTCCTCCATGGGAGTAATGTCTCAAACAGTCTACGCTTTGATCGTTCAATGGAAGACCAGTAGTAGTTTCCGATGCACACCTGGAGGCATTCTGTAATCTGTGGACTATCAGAGTGTTGATGAAACACAGAAGTTGCATCGGGATTGAATACAACAGTCACCATGCGCACTTTCCTCCATTTGAGTAATGTCTCAAAAAGTCCATGCTTTGATCGTTTCCTGGAAGACCAGTAGTAGTTTCCGATGCACATCTGGAGGCATTCCGTAATCTGTGGACTATCAGAGTGTTGTTGAAACACAGAAATTGCATCGGGATTGAATAGAACAGTAACCATGCGCACTTTCCTATATTGGAGTAATGTCTCAAACAGTGTACGCTTTGATCGTTCCCTGGAAGACCAGTAGTAGTTTCCGATGCACATCTGGAGGAATTCTGTAATCTGTGGACTATCAGAGTGTTGTTAAAACACAAAAATGGCATCGGGATTGAATACAACAGTCACCATGCGCACTTTCCTCCATGGGAGTAATGTCTCAAACAGTCTACGTTTTGATCGTTCCCTGGAAGAGCAGTAGTAGTTTCTGATGCACATCTGGGGGCATTCTGTAATCTGTGGACAATCAGAGTGTTGATGAAACACAGTCACTATGCATACTTTCCTCCATGGGAGTAATGTCTCAAACAGTCTACGCTTTAATCGTTCCCTGGAAGACCAGTAATAGTTTCCGACGCACACCTGAAGGCATTCTGTTACCAGTGGACCATCAGAGTGTTGATGAAACACAGAAATTGCATCGGGATTGAATACAACAGGAACCATGCGCACTTTCCTCCATGGGAGTAGTGCCTCAAACAGTCTACGCTTTGATCGTTCAATGGAAGTCCAGTAGTAGTCTCCGATACACATCTGGAGGCATTCTGTAATCTGTGGACCTTCAAAGTGTTGATGACACACAAAAATTGCATCGGGATTGACTACAACAGTACTCATGCGAACTATCCTCCATGGGAGTAATGTCTCAAACAGTCTACGCTTTGATCGGTCCCTGGAAGACCAGTAGTAGTTTCCGATGCACACCTGGAGGCATTCTGTTATCAGTGGACTATCAGAGCAGTTGTTGAAACACAGAAATTGCATCGGGATTGAATACAACAGGAACCATGTGCACTGTCCTCCATGGGAGTAATGTCTCAAACAGTCTACGCTTTGATCGTTCGCTGAAAGACCACTAGCATTTTCCGATGCACATCTGGTGGCATTCTGTAATCTGGGGTCTATCAGAGTGTTGATGAAACAGAGAAATTGCATCGTGATTGAATACAACAGTCACCATCCGCACATTCCTCCACGGGAGTAATGTCTCAAACAGTCTACGCTTTGATGGTTCCCTGGAAGACCTGTAAGAGTTTCCGATGCTCGTCTGGTGGCATTCTGTAATCTGTGGACTGTCAGATTGTTGATGAAACACAGAAATAGAATCGGGATTGAATACGACAGTCACCATGCGCACTTTCCTCCATGGGAGTAATGTCTCAAAAAGTTTACGCTTTAATCGTTCCCTGGAAGGATAGTAGTAGTTTCCGATGCACATCTGGTGGCATTCTGTAATCTGTGGGCTGACAGAGTGTTGATGAAACACAGAAACTGCTTCGGTATCTAGTACAACATTCACCATGCGCACTTTCCTATATGGGAGTAATGTCTCAAACAGTATACGCTTTGATCGTTCCTTGGAAGACCAGTAGTAATTTCCGATGCACATCTTGAGGCATTCTGTAATCTGTGGACCATCCAAGTGTTGATGAAACACAGAAATTGCATCGGGATTGATACAACAGTCACCATGTGCACTTTCTTCCATGGGAGTAATGTCTCAAACAGTTTACGCTTTAATCGTTCCCTGGAAGACCAGTAGTAGTTTCTGATGCACATCTGGAGGCATTCTGTAATCTGTGGACAATCAGAGTGTTGATGAAACACAGAAATTGCATCGGCATTGAATACAACAGTCACTATGCATACTTTCCTCCATGGGAGTAATGTCTCAAACAGTCAACGCTTTGATCGGTCCCTGTAAGACCAGTAGTAGTTTCCGATGCACGCCTGGAGGCATTCTGTTATCAGTGGACTATCAGAGTGTTGACGAAACACAGAAATTGCATCGGGATTGAATACAACAGGAACCATGCGCACTTTCCTCCATGGGAGTAATGTCTCAAACAGTCTACGCTTTGATCGTTCAATGGAAGACCAGTAGTAGTTTCCGATGCCCACCTGGAGGCATTCTGTAATCTGTGGACTATCACAGTTGTGATGAAACACAGAAATTGCATCGGGATTGAATACAACAGTCACCATGCGCACTTTCCTCCATGGGAGAAATGTCTCAAACAGTCCACGCTTTGATCGTTCCCTGGAAGGCCACTAGTAGTTTCCGATGCACATCTGGAGGCATTCTGTAATCTGGGGGCTATCTGAGTGTTGATGAAACACAGAAGTTGCGTCGGGATTGAGTACAACATTTACTATACGCACTTTCCTATATCGGAGTAATGTCTCAAACAGTCTACGCCTTGATCGTTCCCTGGAAGACCACTAGCAGTATCCGATGCACATCTGGTGGTATTCTGTAATCTGTGGTCTATCAGAGTGTTGATGAAACACAGAAATTGCATCGGGATTGAATACAACAGTCACCATCCGCACATTCCTCCACGGGATTAATGTCTCAAACAGTCTACGATTTGATCGTTCCCTAAAAGACGAGTAGTGGTTTCCTATGCACAACTGGTGGCATTCTGTAATCTGTGGACTATCAGAGTGTTTACGAATTACAGAAATTGCATCGGGATTGAATACAACAGTCACCATGCGCACATGCCTACATGTTAGTAATGTCTCAAACAGTCTACGCTTTGATCGTTCATTGGAAGACCAGTGGTAGTTTCCAATGCACATCTGGAGGCATTCTGTAATCTGTGGACTATCAGAGTGTTGATGAAACACAGAAATTGAATCGGGGTTGAATATGACAATCACCATGCGCACTTTCCTCCGTGGGAGTAATGTCTCAAAAAGTTTACGTTTTAATCGTTCCCTGGAAGACCAGTAGTAGTTTCCGATGCACATCTGGTGGCATTCTGTAATCTGTGGGCTGACAGAGTGTTGATGAAACACAGAAATTGCTTCGGGGTTGAGTACAACATTCACCATGCGCACTTTCCTATATGGGAGTAATGTCTCAAACAGTATACGCTTTGATCGTTCCTTGTAAAACCAGTAGTAATTTCCGATGCACATCTTGAGGCATTCTGTAATCTGTGGACCATTAAAGTGTTGATGAAACACAGAAATTGCATCGGGATTGATACAATAGTCACCACGCGCACTTTATTCCATTTGAGTAATGTCTCAAACAGTCTACGCTTTAATCGGTCCCTGGAAGACCAGTAGTAGTTTCCGATGCTTACCTGGAGGCATTCTGTTATCAGTGGACTATCTGAGTGTTGATGAAACACAGAAATTGCATCGGGATTGAATACAGCAGGAACCATGCGCACTTTCCTCCATGGGAGTAATGCCTCAAAGTCTACGCTTTGATCGTTCAATGGAAGTCCAGTAGTAGTTTCCGATACACATCTGGAGGCATTCTGTAATCTGTGGACCTTCAAAGTGTTGATGAAACACAGAAATTGCATCGGGATTGACTACAACAGTACTCATGCGAACTATCCTCCATGGGAGTAATGTCTCAAACAGTCTACGTTTTGATCGTTCCCTGGAAGACCAGTAGTAGTTTCCGATGCACATCTGGAGGCATTCTGTAATCTGTGGACTATCAGAGTGTTGTTGAAATACAGAAATTGCATCGGGATTAAATAGAACAGTAACCATGCGCACTTTCCTATATTGGAGTAACGTCTCAAACAGTCTATGCTTTGATCGTTCCCTGGAAGACCAGTAGTGGTTTCCGATGCACAACTGGTGGCATTCTGTAATCTGTGGACTATCAGAGTGTTGACGAAATACAGAAATTGCATATGCATTGAATACTACAGTCACCATGCGCACTTGCCTACATGTTATTAATGTCTTAAACAGTCTACGCTTTGATCGTTTAATGGAAGACCAGTGGTAGATTCCGATGCACATCTGGAGGCATTCTGTAATCTGTGGACAATCAGAGTGTTGATGAAACACAGAAATTGCATTGGGATTGAATACAACAGTCACGATGCGCACTTTCCTCCATGGAATTAATGTCTCTAACAGTCTACGCTTTGATGGTTCCCTGGAAGACCTGTAAGAGTTTCCGATGCACGTCCGGTGGCATTCTGTAATCTGTGGACTATCAGAGTGTTGATGAAACACAAAAATTGAATCGGGATTGAATACGACAGTCACCATGCGCACTTTCCTCCATGGGAGTAATGTCTCAAACAGTCTACGCTTTGATCGTTCCCTGGATGAGCAGTAGTAGTTTCCGATGCACATCTGGTGGCATTCTGTAATCTGTGGGCTGACAGAGTGTTGATGAAACACAGAAACTGCGTCGGGATCGGGTACAACATTCACCATGCGCACTTTCCTATATGGGAGTAATGTCTCAAACAGTATACGCTTTGATCGTACCTTGGAAGACCAGCAGTAATTTCCGATGCACATCTTGAGGCATTCTGTAATCTGAGGACCATCCAAGTGTTGATGAAACACAGAAATTGCATCGGGATTGATACAACAGTCACCATGCGCACTTTCCTCCATGGGAGTAATGTCTCAAACAGTCCTCGCTTTGATCGTTCCCTGGAAGACCAGTAGTAGCTTCTGATGCACATCTGGAGGCTTTCTGTAATCTGTGGACAATCAGAGTGTTGATGAAACACTGAAATTGCATCGGCATTGAATACAACAGTCACTATGCATACTTTCCTCCATGGGAGTAATGTCTCAAACAGTCTACGATTTGATCGGTCCCTGGAAGACCAGTAGTAGTTTCCGATGCACACCTGGAGGCATTCTGTTATTAGTGGACTATCAGAGTGTTGATGAAACACAGAAATTGCATCGTGATTGAATACAACAGTCACCATCCGCACATTCCTCTACGGGAGTAATGTCTCAAACAGTCTACGATTTGATCGTTCCCTAGAAGACCAGTAGTGGTTTCCGTTGCACATCTGGAGGCTTTCTGTAATCTGTGGACTATCAGAGTGTTGATGAAACACAGAAATTGCATTGGGATTGAATACAACAGTCACTATGCATACTTTCCTCCATGGGAGTAATGTCTCAAACAGTCTACGCATTGATCGGTCCCTGTAAGACCAGTAGTAGTTTCCGATGCACACCTGGAGGCATTCTGTTATCAGTGGACTTTCAGAGTATTGATGAAACACAGAAATTGCATCGGGATTGAATACAACAGGAACCATGCGCACTTTCCTATATTGGAGTAATGTCTCAAACAGTCTATGCTTTGATCGTTCCCTGGAAGGCCAGTAGTAATTTTCGATGCACATCTTGAGGCATTCTGTAATCTGTGGACCATCCAAGTGTTGATGAAACACAGAAATTGCATCGGGATTGATACAACAGTCACCATGTGCACTTTCCTCCATGGGAGTAATGTCTCAAACAGTCTACGGTTTCATCGTTCAATGGAAGACCAGTAGTAGTTTCTGATGCACATCTGGAGGCATTCTGTAATCTGTGGACAATCAGAGTGTTGATGAAACACAGAAATTGCATCGGCATTGAATACAACAGTCACTATGCATACTTTCCTCCATGGGAGTAATGTCTCAAACAGTCTACGCATTGATCGGTCCCTGTAAGACCAGTAGTAGTTTCCGATGCACACCTGGAGGCCTTCTGTTATCAGTGGACTTTCAGAGTATTGATGAAACACAGAAATTGCATCGGGATTGAATACAACAGGAACCATGCGCACTTTCCTCCATGGGAATAATGTCTCAAACAGTCTACGTTTTGATCGTTCCCTGGAAGAGCAGTAGTAGTTTCTGATGCACATCTGGGGGCATTCTGTAATCTGTGGACAATCAGAGTCTTGATGAAACACAGTCACTATGCATACTTTCCTCCATGGGAGTAATGTCTCAAACAGTCTACGCTTTAATCGTTCCCTGGAAGACCAGTAATAGTTTCCGATGCACACCTGGAGGCATTCTGTTATCAGTGGACCATCAGAGTGTTGATGAAACACAGAAATTGCATCGGGATTGAATACAACAGGAACCATGCGCACTTTCCTCCATGGGAGTAATGCCTATAACAGTCTACGCTTTGATCGTTCAATGGAAGTCCAGTAGTAGTTTCCGATACACATCTGGAGGCATTCTGTAATCTGTGGACCTTCAAAGTGTTGATGAAACACAAAAATTGCATCGGGATTGACTACAACAGTACTCATGCGAACTATCCTCCATGGGAGTAATGTCTCAAACAGTCTACGCTTTGATCGTTCCCTGGAAGACCAGTAGTAGTTTCCGATGCACATCTGGAGGCATTCTGTAATCTGTGGCCTATCAGAGTGTTGTTGAAATACAGAAATTGCATCGGGATTGAATAGAACAGTAACCATGCGCACTTTCCTATATTGGAGTAATGTCTCAAACAGTCTATGCTTTGATCGTTCCCTGGAAGACCAGTAGTAGTATCCGATGCGCATCTGGAGGAATTCTGTAATCTGTGTACTATCAAAGCAGTTGTTGAAACACAGAAATTGCATCGGGATTGAATACAACAGGAACCATGCGAACTATCCTCCATAAGAGTAATGTCTCGAACAGTCTACGCTTTGATCGTTCGCTGAAAGACCACTAGCAGTTTCCGATGCACATCTGGTGGCATTCTGTAATCTGTGGTCTATCAGAGTGTTGATGAAACACAGAAATTGCATCGTGATTGAATACAACAGTCACCATCCGCACATTCCTCCACGGGAGTAATGTCTCAAACAGTCTACGATTTGATCGTTCCCTGGAAGACCAGTAGTGGTTTCCGTTGCACAACTGGTGGCATTCTGTAATCTGTGGACTATCGGAGTGTTGACGAAATACAGAAATTGCATAGGGATTGAATACAACAGTCACCATGCGCACTTGCCTACATGTTAGTAATGTCTTAAACAGTCTACGCTTTGATCGTTCCCTGGAAGACCAGTGGTAGTTTCCGATGCACATCTGGAGGCATTCTGTAATCTGTGGAATATCAGAGTGTTGATGAAACACAGAAATTGCATTGGGATTCAATACAACAGTCACCATGCGCACTTTCCTCCATGGGAGTAATGTCTCTAACAGTCTACGCCTTGATGGTTCCCTGGAAGACCTGTAAGAGTTTCCGATGCTCGTCTGGTGGCATTCTGTAATCTGTGGACTATCAGAGTGTTGATGAAACACAGAAATTGAATCGGGATTGAATACGACAGTCACAATGCGCACTTTCCTCCATGGGAGTAATGTCTCAAAAAGTTTACGCTTTAATCGTTCCCTGGAAGGATAGTAGTAGTTTCCGATGCACATCTGGTGGCATTCTGTAATCTGTGGGCTGACAGATTGTTGATGAAACACAGAAACTGCTTCGGTATCTAGTACAACATTCACCATGCGCACTTTCCTATATGGGAGTAATGTCTCAAACAGTATACGCTTTGATCGTTCCTTGGAAGACCAGTAGTAATTTCCGATGCACATCTTGAGGCATTCTGTAATCTGTGGACCATCCAAGTGTTGATGAAACACAGAAATTGCATCGGGATTGATACAACAGTCACCATGTGCACTTTCCTCCATGGGAGTAATGTCTCAAACGGTTTACGCTTTAATCGTTCCCTGGAAGACCAGTAGTAGTTTCTGATGCACATCTGGAGGCATTCTGTAATCTGTGGACAATCAGAGTGTTGATGAAACACAGAAATTGCATCGGCATTGAATACAACAGTCACTATGCATACTTTCCTCCATGGGAGTAATGTCTCAAACAGTCTACGCTTTGATCGGTCCCTGTAAGACCAGTAGTAGTTTCCGATGCTCACCTGGAGGCATTCTGTTATCAGTGGACTATCAGAGTGTTGATGAAACACAGAAATTGCATCGGGATTGAATACAACAGGAACCATGCGCACTTTCCTCCATGGGAGTAATGTCTCAAAGAGTCTACGCTTTGATCGTTCAATGGAAGACCAGTAGTAGTTTCCGATGCCCACCTGGAGGCATTCTGTAATCTGTGGACAATCAGAGTGTTGTTGAAACACAGAAATTGCATCGGGATTGACTACAACAGTCACCATGCGCACTTTCCTCCATTTGAGTAATATCTCAAACAGTCTATGCTTTGATCGTTTCCTGGAAGACCAGTAGTAGTTTCCGATGCACATCTGGAGGCATTCCGTAATCTGTGGTCTATCAGAGTGTTGTTGAAACACAGAAATTGCATCGGGATTGAATAGAACAGTAACCATGCGCACTTTCCTATATTGGAGTAATGTCTCAAACAGCGTACGCTTTGATCGTTCCCTGGAAGACCAGTAGTAGTTTCCGATGCACATCTGGAGGAATTCTGTAATCTGTGGACTATCAGAGTGTTGTTAAAACACAGAAATTGCATCGGGATTGAATACAACAGTCACCATGCGCACTTTCCTCCATGGGAGAAATGTCTGAAACAGTCTACGCTTTGATCGTTCCCTGGAAGACCACTAGTAGTCTCCTATGCACATCTGGAGGCATTCTGTAATCTGGGGGCTATCTGAGTGTTGATGAAACACAGAAATTGCGTCGGGATTGAGTACAACATTTACCATGCGCACTTTCCTATAAGGGAGTAAAGTCTCAAACACTCTACGCTTTGATCGTTCCCTGGAAGACCAGTAGTAGTTTCCGATGCGCATCTGGAGGCAATCTGTAATCTGTGGACAATCAGAGTGTTGTTGAAACACAGAAATTGCATCGGGATTGAATACAACAGTCACCATGCTTACTTTCCTCCATTTGAGTAACGTCTCAAACAGTCTACGCTTTGATCGTTCCCTGGAAGACCAGTAGTAGTTTCCGATGCACATCTGGAGGCAATCTGTAATTTGTGGACCGTCAAAGTGTTGATGAAACACAGAAATTGCATCGGGATTGAATTCAACAGTCACCATGCTCACTTACCTCCATGGGAGTAATGTATCAAACAGTCTACGCTTTGATCGTTCCCTGGAAGACCAGTAGTAGTTTCCGATGCACATCTGGAGGCATTCTGTAATCTGTGGACTATCAGAGTGTTGTTGAAACACAGAAATTGCGCCGGAATTGAATACAACAGTCACCATGCGCACTTTCCTCCATTTGAGTAATGTCTCAAACAGTCTATGCTTTGATCGTTCCCTGGAAGACCAGTAGTAGTTTCCGATGCACATCTGGAGACATTCTGTAATCTGGGGGCTATCTGAGTGTTGATGAAACACAGAAATTGCGTCGGGATTGAGTACAACATTTACCATGCGCACTTTCCAATATGGGAGTAATGTCACAAACAGTCTACGCATTGATCGTTCCCTGGAAGACCAGTAGTAGTTTCCTATGCACATCTCGAGGCATTCTGTAGTCTGTGGACTATCAAAGTGTTGTTGAAACACAGAAATTGCATCGGGATTGAATACAACAGTCACCATGCGCACTTTCCTCCATTTGGGTAATGTCTCAAACAGTCTACGCTTTGATCGTTTCCTGGAAGACCAGTAGTAGTTTCCGATGCACATCTGGAGGCATTCTGTAATCTGTGGACTATCAGAGTGTTGTTGAAACACAGAAATTGCATCGGGATTGAATAGAACAGTAAGCATGCGCACTTTTCTATATTGGAGTAATGTCTCAAACAGTCTATGCTTTGATCGTTCCCTGGAAGACCAGTAGTAGTTTCCGATGCACATCTGGAGGAATTCTGTAATCTGTGGACTATCAGAGTGTTGTTGAAACAAAGAAATTGCATCGGGATTGAATACAATAGTCACCATGCGCACTTTCCTCCATGGGAGTAATGTCTCAAACAGTCTACGCTTTGATCGTTCGCTGGAAGACCACTAGCAGTTTCCGATGCTCATCTGGTGGCATTCTGTAATCTGTGGTCTATCAGAGTGCTGATGAAACACAGAAATTGCATCGGGATTGAATACAACAGTCACCATCCGCACATTCCTCCACGGGAGTAATGTCTCAAACAGTCTACGATTTTATCGTTCCCTAAAAGACGAGTAGTGGTTTCCGATGCACAACTGGTGGCATAATGTAATCTGTGGATTATCATAGTGTTGACGAAATACAGAAATTGCATCGGGATTGAATACAACAGACACCATGCGCACTTGCCTACATGTTAGTAATGTCTCAAACAGTCTACGCTTTGATCGTTCCCTGGAAGACCAGTGGTAGTTTCCGATGCACATCTGGAGGCATTCTGTAATCTGTGGACTAGCAGAGTGTTGATGAAACACAGAAATTGCATTGGGATTGAATACAACAGTCACCATGCGCACTTTCCTACATGGGAGTAATGTCTCTAACAGTCTACGCTTTGATGGTTCCCTGGAAGACCTGTAAGAGTTTCCGATGCACGTCCTTTGGCATTCTGTAATCTGTGGACTATCAGAGTGTTGATGAAACACAGATATTGAATCGGGGTTGAATACGACAGTCACCATGCGCACTTTCCTCCATGGGAGTAATGTCTCAAAATGTTTACGTTTTAATCGATCCCTGGAAGACCAGTAGTAGTTTCCGATGCACATCTGGTGGCATTCTGTAATCTGTGGGCTGACAGAGTGTTGATGAAACACAGAAATTGCATCGGGATTGATACAATTGTCACCATGCGCACTTTCCTCCATGGGAGTAATGTCTCAAACAGTCTACGCTTTGATCGTTCGCTGGAAGACCAGTAGTAGTTTCTGATGCACATCTGGAGGCATTCTGTAATCTGTGGACAATCAGAGTGTTGATGGAACACAGAAATTGCATCGGCATTGAATACAACAGTCACTATGCATACTTTCCTCCATGGGAGTAATGTCTCAATCAGTCTACGCTTTGATCGTTCCCAGGAAGACCAGTAGTAGTTTCCGATGCACATCTGGAGGCATTCTGTAATCTGTGGACTATCAGAGTGTTGTTGAAATACAGAAATTGCATAGGTATTGAATACAACAGTCACCATGCGCACTTTCCTCCATTTGAGTAATGTCTCAAACAGTCTATGCTTTGATCGTTTCCTGGGAGACCAGTAGTAGTTTCCGAAGCACATCTTGAGGCATTCCGTAATCTGTGGACTATCAGAGTGTTGTTGAAACACAGAAATTGCATCGGGATTGATTAGAACAATAACCATGCGCACTTTCCTATATTGGAGTAATGTCTCAAACAGTCTACGCTTTGGTCGTTCCCTGGAAGACCAGTAGTAGTTTCCGATGCACATCTGGAGGAATTCTGTAATCTGTGGACTATCAGAGTGTTGTTGAAACACAGAAATTGCATCGGGATTGAATACAACAGTCACCATGCGCACTTTCCTAAATTGGAGTAATGTCTCAAACAGTCTACGCTTTGATCGTTCCCTGGAAGACCAGTAGTAGTTTCCGATGCACACCTGGAAGCATTCTGTAATCAGTGGTCTATCAGAGTGTTGATGAAACACAGAAATTGCTTCGGGATTGAATACAACAGTCACCATGAGATTATTCCTCCATGGGAGTAATGTCTCGAACAGTCTACGCTTTTGATCGTTCCCTGCAAGGCCAGTAGTAGTTTCCGATGCACATCTGGAGGCATTCTGAAATCTGTTGTCTATCGGAGTGTTGATGAAACACAGAAATTGCATCGGGATTGAATACAACAGTCACCATCCGCGTATTCCTCCACGGGAGTAATGTCTCAAACAGTCTACGATTTGATCGTTCCCTGGAAGACCAGTAGTAGTTTCCGATGCACATCTGGAGGCAATCTGTAACTTGTGGACCGTCAAAGTGTTGATGAAACACAGAAATTTCATCGGGATTGAATACAACAGTCACCATGCTCACTTGCCTACATGTTAGTAATGTCTTAAACAGTCTACGCTTTGATCGTTCCCTGGAAGACCAGTGGTAGTTTCCGATGCACATCTGGAGGCATTCTGTAATCTGTGGAATATCAGAGTGTTGATGAAACACAGAAATTGCATTGGGATTCAATACAACAGTCACCATGCGCACTTTCCTCCATGGGAGTAATGTCTCTAACAGTCTACGCCTTGATGGTTCCCTGGAAGACCTGTAAGAGTTTCCGATGCTCGTCTGGTGGAATTCTGTAATCTGTGGACTATCAGAGTGTTGATGAAACACAGAAATTGAATCGGGATTGAATACGACAGTCACAATGCGCACTTTCCTCCATGGGAGTAATGTCTCAAAAAGTTTACGCTTTAATCGTTCCCTGGAAGGATAGTAGTAGTTTCCGATGCACATCTGGTGGCATTCTGTAATCTGTGGGCTGACAGATTGTTGATGAAACACAGAAACTGCTTCGGTATCTAGTACAACATTCACCATGCGCACTTTCCTATATGGGAGTAATGTCTCAAACAGTATACGCTTTGATCGTTCCTTGGAAGACCAGTAGTAATTTCCGATGCACATCTTGAGGCATTCTGTAATCTGTGGACCATCCAAGTGTTGATGAAACACAGAAATTGCATCGGGATTGATACAACAGTCACCATGTGCACTTTCCTCCATGGGAGTAATGTCTCAAACGGTTTACGCTTTAATCGTTCCCTGGAAGACCAGTAGTAGTTTCTGATGCACATCTGGAGGCATTCTGTAATCTGTGGACAATCAGAGTGTTGATGAAACACAGAAATTGCATCGGCATTGAATACAACAGTCACTATGCATACTTTCCTCCATGGGAGTAATGTCTCAAACAGTCTACGCTTTGATCGGTCCCTGTAAGACCAGTAGTAGTTTCCGATGCTCACCTGGAGGCATTCTGTTATCAGTGGACTATCAGAGTGTTGATGAAACACAGAAATTGCATCGGGATTGAATACAACAGGAACCATGCGCACTTTCCTCCATGGGAGTAATGTCTCAAACAGTCTACCCTTTGATCGTTCAATGGAAGACCAGTAGTAGTTTCCGATGCCCACCTGGAGGCATTCTGTAATCTGTGGACAATCAGAGTGTTGTTGAAACACAGAAATTGCATCGGGATTGACTACAACAGTCACCATGCGCACTTTCCTCCATTTGAGTAATATCTCAAACAGTCTATGCTTTGATCGTTTCCTGGAAGACCAGTAGTAGTTTCCGATGCACATCTGGAGGCATTCCGTAATCTGTGGTCTATCAGAGTGTTGATGAAACACAGAAATTGCTTTATGATTGAATACAACAGGAACCATGCGCACTTTCCTCTATGGGAGTATTGTCTCAAACAGTCTACGCTTTGATCGTTCAATGGAAGACCAGTAGTAGTTTCCGATGCACGTCTGGAGGCATTCTGTACTCTGTGGACTTCAAAGTGATGATGAAACACAGAAATTGCATCGGGATTGACTGCAACAGTCCTCATGCGAACTATCCTCCATGGGAGTAGTGTCTCAAACAGTCTATGCTTTGATCGTTCCCTATAAGACCAGTAGTAGTTTCCGATGCACATCTGGAGGCATTCTGTAATCTGGGGGCTATCTGAATGTTGATGAAACACAGAAATTGTGTCGGGATTGAGTACAACATTTACCATGCGCACTTTCCTACATGGGAGTAATGTCTCTAACAGTCTACGCTTTGATGGTTCCCTGGAAGACCTGTAAGAGTTTCCGATGCACGTCCTTTGGCATTCTGTAATCTGTGGACTATCAGAGTGTTGATGAAACACAGATATTGAATCGGGGTTGAATACGACAGTCACCATGCGCACTTTCCTCCATGGGAGTAATGTCTCAAAATGTTTACGTTTTAATCGATCCCTGGAAGACCAGTAGTAGTTTCCGATGCACATCTGGTGGCATTCTGTAATCTGTGGGCTGACAGAGTGTTGATGAAACACAGAAATTGCATCGGGATTGATACAATTGTCACCATGCGCACTTTCCTCCATGGGAGTAATGTCTCAAACAGTCTACGCTTTGATCGTTCGCTGGAAGACCAGTAGTAGTTTCTGATGCACATCTGGAGGCATTCTGTAATCTGTGGACAATCAGAGTGTTGATGGAACACAGAAATTGCATCGGCATTGAATACAACAGTCACTATGCATACTTTCCTCCATGGGAGTAATGTCTCAATCAGTCTACGCTTTGATCGTTCCCAGGAAGACCAGTAGTAGTTTCCGATGCACATCTGGAGGCATTCTGTAATCTGTGGACTATCAGAGTGTTGTTGAAATACAGAAATTGCATAGGTATTGAATACAACAGTCACCATGCGCACTTTCCTCCATTTGAGTAATGTCTCAAACAGTCTATGCTTTGATCGTTTCCTGGGAGACCAGTAGTAGTTTCCGAAGCACATCTTGAGGCATTCCGTAATCTGTGGACTATCAGAGTGTTGTTGAAACACAGAAATTGCATCGGGATTGATTAGAACAATAACCATGCGCACTTTCCTATATTGGAGTAATGTCTCAAACAGTCTACGCTTTGGTCGTTCCCTGGAAGACCAGTAGTAGTTTCCGATGCACATCTGGAGGAATTCTGTAATCTGTGGACTATCAGAGTGTTGTTGAAACACAGAAATTGCATCGGGATTGAATACAACAGTCACCATGCGCACTTTCCTAAATTGGAGTAATGTCTCAAACAGTCTACGCTTTGATCGTTCCCTGGAAGACCAGTAGTAGTTTCCGATGCACACCTGGAAGCATTCTGTAATCAGTGGTCTATCAGAGTGTTGATGAAACACAGAAATTGCTTCGGGATTGAATACAACAGTCACCATGAGATTATTCCTCCATGGGAGTAATGTCTCGAACAGTCTACGCTTTTGATCGTTCCCTGCAAGGCCAGTAGTAGTTTCCGATGCACATCTGGAGACATTCTGTAATCTGGGGGCTATCTGAGTGTTGATGAAACACAGAAATTGCGTCGGGATTGAGTACAACATTTACCATGCGCACTTTCCAATATGGGAGTAATGTCACAAACAGTCTACGCATTGATCGTTCCCTGGAAGACCAGTAGTAGTTTCCTATGCACATCTCGAGGCATTCTGTAGTCTGTGGACTATCAAAGTGTTGTTGAAACACAGAAATTGCATCGGGATTGAATACAACAGTCACCATGCGCACTTTCCTCCATTTGGGTAATGTCTCAAACAGTCTACGCTTTGATCGTTTCCTGGAAGACCAGTAGTAGTTTCCGATGCACATCTGGAGGCATTCTGTAATCTGTGGACTATCAGAGTGTTGTTGAAACACAGAAATTGCATCGGGATTGAATAGAACAGTAAGCATGCGCACTTTTCTATATTGGAGTAATGTCTCAAACAGTCTATACTTTGATCGTTCCCTGGAAGACCAGTAGTAGTTTCCGATGCACATCTGGAGGAATTCTGTAATCTGTGGACTATCAGAGTGTTGTTGAAACAAAGAAATTGCATCGGGATTGAATACAATAGTCACCATGCGCACTTTCCTCCATGGGAGTAATGTCTCAAACAGTCTACGCTTTGATCGTTCGCTGGAAGACCACTAGCAGTTTCCGATGCTCATCTGGTGGCATTCTGTAATCTGTGGTCTATCAGAGTGCTGATGAAACACAGAAATTGCATCGGGATTGAATACAACAGTCACCATCCGCACATTCCTCCACGGGAGTAATGTCTCAAACAGTCTACGATTTTATCGTTCCCTAAAAGACGAGTAATGGTTTCCGATGCACAACTGGTGGCATAATGTAATCTGTGGATTATCATAGTGTTGACGAAATACAGAAATTGCATCGGGATTGAATACAACAGACACCATGCGCACTTGCCTACATGTTAGTAATGTCTCAAACAGTCTACGCTTTGATCGTTCCCTGGAAGACCAGTGGTAGTTTCCGATGCACATCTGGAGGCATTCTGTAATCTGTGGACTAGCAGAGTGTTGATGAAACACAGAAATTGCATTGGGATTGAATACAACAGTCACCATGCGCACTTTCCTACATGGGAGTAATGTCTCTAACAGTCTACGCTTTGATGGTTCCCTGGAAGACCTGTAAGAGTTTCCGATGCACGTCCTTTGGCATTCTGTAATCTGTGGACTATCAGAGTGTTGATGAAACACAGATATTGAATCGGGGTTGAATACGACAGTCACCATGCGCACTTTCCTCCATGGGAGTAATGTCTCAATCAGTCTACGCTTTGATCGTTCCCAGGAAGACCAGTAGTAGTTTCCGATGCACATCTGGAGGCATTCTGTAATCTGTGGACTATCAGAGTGTTGTTGAAATACAGAAATTGCATAGGTATTGAATACAACAGTCACCATGCGCACTTTCCTCCATTTGAGTAATGTCTCAAACAGTCTATGCTTTGATCGTTTCCTGGGAGACCAGTAGTAGTTTCCGAAGCACATCTTGAGGCATTCCGTAATCTGTGGACTATCAGAGTGTTGTTGAAACACAGAAATTGCATCGGGATTGATTAGAACAATAACCATGCGCACTTTCCTATATTGGAGTAATGTCTCAAACAGTCTACGCTTTGGTCGTTCCCTGGAAGACCAGTAGTAGTTTCCGATGCACATCTGGAGGAATTCTGTAATCTGTGGACTATCAGAGTGTTGTTGAAACACAGAAATTGCATCGGGATTGAATACAACAGTCACCATGCGCACTTTCCTAAATTGGAGTAATGTCTCAAACAGTCTACGCTTTG